>NC_029781.3:66733757-66758148 GCF_000817695.3 Arachis duranensis
CACTGAGAGGATGGGAGGTAGCCACTGACAACGGTGAAACCCTTGCATACAGCTTGCCATGGAAAGGAGTAAGAAGGATTGGATGAAGACAGTAGGAAAGCAGAGCGACGGAAGGAACACAACATCTCCATACGCTTATCTGAAATTCCCACCAATGAATTACATAAGTATCTCTATCTTTATCTTTATGTTTTATTCGTATATCACCCATATCCATTTGAGTTTGCTTGACTAAGATTTACAAGGTGACCATAGCTTGCTTCATACCAACAATCTCTGTGGGATCGACCCTTACTCGCGTAAGGTTTATTACTTGGACGACCCAGTACACTTGCTGGTTAGTTGTGTGAAGTTGTGTTTATGCCATGGTATTGAACACCAAGTTTTTGGATTCATTACCGGGGATTATTTGATTTGTGAAAAGTATTGATCACAATTTCGTGCACCAATAACTAAGTTAGACCTCTAAATTCCCTTATCTTGCCAAAAGTTGTTTTACAGTTATTATTTATTTTTAATTGCCATTTAATTCACTCCTTATTTAAATTACTTGCTTCTCACCTTCTAAACCCCGATTACAACTTTTATAACCAATAATAAGAACATACTTCCTCGCAGTTCCTTGAGAAGACGACCCGAGGTTTGAATACTCGGTTAACAATTTCTAAAGGGGTTTGTTACTTGTGACACCCAAAACGATTGTACGAAGGGATTTTTGTCGGTTTAGAGACTATATCTACAACGCAACTGTTTTTATGACATTCTTTACTGGCAAAAATCTTAACGTCAGCATTCTCTTGGCTTTTCCATTGAGGGTTTTATTGTCGCTTGTGGTTTTTTCCTGCCTGATACTTGATAAAAATCTGCGTCTGTTCCTCGCTTTGTTTGGAGATTTGCTTTTTGTCTGATCTTGAAAAAAGGTTGCATCTTTAATGGTCTCTGCTTGGCGTGTTTGGTAGAATGTAACGATTTTTTGTATTTCTCCTTGAAGAAAGGTGTTTGCTGTTTTTTGAATTTCTTTTTGAGACATGCTGGGATATAAGCTTGTAGATTGATTTCTGGAAACCTTGCTTTGTTACTGCCCCCAAAGGATGCCCCAGGACTTTGGTTTGAGTCTTGGGGTTTTCTTTTTTTTTGTTCCATCGCCTGAGAAGTATTGACCGAGTTGTTTTCTCCCTTTGTCCAAGATGTTTGTGGTAACCCCATCTTCTTTTCTTACTTGTAGGATTAGTTGGCCTCATGTATTCTCACAATAACATTGTAGAGATATCTTCCAGAGTTCCCGAGGGGATGTCCGATTGGCTGGACTCCCTTGTTTTGTTGTGTGTTTCTATTGTGGATGCTGAGTTTTGCACAGAGCTGAGGAAGCGCCATAGGATTTGTGGTAACAATGCCCGTGAGGAGGATTACGAGCTTGTCGCTCCTGATTCTGATGAGAGAGTTTGTTTTCCGACTTCCATTGAGAGGGAGTGTCCCTTCTTCTATGCCTATGAATACTTCTTCAGCCAGTTGAACGTTACCTTTCCTTTTACTGCTTTCGAGACCGACCTGTTGTGGTCGTGTAATATTGCCCCATCCCAGCTTCACCCCAATTCCTAGGGTTTTATTAAAATTTTTCAACTTCTCTGCCGCGAATTAAATGTAACACCTTCCCACACTCTTTTCCTTTATTTGTTTGTTTCTGCCAAGCCTGGCGGTTCTTCAAAAAAGAAAGCTTCCTGGGTTTCCTTCCGGTCCGCCCAGGGCCACAAAGTTTTTGCTATGTATGATGAGTCCTTTAAAGACTTCAAGAATTACTTCTTTAAGGTTCGTGTTGTCGAGGGGGCCCGCCCCTTTTTTCTTGATGAAAATGATGAGCCTTCTTTCCCTCTAAAGTGGCAGAGGGATGTGAGAGTGTCTCGCTATACCTGGGAGATGCTTGATGATGTTGAGCGTGCCTTTGTTGTTGTTCTTGAGGATCTATGGAGGAAACCACCTCATCTTGATACAAAAAGGTTTTTGAATGACCTGTCCTTGGTTCGGACTGTTTTGGGTACTTGTCTGACTTGTCTCTTCTACTTGTTTCTTAATTTTTTCTTCCTCTTGTTGTGACTGTAACTCTTTGCTGTGGCTAATTCTGTATTTGCAGAGATGTCAAAGAACAACGACTCCATGAGGGGCCTTTAAAAAGGCAAAGAAGGCAACTGCTGCTCTGAACATCTCGGCCAAGGTGGCCGGAGAGGGATCTTCTCAGGTCCCGGTGAAGCCTCTTGTGCCGAGTTCTCCCGGGCCAAGGAAAGCAATTCCTACTCCTCGGTTTTGTCAGGTCGATCCTCCACAGACTTCTGCCGTTGCTGCTGGTGCTCCTCCCTTAAAAAAGCAAAAAACATCCAAGCCCTTTAACCTGGATGCCCCGGATTTTGATGCTGTCGAGTTTGTTGACCAGCAAATTGCCCCCTATGGTGGGCTCTCCATGGACGATGTGTCTCTTCTTCATCATCTGGATTTTATTACCAAAAGTAATGTGAAGATGGCACATATGGGTGCGGCTATTTTCCGAACTGTTCAGGGGATCCCGATTCATGCCACAAAATCCTTCATGGAGGAGGCCAAATCAGAATTTGATCAGATCAAGGGTCTGAAGGATGAGTTGGAGGTGAAGTTGGCGAAGGTAGAGAAGGAACTGGAGGGTGAGAAGGCCAGCTCTATTGCCTTGGCTGCTTCTTTGAAGTTGGCTGAGGACATGACACTGAAGCACAAGGATAGCTATGTTTCAGCTTATAGGGAGTTAATGCATCTCCGGGATGATTTGGAAACTGCTCGGGTTAATTATGCCAAGCTTCAGGGTCACCTTGTGGGCAGCGTAACTGCCGCCTTTGAGAACCAGATGGAGCAGTTCTGGATTGTTGCTCCTGATGCCGACTTGACTCTCGTTAGTCTTGACAATGTTGTGAGGGATGGTAAGATTGTCCTTGATGACCAGGATGACGATGATGCTGACCCTCCCCCAGTGCCTTCTATCAAAGTGTCGACCTCCTCGGTTCCTCCCGTTACGTCAGACCCGGATTGCCAGATTCTGAACCGGCATGATGGAACTGTAGATGCTGTGCCTATTCAGACTTGCCCTCCTTCTCCTCGTACTGATGCCGCCGGGAAGGTTCTAAATCTTGGTTGACCTCCTTTTATTTGAGTATTTTGTGTAAATAGCCCGGTTTGTGGGCTTTTGAACTGTTTATTGTTTTGTTTAACTGCTGATACTTTTTTAGTTGTCTGCCTGGCAACTTTTTACTTTGAAAAACGAAAGTAGCGCTTCGAGGTAGATTTCGGTGGCCTTTTGAAGCTTTATCATACTATGCTTTTATTGTGCTTTTAGCATGGTATCTCTTCTGGTTTTGGAATCTTGCTGCTTGACTTCTTTAGGTTGCTTTCTTACCTGTTGTTCGTAACTTGGATTCCTTTGAGGCCATGACTGTGTGGGTCCGATTTGTTTCTCAGTTTTTCTCGCTCTGACTTGTATTTTTAGCGCCTTATAACCGATTTCTTCATATTGGTCCCCTTCTAAGTTGTTATTGTAATCCTCTTTCTTGGACCTTTGTTAGGTCTTTTTCAGGGATTACTTTTACAACTTGTTTTGTAGGAGGTCGACTTCGTTAGGTCATTCTCTTCTAAGTTGTTTTTGTAATCCTCTTTCTTGGACCTTTGTTAGGTCTCTTTCAAGGATTACTTATACAATTTTTCTTGTAGGGGACCGACTTCGTTAGGTCGATCTCTTCCAAGTTGTTTTTGTAATCCTCTTTCTTGGACCTTTGTTAGGTCTCTTTCAGGGATTACTTTTACAACTTGTCTTGTAGGAGACCGACTTCGTTAGGTCAATCTCTTCTAAGTTGTTTTTGTAATCCTCTTTATTGGACCTTTGTTAGGTCTCTTTCAGGGATTACTTTTACAACTTGTCTTGTAGGAGACCGACTTCGTTAGGTCGATCTCTTCTAAGTTGTTTTTGTAATCCTCTTTCTTGGACCTTTGTTAGGTCTTTTTCAGGGATTACTTTTACAACTTGTCTTGTAGGAGACTGACTTCGTTAGGTCGATCTCTTCTAAGTTATAGCAATTCCTCTTTAATAGGGTTGGCCAGACCTCTTTCCAGGGATTTGCTGATAACTTGGGTTGACTTGGTCCGACTTTTTAGTGTCAGCCAGTTCTTTTAAGTTATTATATAGCAATCCATAAGACCTCATCAGGTTCTTTTTGGGATCACTTTCGATAACTTCTTGCATTATTCTGTGTTCATCTTTGCCGATTTGTAGATGGTGGTTTCTGTCCTGGTTTAATCGACCTTTAGGTGAATCGCGTTTTCACCTTTATCGGTCGATCATTCCTATCGAGATCATATATTGAATCTGTTCTTCACTTTCTGTTCGATCCGTTGCTTTATAATTGGACGATGAATGCTTCAGATTAATGCGTCTTGGGAATTTGTAGAATATCTGAAATGTATTTTATTTAAAGAAAGTGCAAATATATACAGGCAGGAGTTTTTCATACCCTTAAGTCGGATTAAATCTCAATCTTGACGCCTCATTAAAAAACCTTTTCAGAAAAAAGAGTGCATCTTATGATGAGACCTTTATCTTTCCTAACTATAGTACCTTCTTAGGTTACAGGCATGCCATGATCTAGGGAGTTCTCGTCCCTCGAGTTCGGACAGTCTGTAGTAGCCCTTCCCAAGTACTTTCGTGACTCAGTAGGGTCCTTTCCAGTTGGCTGCCAGCTTTCCTTCTCCGGGTCGAGTTTTTCCAATATCATTTCGGATTAAGATGAGATCATTCTCAGCAAAACCTCTTGGCACTACCTTTTGATTATACCTGGAAGCCATTCGCTGCTTTAGTGCTTCTTCTCTGATCCGAGCTCTTTCTTGGATTTCCGGAAGTAGGTCGAGCTCTTCTCTTTGAAGTTGAGAGTTGGTTTGTTCATTGTAGTGGACTACTCAGGGAGATCCTTCCTCTAATTCTATTGGAATCATTGCCTCTACTCTGTATGCTAATCGAAATGGTGATTCATTCGTAGTAGAATGGAGGGTTGTTTGATACGCCCATAGGACTTGTGAAAGTTCCTCGGCCCAAGCTCCCTTTGCTTCTTGCAGTCTCCGTTTCAGCCCGGCCAATATGACTTTGTTGGCCGCTTCGGCTTGTGCATTGGCTTGGGTATGTTCGACGGATGTGAACTGGTGTTTTATATTCAAGTCGGCCACTAGTTTTCTGAAGCCTGCATCTGTGAATTGAGTGCCATTATCTGTGGTGATGGAGTATGGAACCCCAAACCTTGTAATGATGTTCCTATATAGGAATTTCTGACTTCTTTGAGCAGTGGCATTGGCTAGGGGTTCTGCCTCGATCCATTTTGTGAAATAGTCTACCCCCACTATGAGGAACTTGATTTGTCCTGATCCCTGGGGAAAGGGTCTGAGAAGATCGAGTCCCCATTTTGCAAATGGCCAAGGTGAGGTCACACTGATGAGCTTTTCTGATAGGGCGATGTGAAAGTTGGCATGCTTCTGACATGGTGGGCATCTTCTTACAAATTCTGTAACTTCCTTTTGTAGAGTTGGCCAATAGAATCCCGCCCGGAGTACCTTTTTGGTGAGAGCTTGCGCTCTGAGATGATTGCCATAAATGCCGTTGTGTACTTCCTCCAAGATTTCCTTTGTATTGGAGGTCGGTACGCATTTTAACAATGGTGTTGAGATCCCTCTTTTGTATAGAGTGTTGTTTATGATAGTGTAGTACTGTGCCTCCCTTTTTAACCTCTTTGCCTCTTTTTCATCTGTGGGGAGCGCTTCTGTTTTGAGGTAGTTAATTATGGGGGTCATCCATCCTTGATCCCGACCTGTTATGGCTAGGATTTTTTCTTCTTCCGATATTGATGGGTTCTACAGTATTTCCTGGATGAGGCTTCTATTGTTGCCCCCTGGTTTGGTGCTGGCTAGTTTAGAGAGTGCGTCAGCTCGGGCATTTTGCTCGTGGGGTATGTGGCAGATCCTATTTTCCCTGAGTTGTTCGAGCTGTTCTTTGGTTTTATCCAAATATTTTTTCATGATAGGATCTTTGGCTTGGTAGCTTCCCGTTATTTGTGAGGTAACGACTTGTGAGTCACTGTAGATGTTGAGTTTCTGAGCTCCGACTTCCCTAGCCAGCTTCAAACCAGCTAATAATGCTTCGTATTCTGCCCGATTGTTTGAGGCCGGGAATCCGAATTTCAGGGATAGCTCACGTTGGGTTCCTTGGTTGCTCTTGATTATCAGACCTACACCGCTTCCGATTTTATTCGAGGAATCGTCCATGTATATGTTCCACTCTATGGGGATTTTCGTGGTGTCTGTGAATTCTGCGATGAAGTCGGCTAGGTGTTGTGATTTAATGGCTGTCCGCGCCTCGTACTGGAGGTCGAACTTGGACAACTCGATTGCCTACTGTAGGATTCTTCCTGCTAGATCTGTTTTTTGCAATATCCCTTTTATGGGCTGGTTGGTCTGAACTTTAATGGTGTGCGCTTGGAAGTATGGGCGAAGTCGTCGGGATGTGAGTATTAGAGCGTAGGCAAACTTCTCTATTTTCTGGAAGTTCAGCTCTGACCCCTGTAGTGTTTTACTAATGAAGTAGACGGGTTGTTGTCCCCCTTCATCTTCTTTAATTAGTGCTGAGGCTATTGCCCGACTTCCTACTGTGAGGTACAGTATGAGTGGTTCTCCCTTTTGTAGTCGAGATAGGATAGGGGGTTGTCCCAAGAATTCTTTGAAGTCTCGGAAGTCTTGTTCACATTCCGTTGTCCACTCGAAGTTCTTTCCCTTCCTTAAGGTAGCGTAGAATGGGAGGGATCTTATTGCTGACCTTGCTAGGAATCTTGACAAGGCCGCCAATCTCCCATTGAGTTGTTGCACCTCTTTGACGCAGGTTGGGCTTTTCATGTTGAGTATGGCCTGGCATTTGTCTGGATTTGCCTCAATTCCTCTTTGTGTGAGCATAAAGCCCAAGAATCTACCTGCTTCCACTGTGAAGGTGCATTTAGCCGGGTTGAGTCGCATGCCGTGCTTCCGTATGGTGTCGAACACTTGAACTAAGTCGGTTAGTAATGTCTCTTCACTTTGTGTATTTATCAACATGTCATCCACATAGACCTCCATAATTTTTCCGATGTGGTCTGAGAAGACTTTATTCATTAGCCTTTGATAAGTGGCTCCCGCGTTCTTAAGGCCGAAAGGCATTACGATGTAGCAATAATTTGCTTTTGGTGTGAGAAACGAGGTTTTTTCTTGATCTGGTGGATACATTGGGATCTGGTTGTACTCTGAGTATGCGTCCATGAACAAGAGATACTTATATCCCGATGAGGCATCTACTAGAGCGTCGATGCTTGGGAGTGGATAAGGGTCTTTTGGGCAGGATTTGTTGAGGTCGGTGTAGTCGGTGCACATTCGCCACTTCCCATTTGACTTTCTCACCAAGACGACGTTTGCCAGCCATAGTGGGTATTTAACTTCTCTTATGAACCCTGCTTCTATAGTGCTTGTACTTGTTCTTCTACTGCTTGAGACCGTTCTGGCTCGAGTTTTCATTGTCTTTGTTGTACCGGCCGGGATCCGGGGTAGACTGCCAACTTGTGGCTCATTAGTTCGGGATCTATGCCTGGCATGTCGGCAGCTTTCCATGCGAAGAGATCAACATTATCTCGTAGGAACCGTATTAGTGATTCCTTTGCGTCTCCTTTCAGGATTGTGCCAATATTAGTTGTTTTATCCGAGGTATCTCCGATCTGGACTCTTTCTATTTCTCCTTCGGGTCGTGGGCAGAGTTTTTCTCGTCTCTGAACTCTGCCGAGTTCGATTGTGTGGAACTCTCCTCCTTCACCTCAGAGGTTTAGACTTCCGTTATAACAGCGATGCGCCATCTTTTGATCTGCTTTTATTGTAGCTATCCCTTCTACAGTTGGAAATTTCATACATAGATGTGGAGTTGAAACTATTGCGCTGAGTTGATTTAACGTTGTCCAACCTATTAATGCATTGTAGGTTGAGCTTACGTCGACCACGATATAGTCTATCTTGAGTGTTCTGGATTGGTTCCCCTTTCCAAAGGTTGTATGTAACGAAACGTATCCCAGTGGCTGTACTGGGGTATCCCCAAGTCTGAACAGGCTGTTCGGGTATGCTCTTAGCTCTTTTTCTTCTAAGCCGAGCTTGTCGAAGGCGGTTTTGAATAAGATGTTGGCAGAGCTTCCTTGGTCAATTAATGTACGGTGGAGGTTGGCGTTTGCCAATATGATTGTGATGACCATGGGGTCGTCGTGTCCTGAGATGATTCCGGATGCATCTTCTTTGGTGAATGTGATTGCTGGGATGTCTGGCGCTTCCTTCTTTCCTTTAACATGGTATGCTTCTTTGAGGTGTCGATTGCGGGATGATTTGGAGATTCCTCCTCCAGCAAATCCACCTTGTATCACGTGGATGTGTCTCTCCGGTGTGTGGGGTGATCATTCAGACCGTCCGACATCTTCATCCCTTCTTCTTTTTCTTGGCTCTTTGTCCCGATTGGCCAAGAACTGATCTAGTTTTCCTTCCCTTACTAATTTCTCTATGACGTTTTTCAAGTCAAAGCATTCGTTGGTGGAATGTCCTCGGACTCGATGATACTCACAGTATTCGTTCCGATTTCCACCTCCCCTTTTGCCTTTGAGTGACCGAGCTGGGGGTATTTTTTCCGTATGGCAGACTTCTTTGTAAACATCTACCAAGGATACCCTAAGAGGGGTGTAGTTATGATATTTTTTGATTTTCTCCCCGGAGCAATCTTCCTTCTTCTTGGATTCTTTATCTTTATCTCGGTAGGCAGAACCGAACCTCGAGGCTTCCCCAAGTCGAGAATTCTCCTCCATGTTAATGTACTTCTGCGCCCACTCTTGTACTTCGTCTAGGGATGCTGGGGACTTCTTTGATATAGATTGACTAAATGGTCCTTCTCGTAGGCCATTTATGAGGTTCATGATGGCAGCTTCTGTTGGTAGACTTTGTATGTCCATGCATGTTTTGTTGAATCTTTCCATGTAGTTACGAAGACTCTCCCGATCTCCTTGCTTGATTCCTAGTAGGCTGGGTGTGTGTTTGGTTTTGTCCTTTTGTATGAAAAATCTGGCCAGGAACTTTTTGGCTAGGTCGTCAAAACTCGAGATGGATTTTGGAGGCAGGTTGTCGAACCATCTAATGGCTGTCTTGGTAAGAGTTGTTGGAAAGGCTTTGCAGCGAACTGCATCTGAGGCGTCAGTGAGGTACATCCTACTTCTGAAGTTGTTGAGATGGTGGTTGGGGTCCGAGGTGCCGTCATACAGAGTCATATCCGGAAGTTTGAAATCTTTTGGAATTTTGGTCTTCATAATTTCCCTGGTGAATGGATCTTGATCTTTGTAAGAGCTATCCTCTGGGGTGGATCGAGTAGCTTTAGTTTTGAGATCAGCTTCGAGTTTCATAAGCTTATCTTCTAATTCTCGGCGCCGCCTTATCTCCCGATGTAGATCCTCTTCTTTTTCGCGTTGATGTTGGGCTTCTTTCTCAAGTTGCTTTAATCAATCTTGAAGTGCTTCTATTACCCTTGGATTTGATGAATTTTTGTCTCCATTGGATTCCGGAGTATCTTTAAGTATAGCATCCGTGTTCTTGTGCGGCGTTCTATCTTCCAAACCTAAGTCGTGGTCGTTGTCATGGTTGTCCGCCATGGTGATGGGATGACTTCCAGGTCCCCGGCAACAGCGCTAATGTTCCGAGGGTTACCTGAAACTGTAGGTCGATCTCGGTCGAGATCTTCTGTGTTGGTCGGAGCCGACGTGTCCGGTAGGTGTATAGCGGCCGGAGCTGGTGTGTCCGACTTGTGGAACTGAAAGTGCTGCTGATCCTTCGTCCCTGGAGGGTGGGGGGGTACCTGCAAGGGACTCTGATGCTTAAGTTAGCAAGGGTATTAAGCAGGTATTGAGTAGGATCAGAATATGAGTTATACCTGGGTGCTCCAATGTATTTATAATGGTGTAGAATGACCTTTTTAGATAAGATAAGTTAGTTATCTTATCTTATCTTATCTTCTAGGTGAGGTCAGCTTATCTTTCATGGGAACCGCCCTTCCCTCTGTAGACTTGGGCTGCCTTAGGATTTGGGGCATGTTCCTCTATTTGGGCCCTTCTTTGGGCTTTTCTGGTGACTTGGCCGAGCTCTTTGGAAAGAGGTCGGGTTGTCCCGTCCTGAAGAGGTCGGTTGCTTTGTCTGTCGAACATCCTGGGTCAGATAGCTCGACCCAGGGTATGAACAAGTACTTTTCTTGATAATTCGAAAATCAACTATTATGAACCTTAAATCCGGTTTTCTTTTAAATAACGATTTAAGTAAAGTCTCGGAGTTTTGTAAAAACTTCTGCAGCATTTCCTCTAAAATTTAGGCTTTGCCACTCTTCAAAGGTCCCAACCTAACCACCTTGCAAACCCTTTTCAAAACATTCCCAAGTAACAAAATATTTTCAATAATCACACCGTTCAAAATATTAAATAAGTTTTCAACAATCAAATTGTTTTCTTTAAAGCTACGCCTCTTTCTATTTCAATAAAATTCAACTTCCTTTCAATTCTTTTGCTATTAAAATCAAAGGAAAAATTCGCACGTTCATTAAAACTTTACAAAACCTTCCAACCATGTTCTTTTCACATTAATCATTAACCAAAATCACCTTTTCATTTATTTTTACAAGAACTCAGACAGAACTACCCCTTAAGACTTGACTTCACTACCCTTACGAGCTCCCTCACTTCCCTAACTTCTCGATAGTTTACACCAGCCTTCTATTAGCACTTTTTAAACATAAGGTTCTCAATAATCGACATATGATTCCAATCCTTGTAAAATCATTTATAAAATCTCAAAATTACTACTTCTAATTAAGAAATCAATTTCCATTCACTCTCATAACCAAAAACTCAGTCACAAACACAACCAATCATTCATAGCCAAAAATCCAAACGCAATAACATTATAATTACTAACATATTTATAAAGGCCGAAAAAAAACTCTAGAGAAAACAGTTCACCGTTGAATATAAATAAATCTTTAGAGAAAAACACAAACGGAAGAGAACCAGATAGGTGTGTGATGCTTGAGATATAATTTGTGATGAAAATGTGTAAACTGATTTTATTGCTTATCAATAAAGTTTATTAAATTGAAGTTGCACATTTATATTCCTTTGAGAAGCACATATTTTTATAACTGATTAGTTCAACAAACATTTAAATTTAAATTGGTATTCTCTTCCTTTTTTTAGCCTAATAGTTTAAGTCCATATAAATTATCCAAGCGATTCAATATAATTTTTTAAAAAAAGCCATAGTTAACCTTGGTAAATTTATCCCGTAAAAGCATAAGAGATTTGGGGCAATAATAAAGGAACAGGGATACAGCTATAATACAAATTTAAGGTGATCTAAAAATAAAAATAAATGCTTTGAAATGGTTAACGTAAAATCCATAGGTCAAATCTTGTTTTGATCTCCTTCTAATTTTAAGCATTTTCTGTTTTCTCCATATGCCCCAACATATCTATAACTCTCAAACCCTCACCTAAGGTGAACGTCCATCTCATCCGGTGAGAGACTTCTCCCTTTCAAATGCTTACATGAGTTAAACCCTTGCTGAATTAATTTTTTTCCGTGGCATGTTAAATATATTGTTATCTTTTTTTTATTCTCAAGCTTCATGCATTTTGATACACAGTACCACTAAGGAGTCAGAGATAGACGACAGTGTGCGACAACTGAAAGAGTCCAAATTTGTGTAAAGAGCATATTTAAGCATCAAACTACCCTTTCACTGTGCCGCTCAAAACAACCACTTCTTACAACTTGTTCACATCCATCAATCGGAAACTGAGACCAACCATATATTGGATTTGAAATTTAATCTCCAAAGTTAAGGTACTTTTTTTCTCCTCTTCTCTCTACCTTATTTTATTTTTCTTTTATATATCATTCAGCAGTAAGAATCCAAATTTCTCTAGTTTAGCTCTATGAATCTCTCTTGTTACTTGTCTAAATTGTTAAACTTTTTTTTAAGAAAAAATGATCTTTTTTTATTCCTTAACTTGTATTAATTTCATTCACTACTTTTTGGGTTGATTATTACTTGTTTAGGAAAAAAATAATTCTCTGAAAAAACTGAAACGAGGAAAATATTTTACGATAGATAGTTATGAAAGATTCAAATCACTTAGAATTGGGAAGATTTAGCACCATTTTTTTTCAAAATACAAAATTTGGGCATCTAGTATTCTTGCAACATGTAAACTTCACACTGGGCCTTAGACCATTTATGCGTAAAAGGCTTCAGTGTTATTCCTATTAAAATTCTCTTATATCTGATCCTAAATAAAATAAAAATAATCATAACTAAAAAAAGAAATAAATTTGACCTGGAAAGAAAAAAAGAATTGATGATGAATTTTATAAAATAGTAGACTTTTCAAATTTAATTCATTAAAGTTCTTAATTTAAATTTAAAAGAAAAAAGAAAAATCGCTTTGGTACAAATTACATACATAATGTACATGACAAAAAAGCACATATAATCTTATGTTACATCTTAGATGCAATTCTATTGCAGCGAATAATGCAGTTAGAAATAACTAAATCTTTAATAACTAATCAAGAATCTTGGAAAATTTGAAAACATAATAGCCAAACTAGGAATGAACACATCAAAAGAAGTAGCCAAGTGAATCTGCTTGTTGTCTTAGTCATTAAGCTACTATAATGTGCATCACAGCAACCTATGTTGCTCATATCCGGCTGGACCTTGAACGTGATGAACTGCCTCGGCTGCTAAAATTCAAATGATCCCTCTTTAACAAGGCCTCCAGATTCTAGAAGCTTATCAGTTGTTTAACTTGGAAACAGTGTCAGCATTACAAATGACAATATCAATGTAGTGGATTGGTGACTTAGAGCTGTGTATTTTGTTTCAATTAGAGTCTGTTCGATTATATGGATTAGACCATGTCTTAAAATTCAATAATAAAAACTAGTTTCTTTTGGTATTTTTTTTAGTGATGTTAATTAATGTTTAAAAAATGTCTTCACATTGTTATAAGGTCGGGTAATGCACATTAGATATGACTGCATGACATGGTACACAGTTCATCATCCATTTCTGTGCGTGATTATCTTTTTGTTTAGTATGAAACTTGTACAATTTTATAAAAAGAAAATAAATTCTAATATTCTATTTATCATGATCTATCATGTAATGTGCCTTATAGTGTCCCACATAGATTTTCTTTTTTCCCCTAATATTGCTGTATAGTTTGCATTCTCTATTTGCTTTACGGATTTTTTTTAAGTTGTGCTTGTCATTTGTCTAGTAATATTGTTTTTTCCCTAAGAATACCTAGGAAACAATGGTACAACATTACACGAGAATCCTCAAAAGATGTCAGAACTAATGCCGAAACTGAGGAGACTACGGTAAGTGTTCGTGGTTAACATTTCTTTACGTAACCTTATGTGAAAATTATGTATCCTTCAATTGTATCATTCAGCTATGTTGTAAATTTTTTGTCGAAAATTACTAGTTTATGAATTCAATTAATATTCAATATTAATTATTTTTGTTCAATATAAATCTAAATGATTTCATATTGCCTTAAGGTTGGATCCATGACTAGAGGAGCTCAGATATCATGTGAGCAACCATGTGATAGAGCTCCTCCAGTTTCGTCCTTAGCTAATAGAGCTCCGGCATCTTGTATTAATGAACTGTTTTGTGCACCGCACAACAATAAAAGGCTTGCGCCGTCAAGTACAGCTGATGACCCTCAAACTCCCACAGATGGTATAGAGACTCGGCATCACGATGAAGTGGCTGATCATCAATTAGAGGATGAAGATTACAACCTAGAGGCAGATGAAGTTTCATCGTTTGATGACCACATTGATGACTTATTTGCTGCCCAGGAAGTTGAAGGTCAGAACAACGATGAGAAATGCAAAGATACAGATTACTGGAATGTTACTATCAACGGTATACTTTTTTTCCTCCTATTTTTGTAAATAGTTATTTTGAAAGTCCTTTACTTCTATTTCTCTTATGTGCAATAATTAGCTAGTAATTTTTTTCCATACACTTCTTAGAGGATGGCATGCGTAAAAGGTCTAAGTTGAGTGTGAAGGAGGCTATAACACTTCCTTCCAATACAAAAATAATACTCCCATTTAACAAAGAGTTGTAACTAATTGGTCAGGTAGTTGGACTATTCAGTGGTTTCTTAGGGAGTTTGGGTACTGACTATTCCTAATTCCCCATATGTGAAGAGAGTTGGAAGCTTGTGAACAAAGCTAAGAAGGAATATGCATACGACATGATTAAGGTACATCTTTTAATTTAAACATTTTAAGAAATTTTAGTATTCAATTTTTTTTGGTAAGAGTTTTTGCATGGGTAAATTATATGGCTGGTTAAATTTCCAAATTTTGTTTTCCACATGTTTATTGCAGCATTTCTATCTTATACGTAACTGCGACTGCTTGTACTGTATTTGAGTGTTATACTTTTTCAATTTAAAGTAGTCTGTAATGGTTGTGGATATTCTTCAAATTACCAGTCTTATGCTTGTTAGTTAGTTTTGGTTAATGACAATGGTAACTAATTGCAGCGGGTCTTTTACTACGAGGACGATGCTGGAGGAAAAATAAAGCACGGAATTATGCAAAGGATAGGAAAGAAGTGGAAGGATACAAGACACAACTTGTATCATAAGTGTTACAAAGAAATAAGGACTTTTGAGGAAAATCTTAAGCTTCGCCCGTCAGAAATAGAAGAAAATCACTGGAAATGGTTCCTTGAATATCTCTAGAAGGAAGAACCAAAGGTAAGTCATTTTATTTTTTATTATTTCCACAAAAATATACATGTGTATACATATTAGACTCGTTACATTTTATATTCAACATCACATTCTCATTTATATTTATTCTGTTATTTGTTCATAGAAAAAGTGTAAAAAAGACGAAGTGGTAATAAGTAATTATTTGCATTGAAATTTTGATTAATCTTCTTGAATATGGTGTTGTTATTTACATAATTGTGTCGATATCAATGATATAGGATAAAGAACAAGGAAGGCCCGTTGATAGAGGAGAGTTGTTTATCATCACTTATAAGAAAAAAATGGTTCATATATCCATCCCAATGCGCGTGTTGTTAGTATAAGTAATGCCTGAAAATTTTAAACTTAGCTTACTGTATATATCGTGCTAATTTCAAATCATGTTTTTCTAATTTCTTGTATATTTGTAGGAAGCAATTGCGAATGTTGAGAGGCCGGATGAATCCTCTAAGCACCTTTCACAAAATGATTCGCTAGCACAAGTTCTTGAAAAGGAGCAATTAGGACGAGTTTGTGTCTTAGGTACTGGACCATGTCCCACCCAAGAGTTTGGTAACGTTGCTGGACAACCATCGGGTTCTGGTGAGCCAAGTAAAGAGTATGAGAGGAGGATTGCAAAATTAACGGTTAAGATAGAAGAAGAGCAGGCGAAGAGACAGTCGATAGAGAAGGTTTTGGGATATATAATCCAACAGCAAGGAGGCAATTTGCCACCTGACATTGCTGTAGAGCAGGATTATTTGGGCAGTACACCGACCTCGTTACACGCAAGGCCATCTTCATCTGGCAACCATGACCGGCAACAAAAATAGTGACTTTCAATCAATGTTATTAGATACTATTGAATTTAAGTTGGTTTAGTGCTTTATGTTTATTTTCTTCAAATTATCAAATTTTACTTCATATTAAATGATGCACTATTGACAATCTCATTATATATGTGATGTTTGCATATATATAATCTGTTTTGTTATATTACTTAGTTGTTTTATTTGGTTAGAAGTTCTTTAAATTAATCGGTAACTAATAAATTAAAATTGAATAAACAGACTATTTTAAAAGAGGCACAATAATAAAAAAAGCTAAAATATGCATGTTTTTTGTTTCCTGACATTTAGTGGCAAAACGATTGCCATTTTCAATTCCCTACCATTTATCGTCGGTTTGTAACTGCCGCAAAATCAATTGACCAAATTTCGAATCCCCAACGACAGCGGGTAAAAACCACCGCAAAATCATTTTTATTACGCGGCGGTTATTCCAGCGGTTAGCTAAAACTGCCGCTATCCATTTACCTGTGGCCTATTTTCTGGTGGGTATTTAACTGCCACAATAAGTTTGGCGGCGATTTTCAATATGGCCCCAGAACTGTCGCAAAATGCCGGTTGTGTTGTAGTTGTTTTAATTCATATTTTAATCAATTTTACCTTTTCAAACTATAAAATTTAATTTCCTAATTTCTTGACCTCATAATTTATTTATTACTTAATTATTTATTAATTTACTAGTACACATCTTTGCACATTTTTTGAAATGAATTACATTCCCTCACTCAGAAAAATCCTCTAGTCCAAAAATCACGATTAAATTTTTTCCAAATTATGAAACCTAAAATTTTCAATCTTTTTTGTACATATTTAATTAATTACTTATTTAATTACCGTTTAATCAAGTTTTATATCCTACCCACCTTATTAGGAATTTTGCCCTCAAAATTTGCTCTCAAATCTTCATATTTGCCCTCTTCAAATCTACCATTCTCCATCATCAGTTTAAATACCATTTGTCAAATTCATACTTAACCAATACCCATTTGTTTCACCCTCAGCTTCATCTAGATATTTCTTAACGATTACAAACTTTCTTACCTTTCAAGGGCTCCATCTAAATCAAATCAATCTCAAGTCCTTCTCAACTATCTCAAATACTAAACAATTCCCCAATCTCTTCGTTTAAGTTAATCCATCTTAACCTAAACTACATAGTCACACTTTTCATTCCTTGATCCTACATCAATCCTCGAAATAACCTCATGTCCCGAGACTTGTTACTCACGTCACTGCAACTCTAGAGCCACCAAAATCACTGCGCTTCCGTAGTGTTACTCTAATTATAAACCATTAAGGACTTAATCCTTCACTCACTTCCACCAGACATCTGCTTGAATCCTTTTACCCACCTCTAACCAAATGCCATTGACCTTCATTCCAGCTGCAAGAGTTCTAATCCTTTGGTTGTCTCCACCACCAAGTCCATTACTGCCTCCATTACCATTCCTAGTTTGTTTGTTCCATTCTTTTAGCAGTAGCTTGCTTAGCAACATCTATATTCTCAAGAGAAGCCATAGAATCAACCACCTCGCTCGTGTCCATGAGACACCATTGGGTCTCTTCCACACCAAACGAGTGATATTAAGGTGATCAGTCTTAATATTTAAAGTATAGTACTTTGAATCCCCAAAGGTATGCTCATGAACATTTATGTTATATATGTTAAGCAAACATCCTAAATAGCAAGTACACACAACCCAGAGTATGCTCAGAAGCATAGTCAGTCCGTCCCTCAGACTCTACAAGAACGAACTACTCTAATACCATAATGTAACACTCTGCCACACAGAGTTTTACGCTTAGGACGTAAATGAGAGGTGGCACACACACATACACACACATCCAAAATATTTTTCAAAAGACAAAACATAAATCCTGTTCCTTCAAGTCAACCTCTAGGAGGAACAAAATACAAAATATAAGGCGGAGAATCTATATACATATATACATAGTCTAATCACATAATATAACAGCCCAAATTGAATTATTCGCTTGCATAGAGAATTTCCAAATGCTCAACGAGATGCCTCTCGACCTGCATCTGAAAAACAGCAAATCATAATGTTTTAGTTTATGAGGGGGAAGAGAAGGCTGATCCTTCATTTATATGCTGGGCCTTGGGCCCAAAACGGGTCCGGTTCAACCGATTTAGCCCGTTGGCCTAATTTTGGACCAAAACTTTTAAAATTAGTGTTTGAATTCATATTTTAATTAATTTTACTTTTTTCAAATTATAAAATTTAATTTCCTAATTTCTTGAGCTCATAATTTATTTATTATTTAATTATTTATTAATTTACCGGTATGCGTCTTTATGCATTTTTCGAAATGAATTACATTCCCTCGCTCAAAAAAATAATCCGAGTCCAAAAAACTCACCATTAATTTTTTTCCAAATTATGAAACCTAAATTTTTCAATCCTTTTTGTTCATATTTAATTAATTACTTATTCAATTTCCTTTTAACCGTTTAACCATATTTTACAGTATCAACTTCTATTTCCTCTATCATATATACCTTTTTAAGAATCTTATTTCAAGAATTAAAAATTCCTAAATTGTTATCCTTAAACCATATCTATCGACTCTATATCAGTAAACATGCATTAGATTTTCAAAGTGTGCACTCTATGAGATACATACAAATTAAATGTTATTGACCTAAGCATAAAAAATTTATCATATCTTCATGCATAGTTCAATCAAATGTTTGACCACAACAAAATAACAAATATCAAAATAAATTCATACTAAAAAAAATATCTTTTCAATATCCATGTTCTTAACATTACAACATCTTTAGTTTTAAACAGAAAAAATATACTTTAATACCTTTATGTCTTACTAATACCTTCATATCTTTTTTTTTCTTACTTAATAACAATCAACCATGCATTAGTTCTTAGGAATATAAAAACTAAAAATTTCAAAAAACCAAAAATGGGTAGAAGGCACAAAATTTCTACATATAAAAAAAACCTCCAACACCAATAATAAAGAGGTTGTTGCATTGTTGCAACCAAGGGACTATTAACAGTGTATGGACCATGACGAACAGAATTTTGTGTGGTTTAGAATTTCACAAATAAATCCTCGTTGAAAGTATAACTTCTAAACCAATAAGAATCCTTTCGTACAAAAATGTGGTTGTCATAAGTAACAAACTCCTAATAAAATTGATAACCGAAGTATTTAAACCGCGGGTTGTCTCTCAAGAAATTGCAGGAAAGTGTGTTACTATTGGTTATGGGTTTTTCTGAGAAATTTTAGAGTTGGATAATGGGAGAATAAAAGATTATAAATTAAAGCAATGAAAATAAACGAGAGGTTTTATATAATTAAATTAAAAAGCCTTGACTAGGAGAGATTAATCGAAAGTTCTATCCTTGTTGGATTTCCCAAGATTAATAGTAATAGGTTGTTATTTCTACTTAGTTATCCCTCAAAGAATGAAGGAAAGTCAAGTTGAGAGCCTACTTCTATTCACAAGTCCTAATCCTCTCCCTTGGGAAGGATTAGCGTTAGCAACTAGAGAGCTAGTCAACAATTTCCAATTATTATTCAACTCTTGAGTCTTCCAACTCAAGGGTCTCCAAATATTAATCTAACTCCAAAGTCAAATTGGAAGCCTACTTTATTAACATGGATGCCATTTTCGCATACATGTGAAGGAAGTAGAAAGAAGACATAATAATCAAATTAATTAGAATGGAAGTGAGAATAACCAACGGATAAAGAAATTAAATAGAAAAATACTCTTTGCATTAATAAATTAACAAGAGAAGAAGATAAACTAAAGTAATAGAATAAAAGTAGAAGAAAACTAAATTAAAGGAACATTGAACTTGGAATTGGGGAGAAATAAACCAAAAACTAAGAGAAATACTAAATCCTAAATCCTAAAACCTAGAAAGAGGAGAGAGCCTCTCTCTCTAGAAAACTACATATAAAACCTAAAAGTATGTGAATGAGAAGTATCTGTCTAATTCCTCCACTCTGCAGCCTCTAATCTGTGTTTTCTGCGCGTGATGCACGCGTGCGCGTTGCCTAGCTGTATGGCCACTATAGCAAATTATATATCATTTCGAAGCCCTGAATGTTAGCTTTTCAACGCAACTAAAACCACCTCATTTGGATTTTTGTAGCTCAAGTTATGATCGATTGAGTGCGAAGAGGTGAAGGCTGACAGCTTTGTAGTACCTTCAGCTTCTTGTATTCCTTCCACTTTTGCATGCTTCTTTTCCATCCTCTAAGCCATTCCTACCCTATAATTTCTGAAAACACTTAACCCACATATCAAGGCATCGAACGGTAATAAGAGAGGATTAAAATTAGCAAATTTAAGGCCAAAGAAGCATGTTTCTAATCATAGCACAAAATCAGGAAGGAAAATGTAAAACATGCGAATTCTATGAATAAGTGTGAGATTAGTGGATAAAATCCACTCAGTTAAGCACAAGATGTACCACGAAATAGTGGTGCATCAAATCGCCCTACACTTAAACATGAGCATGTCCTCATGCTAAGCTCAAGAGAACTAAAAGAGTGAAGAGGAATGGTAGAAAGTATGAGATGCAACCTATAAATGCAACTATATGCTGAGATATTTCTGTCTACTTAGTTAAAAGTAAATAAGCTGTTCAAGACAAACATAAATCAGATTTCACTATTTCGTCATTCACTTCTCATTATTCACACAATTTAGGTTTTAGATGTAGTTTTTAAAGAGAGAGGCTCTCTCCTCTCTCTAGGTTTTAGGATTTAGGATTTATCTTAGTTTAGGTTTATTTCTTCATCAAATTCAGGTTCAATGTTCCTTTAATTTAGTTCTCTTCTACTCTTATGTTATATTTAATCTTCTATTTAATACAATTTGAGATATTTTAGACTTATTACTTCTATTATTTGTTATTGATTGATGTTTGCAATTGGTTGTTTGGATTTAATATTCCTTGCTAGTTTTCTATGTTTTTATATCGTGCCTTCCAAGTATTTGATAAAATACTTGGTTGGATTCTAGAGTAGATTTTTATCCTTTTGGCCTTGGTTGCGTAATTGGTGACACTTGAGTTATCAAACTCCTTTGTTGATTGGTAATTGAAAGTTGCTGATTGATTTGGATCCCTCTAAAGCTAGTCTTTCCTTAGGAGTTGACTAGGACTTGAGGAATCAAATTGATTAGTCCACTTGACTTTCCACCATAGTTAGAGGTTAACTAATTGGGAGCAACGGAAGTGTGCTTATAATTGGTTATGGAAAAGTATGTTTTGGGAGTTTTGGATAAGAGAACAAGAAAAAGTAAATTGCAAACAAAACAAACTAATAACTAGAAAATCTCTTGGCAAGGTATGAGAATTGGAAGTCCTATCCTAGCTATCCTTATCAATTGTGATGAGAATTGTCCATTGCTCCCACTTAGTTAACCTCTAACTATGGAGGAAAGTCAAGTGGACTAATCAATTTGATTCCTCAAGTCTTAGTCAACTCCTAAGGAAAGACTAGCTTTAGAGGGATCCAAATCAATAAGCAACTTTCAATTATCAATCAACAAAGGAGTTTGATAACTCAAGTGTCACCAATTACTCAACCAAAGCCAAGAACTTAAAATCCTACTCTAACATCCTTCTAAGCATTTTATCAAGTAATTGGAGGGCATAACATAAAAACATAGAAAAATAATAGAAGATAATAAAATCCAAACAATCAATTGCATTAATATGGAAATTGAATCTAGCATCAAAAGTTCACAAACTAAAGTAGTAACAATGAGTAATCAATAAGAGTAGAAGAGAAATCTTAAATCCTAAAACCTAGAGAGAGAGAGAGAGAGCCTCTCTCTCTAGAACCTACATCTAAAACCTAAATCGTGTGAATGATAAGTGATGTGATCAATGACTGGATTCCCCCACTCTGTAGCCTCTAATCTGTGTTTTCTAGGCTGAGAACTGGGTCAAAAATAGCCCAGAAATCGCCCCCAGCGCTTTCTGCAGATTCCTGCACGTGGCATCTGTCACGCGTATGCGTAGGTCACGTGTGCGCATCATTTGGCGATTTTTCTTGTCACACGTATGCGTCAGTCACGCGTACACATCGCTCGTCTTTTGCATTAGGCACGCGTGCGTGTCGCTGCCAGCTTCTCAAAACTTCATTTTTTCACGTTCCTTCCACTTTTGCATGTTTTCTTTCCATCCTCTAAGCCATTCCTGCCCTGTAATCTCTGAAAACACTTAACACACATATCATGGCATCGAATGGTAATAAAAGAGGATTAAAATTAGCTAATTAAGACCAAAGAAACATGTATTCAATCATAGCACAAAATCAGGAAGGAAAATGTAAAACATGCAATTTACATGAATAAGTGTGAGAATTGTGGATAAAATCCACTCAATTAAAGCACAAGATGTACCACGAAATAGTGGTGCATCAAATCTCCCCACACTTAAACACTAGCATGTCCTCATGCTAAGCTCAAGAGAGGCTATAAGAGTGAAGAGGAATGGTAGAAAGTATGAGATACAACCTATCTGTATGAATGCAACTACATGCAAAATGTTTCTACCCACTTGGTGAAAAGTAAAAAAACCTTTCAAGAACAAATATGAACTGGATTTCACTAATTCAAATTATACAATAAAAGACAAGTAAACTTGTAAGAAGATAGCTCATGAAAGTGGGAAACATGGAATCAAGCATTGAACCCTCACAGGAAGTGTATATGCACTCTAATATCTCAAGTGTCTAGGGTTAATCACTCCACTCTTCTCTAATCATGCTTTCTAAAACTTTGTTCTTCATCTAACCAATCAACAAGTATTTAGTATACCAATGCAAACATCATGAGGTCTTTTCAAGGTTGTAATGGGGCTAAGGTAAGGGTGAGGATATATGTATGGCCAAGTGAGCTAAAATATAAATCTTTGATTAACCTATGCTCTCGCCTAACACACATACACACTCTATGTAACTCTAAAATCATGCCTAACTATCCAAAATTCCCACTTTTGCATTACATACTCATGTATCAACTTTTCTTTAATTTTATCACATATGCATTGATCGTTTATTAAACTTAACATTGGGGTAATTTTGTCTCCTTATTCACTTATTTACTTAATCATTTGAATATTTTTGGTTTTTTTACTTTTTTTGGAAGCAAACATAACATATCAATGCACATGAGTTTTTAATTTTTCTGGTCTAACATGAGTAAGTACCCAAATTTTCACTATTTTGTCAATGGAACACTGTATACTTTCATCAACCCAAGTTCCCACAATTCCCCACACTTAATTGACACACAATCTCTAACTTAAGCTAACCAAAGATTTATTTGGGGTAATTAATTATTTTTCTGCTTAAGGCTAGTGATGTGGTAAAATATAGGACAAACAGGGATTAAAAGGCTCAAGGTGGCAAATAAAGGTGATTGAAAGGGTAGGCTATTTGAGATAAGTGAGCTAACAACAAATGATGGCCTCAATCATATGCAAGCATGTAAATACACTAAATAATGAACATATAGAATGGAACAAAAAATAGATTACAATCATGGAGAAGAAAACACACAAGAATAAAAATTTATGGCTAAATAATGTAGCCATATAATTAAGCTCAAGTCTCACAAGTTGTGTGTTCTTAGCTATAAACTATGTTCCAAATACAAGCTTCAAATAATTTTAACACAAACTTTTAATTTAAATTAGTGAAATCTTGTAAAAAGGGTCTTGAAAAGAAACTCAATACTTTAACCAATCAGTGGTAAAATATGCACAAAAATCAAACAAACATGCAATCAAACATGCAAATGCAATAATGAACTACAATGAAAATTAAGCAATGGTGTTGATAAGAAGGTAACTAACTCACAGAGATCGGTATCGACCTTCCCACACTTAAAGATTGCACCTCCTCGGTGCATGCTGAGATGTGCAAGTGGATGAGGGTTGTTACAACTGATACTTTTCACCCAAGGTTGTTCAGATGGATGATGAGCGGATAATTTGTATGCTTTTTGGCATTGTTTTTAGTGTGTTTTTAGTATGATCTAGTTAGTTTTTAGTATATTTTTATTAGTTTTTAGTTAAAATTCACTTTTCTGGACTTTACTATGAGTTTGTGTGTTTTTCTGTGATTTCAGGTATTTTCTGGCTGAAATTGAGGGACCTGAGCAAAAATCTGATTCAGAGACTAAAAAGGACTGCAGATGCTGTTGGATTCTGACCTCCCTGCACTCGAAGAGGATTTTCTGGAGCTACAGAAGCCCAATTGGCGCGCTCGCAACGGCGTTGGAAAGTAGACATCCTGGGCTTTCCAGCAATATATGATAGTCCATACTTTGCCCAAGATTTGATGGCCCAAACCGGCATTCAAAGTCACCCTCAGAATTCCCAGCGTTAAACGCCCAAACTGGCACCAAAATGGGAGTTAAACGCCCAAACTGGCAATAAAGCTGGCGTTTAACTCCAAGAAGAATCTCTACACGAAAATGCTTCAATGCTCAGCCCAAGCACACACCAAGAGGGCCCAGAAGTGGATTTTTATGTCATTTACTCAATCTCTGTACACCCTAGGCTACTAGTTCTCTATAAGTAGGACCTTTTACTATTGTATTGAGACATC
>NC_029781.3:66760270-66760497 GCF_000817695.3 Arachis duranensis
GCAACGGCGTTGGAAAGTAGACATCCTGGGCTTTCCAGCAATATATGATAGTCCATACTTTGACCAAGATTTGATGGCCCAAACCGGCGTTCAAAGTCACCCTCAGAAATCCCAGCGTTAAACGCTGGAACTGGCACCAAAATGGAAGTTAAACGCCCAAACTGGCACTAAAGCTGGCGTTTAACTCCAAGAAGAGTCTCTACACGAAAATGCTTCATTGCTCAGCC
>NC_029781.3:66761188-66761677 GCF_000817695.3 Arachis duranensis
ATGCCAAAATCCGGCAACAGCACCAAGTTTTTGGCGCCGTTGCCGGGGATTGTTCAAGTTTTGAGCAAGCCTTTTGTCCGGTAACATTGATGCCAAAATCCGGCAACAGCACCAAGTTTTTGGCGCCGTTGCCGGGGATTGTTCAGTTTGGACAACTGACGGTTCATCTTGTTACTTAGATTAGGTATTTATTTTTTTCTCGAAATTCTTGAAGATGAATTCTAGAGTTTCATGATGATTTGTTGAAGTCTGGCTGGCTGAGAAGCCATGTCTAATCTCATTGGACCGAGGTTTCAACTTATCACCACAAGAGCGTGTTGATTTTTATCAAATCTTGCTTTTGGAGCAGTGATCTGCTAAGGCTTGGCTGGCCTCTGGCCATGTCTAGTGTTTTGGACCGAAGCTTTCTCTGAAAGCTTGGCTGGCTGTGAAGCCATGTCTAATTCCTGGACCGGAGTCTTAGACTAAACATTGCATGATTCCTGGAAT
>NC_029781.3:66761702-66762134 GCF_000817695.3 Arachis duranensis
TGATTCCTGGAATTCTCATTAAGAATTTTGATACCTTTTCCACTTAATTTTCTGAAAATCACAAAAAAATTACAAAATCATAAAATCCAAAAATTTCTTGTTTGAGTCTAGTGTCTCTTCTTAAGTTTGGTGTCAATTGCATGCATTGATTCATGTGTCTTAAGGATCTTCAAGTAATTCTTGATAATTTTCATGCTCTGATCTTTGAATTCAATTGACTTGAGTGTTTTGTGTGTCTCATATGCATTTTCATTTTGTAAGTGTCAGTAGTGTACAAACTGCTAAGTTTGGTGTCTTGCATGCATTGTTATTTAATTCTTGTTGCATTTTGATTTGTTCTTATTATTAAAAATCCAAAAATATTTTTAATTTGCGTCTTCTCAAGTCAATGATACAGAGAATTGAAGATTCAGAACATACAGCAGAGGAATT
>NC_029781.3:66766482-66766892 GCF_000817695.3 Arachis duranensis
AGCAACTAAACACCTCCCTAGGAGAATTGAGTTCCAACATGGGACAACTAAGGGTGGAGCACTAAGAACACTCCATCCTCCTCCATGAAATTAGAGAAGATCAAAGAATCATGAGGGAGGAGCAACAAAGACAAGGAAGAGACATTGAGGAGCTCAAGCACTCCATAGGATCTTCAAGAGGAAGAAAGAGCTGCCATCACTAAGGTGGACCCGTTTCTTGATTTCCTTGTTCTTTATTTTCTGTTTTTCGAATTCCAATGCTTATGTTTATCTATTTTTGTGTCTTGTGATCATTAGTGTCTTAGTGTCTATGCCTTAAAGTTATGAAGGTCCTATGAATCCATCACCTTTCTTAAATAAAAAAATGTGCTTAATTGAAAAAGAAAGAATTGCATGAATTTTGAATTTTA
>NC_029781.3:66768363-66788551 GCF_000817695.3 Arachis duranensis
CGCGTGCTGTGACAGAGCATATGCAATCGTTTTCACTGAGAGGATGGGAGGTAGCCATTGACAACGGTGAAACCCTACATAAGCTTGCCATGGAAAGGAGTAAGAAGGATTGGATGAAGACAGTAGGAAAGCAGAGAGACGGAAGGGAAGGCATCTTCATGCGCTTATCTGAAGTTCCTACCAATGAATTACATAAGTACCTCTATCTTTATCTTATTGTTTATTTTCGTTCATCACCATATCCATTTGAGTTTGCCTGACTAAGATTTACAAGATGACCATAGCTTGCTTCATACTAACAATCTCCGTGGGATCGACCCTTACTCGCGTAAGGTTTATTACTTGGACGACCCGGTGCACTTGCTGGTTAGTTGTGCGAAGTTGTGTAATGCCATGGTATTGAACACCAAGTTCTTGGGGTTCATGACCGGGGATTATGAGAGTTGTGAAAAGTATTATTCACAATTTCGCGCACCAATGGACTTGTCGGTTGCCTTATTGAGAAGCTTTCCCTTTCCCTTCTCGGTGGTCATCTTGAAAGAAGAGACAAAGGAAGAAAAGTAACCCATAAACAAAGATAAGGAAACAAATAGAATATGGGTGGGTTGATGCCAAATAATGAGGATCTCAACTACATGGTAGCTACAACATGCAAGTGAGAAAACAGTAGAAGCAAATGGCATATGAATAGTGCAAAAATTGCAACAATGAGGGAGAGAGGGTGGGTCATGAGAGACATTATAGGGATATATCAATGCACAAGGAATACAAATGTCATAAAAGATTAGCATTAACATCTAAATAATATCACCCAACAGTGTAAAATAAGTCACTAAGCACCAAAATAATGCAAGAGATATTCAACAGTTGAGCAAGAAAATTCAACACCAATGAAAAAGTATCAAATATAGAAAAGAAAATGAAAATATGCACAAAAACAAAATGAAATGAGTGGAAGTATGTGAATGCAATAAGGAAAATAGAATGAAAGAGAATAAGGATGAGAAGTTAAAGAAATGAAGAAGAAGGAAGTAAGAAAGAAGGATGAGAGAATAAGAAAGGGAAAGAAGAAAGAAGGAGAAGGGGATATGCGAAACGACGCGTAAGCGCCGCCCACGCGTACGCGTGGGTGAGAGGAAATCCAAGCGACACGCAAGCGTTAGTCAGGCATGGCGTGACCACTGGTTGTGCTAAACCCACAATACCAGCACCAAGGCAGCACAACTCTCGGCCAGATCCTCCATTGACGCCAATTACCATATCCACGCGTGCGCGTGCTTGATGCGTACGCGTGGATTTCCCAAGTGGCAAGTGACGCGCACGTGCTCGACGCGTACACGTGGGTCGAATTATGCGCAGAGCACACTAGCCGCACGATTCCATACAACTTTTTGTTCGTTGGATGGGATAGCAAAATTGGGAATCGACGACCACGCGTGGCCTACGCGCACGCGTGGGTTGCCCCCTTTTTTTATGCAGAATGCAAAATGCAGAATGCAGATGAATATGCAGAAATTATGAATGAACACTAATAAAATAAAATAAAATAAAATAAAACTAAGAAGAATAAAAATGAAAGATCATTCCATGGTGGGTTGTCTCCTACCTAGCACTTTTAGTTATTGTCCTTAAGTTGGACATTTGGTGAACTCCCTGTCATGGTGGCTTATGCTTGAACTCATCGAGGAATCCCCACCAATGCTTGCAGTTCCAATAGCCTCCGGGATCCCAAACTAGGCGCATAACACCTCCAAGCAAGTTAAAGTAAGTGACAAGGCCCCAAGAGTGTTGATTGCTAGAATGAGTTCTAGGGTCCCAAACCTTGCTCTTGCACCCGTCTTCTTGTTGAACAACATTGTTCCACCCGGGTGGCAAGCAATCTGAATTCTCACTGAAGCGGCCAAACAACTTCCTAGACCCATTCAATCGAGCTCTACACCAACCTTTGCATTTCAACTTGGAGCATACAATCATTTTGAACCTTGCATGACAACTCCTACCGCTGACCATCTCCCTCTTACTCTTAATGCCACAAAGAGCTCTAAGTTGACCATCCGTCTCTAGTAGCCCATATTCAGGTGGGAAAGTAAATGTTAAGGATAAGAATTTTACCCATTTGAATGTTGTATTGGATGGTAATGGCTTTGGGAGGGGTGTTTCCAATGGTCTTGCAAGCTCCACTCCCTTGTGCTCTTCTTTGAATTCTTCCACCTCATTGCAAGCTTCCTCAATTTCAACCTCTTCCTCTTGGCAGCTTTCTTCTAATTCAATCCCTTCTTCTTTGCTCACCAAGGGCCTGGGAGGTTGTGCTTCTTCTTTTTGAATCTCCATCTCTTAATCAACCTCTTCCAAGTCTTCAACCATGATATGCCTTGGAAGTGGTACACCCTCCTCAACATCAATTTCAAGCGTCTTGAAAGGAGGTTCTATGACTTGACCTTCCCATGGAGGTTCCGCATCTCCTAAGTTCTCAACCACTTCCTCTTTAACTACTGTGGCTTCGTCCAGTTGTTTTAGTATAAAAACGTACTCCTCCTTGATGATTTCCTTTCTATGACAACTCCCGTCAACTACTCCTTCATCCTCAAGGGTCTCTCCTACCTCCACATTTTGGGCCTCCTCTTTCTCCTTTGGAAATAAGGCCGTGTGTAACCGATCCATCGCGATTGCATCCCTAAGACGATCCCTTCCCTCTTGTTCCATGTCCATAGTATAATTGGGATCATTTTTCTCTTGGATTGGTGGATGTGGTGCTCTTCCATGGAGGGTGGTGATGGGATGGAGAGATCATTATGTGGTTGAAAAGGAAGTGCACTAGAGCTTGAGGGTTGAGTATTCGAGGTAGAGGATTGGTCTCAAATTCAACATAAATACGGTGCCGTGAACACTTCTAATGGCGATAGACTTTAGTAGGAGCTATAATTCTTGGTTTGCCACTTAGATGGAGATAGGAAATAGGGGTCGTGGTGGTGGTTTGACGCATCCGTCTCACGATAGTCATGGTTCTAGCACTTCAATGCGAAGGAGGAGGTTGAAGACTCATGACGAATCATGTTTATGTGGGTTGAAGACTATGATTAAAAAATTTGGGACAGCAGAGAACCCGAATAGATTGTTCTATGCATGTCCAAGGTACCAGGTGAGTGATGTTGAAAAAAGTTAACTGTTTTCCATCTTGTTCCATTGTTGTTGGGTGTTTTTTTATTTTTTTGTTTACTCATTTTTGAAATTGTAAAAGGGCAGCCACTGTAATTATTTTAAGTGGGTTGATGATCATTACTATGAAGAAGTGGATGTATGTGTGGTGCATAAAATTGTGATCACACTTTTCACAACTCCGCACAACTAACCAGCAAGTCCACTGGGTCATCCAAGTAATACCTTACATGAATAAGGGTCGATCCCACGGAGATTGACGACTTGAAGCAAGCTATGGTCATCTTGTAAATCTCAGTCTGGCAGATTCAAATGGTTATGCAGATTTGATAATTAAAAGATAAATAAAACGGAAAATAACATAGAGATACTTATGTAATTCATTGGTGGGAATTTCAGATAAGCGTTTGGAGATGGTTTGTTGCTTCTGAACCTCTCCTTTCCTATTGTCTTCATCCAATCATGCATCCTTCCTTCCATGGCAAGCTGTATGATCCTCTCAGTGAAAATGGTCTGGCTACAGTTTCTGTACGGCTAATCAACTGTCGAATTTCTAATCTCGGATGAAAAATACCAGGTACATCTACCGCAGGGCTAATCATCTGTCGGTTCTCACTTGTGTCGGAATAGGATCCCTTGATCCTTTTGCACACTGTCACTACACCTAACAGTCATGTATTTGAAGTTTGTCACAGTCATCCCTTCCCAGATTCTACTCGGAATACCACAGACAAGGTTTAGACTTTTCAGATCTCAGGAATGCTGTCTATTGGTTCTAGCCTATACCACAGAGGTTCTAATCTCAAATTTGGATGCTCTATTGTCAGGAGAGATGATGCAAATCACGGATCAGGAGACCCAAGAGAGTATACTCCGGTTGTCGTCCAATGACTACGTTGAACATCATGTAGACCGCTTGTGGTTGTCAGGCACGCGGATCTTGGCTAAGCGAGTAATGAAGATAGTGGGTGATTGTCATGGGTCACCCCTTCATTCTGACTTAACTGAATTAAGTACGAGAGTATATCTTAGAGAAGAAGTAGGCATGAATTGAAATAGAAACAATAATACTTGCATAAGTTCATGAAGAACAGCAGAGCTCCTCACCTTAATCTTTGAGGTGTAGAAACTCCACCGTTGGAAAATACATAAGAATAAAATGGTCAAGGCATGGCCGAATGGCCAGCCTCCAAAAAGGGTTTGAAGAAGTCCAAAAGGTTAAAGACCTCTAATACAATAGTAGAAAGTGCTATATATACTAAACTAGTAAACTAGGTTTTTACAGAAAATGAGTAGATAGTGCAGAAATCCATTTTCGGGACCCACTTGGTGTGTGTTTGGGCTAAGCTTTGAAGCTTTCACGTGCATAGGCCATCATTGGAGTTAAACGCCAGCTTGGATTCCAGTTTGGGCGTTTAACTCCAGTTTTGGTGCCAGTTCTGGCGTTTTACGCTAGAAAAGGGTCTCTGGTGGGCGTTTGGATGCCAATTTGGGCCATCAAATCTCGGGCAAAGTATGAACTATTATACTTTAATGGAAAGACCAAGATGTCTACTTTCCAACTCAGTTAAGATCACGCCAATTGGGCTTCTGTAGCTCCAGAAAATCCACTTCGAGTGTAGGAGGGTCAGAATCCAACACCATTTGCAGTCCTTTCTCAGCCTCTAAATCAGATTTTTGCTCAGGTCCCTCAATTTCAGCCCAGAAAATACCTGAAATCACAGAAAAATACACAAACTCATAGTAAAGTCTAAAAATGTGATTTTTGCATAAAAACTAATAAAAATATACTAAAAAGTTACTAAAACATACTAAAAACTACCTAAAAATAATGCCAAAAAGCATATAAATTATCCTCTCATCACAACCCCAAACATAAATTGATGCTTCTCCCCATGCAACTGAAAATAAAATAGGATAAAAAGAAGAGAATATACAATAAATCTCAAAATATCAATGAAGCATAGTTCTAAGTAGATGAGCGGGGCTAGTAGCTTTTTGCTTCTGAACAGTTTTGGCATCTCACTTTATCCTTTGAAGTTCAAAATGATTGGCATCCATAGAAACTCAGAATTCAGATAGTGTTATTGATTCTCGTAGTTTAGTATGTTGATTCTTGAACATAGCTACTTATGAGTCTTGGGCGTGACCCTAAGCATCTTGTTTTCCAGTATTACCACCGAATACATAAATGCCACAGACACATAACTGGGTGAACCTTTTCAGATTGTGACTCAGCTTTGCTAGAGTGCCCAGTTAGAGGTGTCCAGAGTTCTTAAGCACACTCTTAGTTGCTCCATATTGGAACTTAAATCTCCTAAAGAGGTGTTGAGTTGCTCCCAATAGTTGTGTAGAGGAAAATGTATCCCTTGAGGCATCTCTGGAATTTCTTGATGAGGAACTTCCTCATGCTCTTGTTGAGGTCCATGAGTGGGCTCTCTTTTTTGCTCCATCCACTTTCTTGTGATGGACTTTTGAGATGAATCTCTCCATCTCTCATGACTCAGAGTTGGAAGTAACTACCTTCCCTTTCCTCTTTCTAGAGGTTTCTCCGGCCTTAGGTGCCATTAATGGTTATGGAAAAACAAAAAGCAAAGCTTTTTCCCACACCAAACTCAAAATGTTTGCTCGTCCTCGAGCAAAAGAAGAAAGAAAGGAGGAGAAGAAGAAGAATTAAAGGAGATGGATGTGTGTGAAGGGTTCGGCTAAGGGGGTAGGAAGTGTTGGTGATGTGTGAAAATGGAGTGTAGAGGGTTATTTATAAGGTAAGGGGGATAGGGAATCCGTGTGAGAATGGGTGGGTTTGGGAGGGAAATAGTGGATGGATGTGAGTGGTGAAGAGGTTATGGGGAAGAGGGTAGGATTTGATAGGTGAATGGTGTTTGGAGAAGAGTGTTATGGAAAGGTGTGAAGAAGGGAAATAGTGGGTTGGGGTAGGTAGGGATCCTGTGGGGTCCACAGATCCTGAGGTGTCAAGGATTTCTCATTCCTGCACCTTTCTGGCATTTAAACGCACACTGTATGCCAATTCTGGTGTTTAACGCCAGGCTGATGCCCATTTCTGACGTTAAACGCCAGTCTGGCTGCCAATTCTGGCGTTTAACGCCCAGAATGCTGCCAGACTAGGCGCTAAATGCCCATTTTGCTACCCTTACTAGAGTTTAACGCCAGCCAGACACCCTTTCTGGCATTTAACGCCCAGAATGCTTCCAGACTGGGCGTTAAACGCCCATTCTGCTATCCTTATTGGTGTTTAAACGCTAGTAACCCTGTCCTCCAGGGTGTGCTATTTTTGATGCTATTTTTTATTTCGCTTTAATTCTGCAGCTATTTTTGTGACTTCACATGATCATCAACCTAAAGAAAACATATAATAACAATGGAAAATAAAATGAAAAATTAATTAATATATATAAATAAAATTGGGTTGCCTCCCAATAAGCGCTTCTTTAATGTCAATAGCTTGATAGGAAGCTCTTACAGAGCTTCACAGATACTCAGAGCATGATGGTGGCCTCCCAACACCAAACTTAGAAGTTGAGTGTGGTGGCTTTGTCCGACTCTGTATTGAGAGAAGCTTTTCATGCTTCTTCTCCATGTTTAGATCCTTGAGTCTTAAACACAAGGTAGTCCTCATTCAATTGAAGGACTAACTCTCCTCTATCCGCATCAATCACAACCCTTGCTGTGGCTAGGAAGGGTCTTCCAAGGATGATGGATTCATCCTCATCCCTCCCAGTGTTTAGGATTATGAAGTCAGCAGGGACGTAAAGGCCTTCAACCTTCACTAAGACATCCTCTACAAGTCTATTAGACTGTTTCATTGATTTGTCTGCCATCTCTAGTGAGATTCTTGTAGCTTGTACCTCGAAGATCCTAGTTTCTCCATTACAGAGAGTGGCATGAGGTTGATACCTGAACCCAGGTCACATAGAGCCTTTTCAAAGCTCATGGTGCCTATGGTGCAAGGTATTAAGAACTTTTCGGGATCCGGTTTCTTTTGAGGCAATGTCTGCTGAATCCATGTATTCAGTTCATTGATAAGCAATGGAGGTTCATCCTCCCAAGTCTCATTAGCAAGTAACTTGGCATTCAGCTTCATGATTGCTCCTAGATACTGAGCAACTTGCTCTTCAACAGTGTCTTCGTCCTCTTAAGAGGAAGAATATTCATCAGAGCTCATGAATGACAATAGTAAGTTTAGTGAAATTTCTATGGTCTTTGTATGAGCCTCAGATTCCTCTAGTTCCTCAATAGGGAACTTATTATTGGTCAGTGGATGTCCCTTGAGGTCTTCCTCATTGGGAATCACTACCTTTTCACTCTCTCCAAGTTCGGCCATTTTGGTTATAGTTATGGCCTTGCACTGTCTTTTGGGATTCTTTTCTGTATTGCTTGGGAGAGTACTAGGAGGAGTTTCAATAACTCTTTTACTTAGCTGATCCACTTGTGCCTCTAAATTTCTGATGGAGGACCTTGTTTCATTCATAAAACTGAGAGTGGTCTTAGATAGATCAGAGACTATGTTTGCTAAGTCTGAGAAGCTCTACTTAGAATTCTCTATTTGTTGCTGAGAAGATGATGGAAAAGGTTTGCTATTGCCAAACTTATTTCTCCCACCATTATTGTTGTTAAAGCCTTATTGAGGCTTTTGTTGATCCTTCTATGAGAAATTTAGATGATTCCTCAATGAAGGATTATAGGTGTTTCCATAGGATTCTCCCATGTAATTCACCTCTTCCATTGCAGGGTTCTAAGGGTCATAGGCTTCTCCTTCAGAGGAGGCTTCTTTAGCACTGCCAGATGTAGCTTGCAATCCAATCAGATTCTGAGAAATCATATTGACTTGCTGAATCAATATTTTGTTCTGAGCCAATATGGCATTCAGAGTATCAATCTCAAGAACTCCCTTCTTCTGAGTCATCCCATTATTCATAGGATTTCTTTCAGAAGTGTACATGAACTGGTTATTTGCAACCATGTCAATGAGTTCCTGGGCTTCTGCAGGTGTTTTTAGATAAAGAGATCCACCATCAGAATGGTCCAATGACATCTTGGATAATTCAGACAGACCATCATAGAATATGCATATGATGCTCCATTCAGGAAGCATGTCAGAAAGACACCTTTTGGTTAAATGCTTGTATCTTTTCCAAGCTTCATAGAGGGATTCACCTTCCTTCTATTTGAAGGTTTGGACGTCCACTCTAAGCTTGCTTAGCTTTTGAGGTGGAAAGAATTTGGTCAAGAAAGTATTGACCAACTTGTCCCAAGTGTTCAGGCTTTCTCTAGGTTGTGAGTCCAACCATGTTCTAGCTCTGTCTCTCACATCAAAAGGGAAAAGCATAAGTCTGTAGACCTCAGGATCAACCTCATTGGTCTTAACAGTACCACAGATCTGCAAGAATTCAGCTAAGAACTGATGAGGATCTTCCGATGGAAGTCTATGAAACTTGAAATTCTGCTGCATTAGAAAAACTAATTGAGGCTTAAGCTTAAAGTTGTTTGCTCCAATGGCAGGAATTGAGATGCTTCTTCCATAGAAGTTAGAAGTTGGTACAGCATAGTCACCAAGCATCTTCCTTGCATCTTGGGCATTGTTGTTGGGTTCAACTGCCATGTCTGCTTCTTTTTCGAAATTCTCTGTAAGGTCCTCTTCGGAGTATTGTGCTTTAGCTTCTCTTAGCTTCTTCTTCAGAGTCCTTTCAGATTCAGGATCAGCTTTAATAAGAATGTTTTTATCCCTGTTTCTGCTCATATGAAAAAGAAGAGAACAAAAGGGAGTAATGGAATCCTCTATGTCATAGTATAGAGATTCCATGATGTGTCAGAAGAAAAGAAGAATAGAGGAATGAGGTAGAGAGAGAATAAGAAGAATTCAAACACAGAGGGAGGGAGAGAGTTCGAATTATAAGTAGAAGAAAAGTGTTCGCAAATTAATAGAAAGAGATGAGAGATAGAGTATTCGAAAATTAAAACTAAAACAATTAGTTAATTAAAAAGATTTTTGAAAAAGTGGTTAGTGATTTTTGAAAATTGGAAGTGGAAAAGTGGTTAGGTGGTTTTGAAAAAGATAAGAAATTGTAATTAGTTGAAGAAGATTTGAAAATAATTTTGAAAAGATAAGAAGTTAGAAAAAAGATTTTGAAATCAAAATAAAAATATATGATTGAAAAAGATTTGATTTTAAAAAAGATATGATTGAAAAGATTTGACTGAAAAGATTTGATTGAAAAAGATTTGATTTTTAAAATTGATGACTTGACTAATAAGAAATTAAAAGATATGATTCTAAAATTCAAAGGTTGAACCTTTCTTAACAAGAAAGTAACAAACTTGCAATTTTTTGAATCAAAACATTAATTGTTAGCAAGGATTTTTGAAAATGTGGAAAGATGAGATTTAAAATTATGATTTAAAACATGAAAAATTGAAAAAAAAATTTGAATTGGAAATGAAATTACCTCCCTTGTGTCATCCTGGCGTTAAACGCCCAGAATGATATCCATTCTGGCATTTAACGCCCAGCCAGATACCCTGGCTAGCGTTAAACGCCACAAATCCTTCCTTACTGGGCGTTTTTTCAAACGCCCAGAATGCTGCCCATTCTGGTTAACGCTCAGAATGGTACCTTGACTGGCGTTAAACGCCCAGAATGATAGCCATTCTGGCGTTTAACGCCTAAATTGCCTCTTTACGGACGTTTTAACGCCAGTGAGCTCTTTTTCTCTGTGATTCTCTTGCCTTATGTTCTGAACCTTCATTTCTCTGTATTATTTACTTGAGAATATATATTTTTTTATTTTTGAATTTTTAATGAAGAGAGAGAAAAATAACAAAATGAAATAAAACATAAAAATGCAAGATCAAAACAAGTAATGCATGCAAGGACACTTTGAATGTCAAGATGAATATCAAGAACACTTTAAAGATCATGGTGAACATCAAGGACATATTTTTGAAAATTTTTAAGAAAAGAAAGACATGTAAGACACCAAACTTAGAAATTTTGAATGTTCAAACACTATGATTTTGAAAATGCATATGAAAAACAACATAAAACACAAAACAGGAAAATCATAAGATCAGACAAAGAAAATCATAAAGAACCACTTGAAGATCACAGAAGAACACAATGCGTGAATTTTTTTGAAAACTAAGGAAAATTAAAAACATGCAATTGACACCAAACTTAAGATTTGACACCAGACTCAAACAAGAAACACAAAATATTTTTTTGGTTTTTATGATCTTTTTATAATTTTTTTGTATTTTTTCGAAAATAAAAACAAAAAGCTTAAACATAAAATAAAATTACCCAATCTAAGCAACAAGATGAACCGTCAGTTGTCCAAATTCGAACAATCCCCGGCAACAACGCCAAAAACTTGGTGCACGAATTTGTGATTACACTTTTCACAACTCCGCACAACTAACCAGCAAGTGCACTGGGTCGTCCAAGTAATACCTTACGTGAGTAAGGGTCGATCCTACAGAGATTGACGGCTTGAAGCAAGATATGGTCATCTTGTAAATCGCAGTCAGGCGGATTCAAATGGTTATGAGGATAAATAAAAGATAAATAAACGGAAAATAACATAGAGATACTTATGTAATTCATTGGTGGGAATATCAGATAAGTGTTTGGAGATGCTTTGTTGCTTCTGAACCTCTACTTTCCTATTGTCTTCATCCAATCATGCGTCCTCCCTTCCACGACAAGCTGTATGATCCTCTCAGTGAAAATGGTTCGGCTACGGTTTCTATACAACTAATCAACTGTCAGAATTCTCGTCTCGGATGAAAAATACTAGGCACAGCTACCGCAGGGCTAATCATCTATTGGTTCTCACTTGTGTCAGAATAGGATCCCTTGATCCTTTTGCACACTGTCACTGCGCCCAACAGTCGTGAGTTTGAAGCTCGTCACAGTCATCCCTTCCTAGATCCTACTCGGAATACCACAGACAAGGTTTAAACTTTCCGGATCTCAGGAATGCTATCTATTGGTTCTAGCCTATACCACGAAGATTCTAATCTCAGATTCGGATGCTCTGTTGTCAGGAGAGTCGATGCGAATTGCGGATCAGAGACCCAAGAGAGTATACTCCAGCTGTCGTCCAATGACTACGTTGAACATCATGTAGACCACTTGTGGTTGTCAGGCACGTAGATCTTGGCTAAGCGAGTAATGAAGATAGTGGGTGATTGTCACGGGTCACCCCTTCATTCTGACTTAACTGAATTAAGTACGAGAGTATATCTTAGAGAAGAAGTAGGCATGAATTGAAAGAGAAACAATAATACTTACATTAGTTCATGAAGAACAACAGAGCTCCTCACCTTAATATATGAGGTGTAGAAACTCCACCATTGGAAAATACATAAGAACAAAATGGTCTAGGCATGGCCAAATGGCCAGCCTCCAAAAAGGGTTTGAAGAACTCCAAAAGGTTAAAGACCTCTAATACCATAGTAGAAAGTGCTATATATACTAAACTAGTAAACTAGGTTTTTATAGAAAATGAGTAGATAGTGCAGAAATCCACTTTCGGGGCCCACTTGGTATGTGTTTGGGATGAGCTTTGATGCTTTCACATGTATAGACCATCCTTGGAGTTAAACGCAAGCTTGGATGCCAGTTTAAGCGTTTAACTCTAGTTCTTGTGCCAGTTCTGGCGTTTTACGCCAGAAAAGGGTCTCTGGTGGGCGTTTGAATGCTAGTTTTGGGCATCAAATCTCGAGTAAACTATGGACTATTATATATTGCTGGAAAGCCCAAGATGTCTACTTTCCAACACAATCAAAAACGCGCCAATTTGGATTCTGTAGATCCGGAAAATATACTTCGAGTGTAGGAGGGTCAGAATCTAACAGCATCTGCAGTCCTTTCTCAGCCTCTGAATCAGATTTTTGCTCAGATCCCTCAATTTCAGCCAGAAAATACCTGAAATCACAGAAAAATACACAAACTCATAGTAAAGTCTAGAAATGTGATTTTTGCATAAAAACTAATAAAAATATACTAAAAAGTAACTAAAACATACTAAAAACCTAAAAACAATGCTAAAAATCGTATAAATTATCCGCTTATCAATGTGGTACAAAGAAAGATGATGGAACTGATTTGGAGGTTGAAAGTGACTATGATGAATGGAGGGTGAAAGTGGCATAGAAATTGGGCATTTTGGAAGCTGAAGTTAGATATTTGAAACTGATAATGATTTTTATGTTTGGGGTAGTTGTAGTTAGTGTGATACTTTGTTGTTTGATATGTACTTCTAAGTAAACCCGGTTATGTTATGTGAACATGTAATGGTGTATTGAATTGCATGACTTAAATAGGAGTAGTTATTTGAAGTTGGAAATAATTCTCTATCCATTATTATAAATTTATCAAATGTTGCAAACAATTCTCTATCACTGTTGCTATAAATTATGTTAAGCCATAAACAAAATAAGTAATCAAACTAAGTAATCTTAGTAATAACTTGTCATTGAAGGCTAATTGTCACATTATCTTAAGAGATAAATACCACAACAAAGTTATAAAGTTTTAATGTCATCACAATACATTGTCTTTAGAGTTAAATACCATACAAAAAACAAAAATAGAATGTTGTCTGGTGTGCGTACGCAAACCCTACACCTTTTCATACGGCAGTACCAACAAGTGCACTAGGTTGTCCAAGTAATACCTGAGCGAGTCAGGGTCGATCCCACGAGGATTGTAGTTTGAAGAAAGCTATGGTTATCTTGCAGGTCTTAGTCAGGCGGAATCAGAAGGTTGTTGGATAAATTTTGAATGATTATATGTCATATATAGAGTTGTAAGAGTAATGTGTGAAAGGGGTTAAACCAATTGGATTAAATGATAGGAATAGAGTTGAGAGTTGGAATTACTTTGTCTTTCTAAATTAACTCTGGTATTACTACTCTCCTTGCTTGTGAGTGATTTCTTCAATGGCAGACTGTATGTGATTGACACTGCTTTGAGCAGCTGTCAATACTCCTCCAGATCTGAACCCCTGGTTTAGTGTGGATCCATCTCTACTTGAGGGTGAAGCGCGTACAATCCATTCTCCTTTATGATCCAACTCAAAACGCCACCGACAAGGTCGGATCTTCTGGATCAGAGAATGCTACATCTTTGGGTTCTAGCATCTACCACAGAGACCCTAATATCCTTGGAAATTGGCTGAACTGATGTCTCAATAAGTCCCCAACAAAGTCGTGGATTAGCTGTCTAAGAGATGTATATTCAAGCTGTTGGTTGTTCTTGTCCGGTGAAAGACGCATTCTGACCTAAGTAGACACGGGTGTTTGTCAGGCACGTTTGTCTTAATGTGGTGAATAGAGCTAATTGGTTAGATCATCCTATTCACCATGATGAAGTACGAATATACATCTTAGAATTAATCAAACACGGATCGAAGAGAAACAGTAGTACTTTTATTAATTCATAGGACTCAGCAGGGCTCCTCCCCTCAACCTAGGAGGTTTAGAAACTCATACTGAAGTAAAAATACAATGGGAAATGAAAATAGGCTGAATAGTGTGCATTCCTCTCTAATGATTATGTAAAATACACTTTAAATACTAAACAGATAACTAATAAGGGTAAAACAGTCTATTTAGTGCTAAAATCCACTTCTGGAGCCCACTTGGTGAGTGTTTGGGCTGAGCTTTGATGAGATCCACGTGCTATGAGACTCCTTGGGTGTGGGACACCAGCTGGAAGGTCCTTTTTGGGCGTTTGTACATTGGTCTCTGCTCTTTGGGCGCTAGACGCCTGGAAGGGGGCAGGTAGCAGGCGTTGGATGCCAGTTTTGGGCGTTTAAATCCGAAGCAAAGTATAAACTATTATATATTACTAAAAATCTCTGGAAGTCAGCTTTCCATATCCGTTGAGAGCGCTTCATTTGAACTTCTGTAGCTCCAGAAAAGCTCTTTGGTGCACAAAATTGCAATCACACTTTTGCAATCCGTACAACTAACCAGCAAGTGCACTGGGTCGTCCAAGTAATACCTTACATGATCAAGGGTCGAATCCCACAGAGATTGTTGGTTTAAAGCAAGCTATGGTTATCTTATTATTCTTAGTCAGGATGCCAACAACAATGTTTTTCAAGTTCAATTGTAAAAAGTGAAAGGGCATAAAAAAAATAATTGTTACTCAATAATGGAGAATATGTTGGAGTTTTGGAGATGCTTTGTCTTCTGAATTTCTGTAACATAATGCTTCCTCACTTTCATAAATGCAAGGCTCCTTCCATGGCAAGCTGTATGTAGGGTGTCACCATTGTCAATGGCTACTTCCCATCCTCTAAGTGAAAATGGTCCAAATGCTCTGTCACAGCACGGCTAATCATCTGTCGGTTCTCGATCATATTCTTTTGTGTTTGTCATCACGCCCAACAATCGCGAGTTTGAAGCTCGTCACAGTCATTCAATCCCTGAATCCTACTCGGAATACCACAGACAAGGTTTAGACTTTCCGGATCCTCATGAATGCCGCCAACAATTCTAGCTTATACCACGAAAATTCTGATTAAGGAATCTAAGAGATACTCGTTCAATCTAATGTAGAACGGAGGTGGTTGTCAGGCACACGTTCGTGGATTGAGGAAGGTGATGAGTGTCACGGATCATCACCTTCTTCATAGTGAAGTGCGAATGAACATATTAGATAGGAACAAGCATGTTTGAATGGAAAACAGAATAATTGCATTAATTCATCCAGACGCTGCAGAGCTCCTCACCCCCAACAATGGAGTTTAGAGACTCATACCGTCAAAGAGTATATAATTCAGATCTAAAAATGTCATGAGAGTAACCTAGGTTTACAGAAAATGAGTAAACTAAGATGGATAGTGCAAAAATCCACTTCTGGGGCCCACTTGGTGTGTGCTGGGACTGAGACTTAAGCTTCTCAGGTGCCTGGGCTGTTTCTGGAGTTGAACACCAGGTTGTAACCTATTTCTGGCGTTGAACTCCAACTTGCAACCTGTTTCTGGCGCTGAACGCCAGACTACAACATGGAACTGGCGTTGAATGCCAGTTTACGTCATCTATCTTCGTGCAAAGCATGGACTATTATATATTGATGAAAAGTCCTGGATGTCTACTTTCCAAACCAATTGAGGGCGCGCCAATTGGACTCCTATAGCTCCAAAAAGTTTATTCCGAGTGCAGGGAGGTCAGAATCCAACAGCATCAGCAGTCCTTTTTTAGCCTAAATCAGATTTTTGCTCAGCTCCCTCAATTTCAGCCAGAAAAATATCTGAAATCACAGAAAAACACACAAACTCATATTAAAGTCCAGAAATATAATTTTTGCCTAAAAACTAATAAAAATCTACTAAAAATCAACTAAAACATACTAAAATCTACAGGAAATTACCCCTAAAAAGCGTATAAAATATCCGCTCATCACAACACCAAACTTAAACTGTTGCTTGCCCTCAAGCAACTAGATAAATAAAGTAGGATAAAAATAAATTAAAAAGCAATAATATCTCAGAGTTTCAAGTGAAGCTCAGATTCTAATTAGATGAGCGGGACTAGTAGCTTTTTGCTTCTGAACAGTTTTGGCATCTCCCTTTATCCTTTGAAATCCAGAATGATTGGCATCCCTAGGAACTTAGAATTCACATAGTATTATTGATTCTCCTAGTTTAGTATGTTGATTCTTGAACACAGTTACTTGATGAGTCTTGGCCGTGGCCCTAAGCACTTTGTTTTCCAGTATTACCACCGGATACATAAATGCCACAGACACATAACTATTAGAGGTGTCCAGAGTTCTTAAGCACACTCTTTTACTTTGGATCACGACTTTAACCACTCAGTCTCAAGCTTTTCACTTGGACCTGCATGCCACAAGGACATGGTTAGGGACAGCTTGATTTAGCCGCTTAGGCCTGGATTTATTTCCTTCGGCCCTCCTATCCATTAATTCTCAAAGTCTTGAATCCCTTTCACCCTTGCCTTTTGGTTTTAAGGGTTATTGGCTTTTCTTTTTCTTTATCCAATGATTCCTTTTTTTTTTCGCCAAGTTTTTTTGTTTTTTTTTCACTGCTTTTTCTTGCTTCAAGAATCAATTTCATGATTTTTCAGATCATCAATAATATTTCTCTTGTTCATCATTCTTTCAAGAGCCAATAATTTTAACATTCATGAAATTCAATATAAAAAATATGCACTATTCAAGCATTCATTTAGAAGATAAAAAGTATTGCCACCACATCTAAATAATTAGAATTTTCCTTATTAAAAACTCAAAAAATATTGCCTTTTTATTCCAAAAAATCTACTATTTTATTCATGTTTGATGATGATGAGAAAAAAATAAATTATAGCTTAATTAGAGATAAAATCAAAATAGAGATACTAATTACTACTACTAATATATAACTTCTAAGGTAAATTCCTAATAAGAACAATTATCACAGAGTTAAGTTAAAGATTAGGACTCAACAACCTTTGGTTTGGGAGATGATGGGTGCTCCTTCAACTTGTGGGTTGTCTGGTCCTTCAAGAGACAGCTTCTGGCGCTTCAGCTCCTGTATCTCCGGATATTCGTCTTGTTTTAGATCGAATTCAACTTCTGGGATCACTGATCTCAGACCCATTATTTTATGGTAATGGTCTGCATGTTCTTTGGTTAAGAACTTCTCTTAATTCCACAGTGGTTTTGGAATATTCTCTTTCTTGCCTCTTGAAGTAGTTTGTTTTCCCTTAGGTGCAATGATCTTGATGAGTTTTAGCTCAGTGATCATGGAAAAATACACCAAACTTAGAGGTTTGCTTGTCCTCAAGCAAAAGAAAGGAAAGGAGAGGAATAGAAGGAGGGGCAATTTCAAAAATTCAAAAAATATGATGAGATTTTAAAAAGGATAACTTTGAATTCAAAAAGATAATATGATGAGTTTGAAAAAGAATTCAGAAGAAATTAAAAAGATTTTAAAAGAATTCAAAAAGATAATTGAGTTTTGAAAAAGGTTTGAAAAGATATTGAAGAAAAATTAAGAAACATGTTTAGGATAAAAAAAATTTTGGAATTGAAGTTGAAAGATGAGAGTTTGTAATATGTTTATGCAAGAAATCATGAATTGAAACATGAAAATTGGAAAAAATTTGAAGTGAAAATGAATTTACCTCCTCCCCACCATCCTGGCGTTAAACGCCCAAACGTTGCATGTTTTGGGCGTTTAACGCCCGTTTGTAGCTTCTCCTGGGCGTTCAACGCCCAGCTGTTGCTTCTAGCTGGCGTTGAACGCCAGGAACTCCTTTGTCATTGGGCGTTTTTCTAAACGCCCAGGACGCTATAAATCTGGCGTTGAACGCCCAGAAGGTGCTTCTTTATGGCGTTCAACGCCAAGAAGATGCTTCTTTCTGGCGTTCAACGCCCAGATGGCTATCCTTACTGGCGTTGAACACCCAGTGAGTGCTTCTTTTGGGTGTTCAGCGCCCAAAATAGTTCTTACTGGCTTTTTTCGCACTAGTCAGCTTCTTTTTGCTGTTTTATCCTCTGAATCATTCTGTAACTCTATGAACTCATGCAATTGCTATTTTACCTTGAAGATAATTGACATAAACCTGTAAAAATCAATTAATTAACAAATAAGCCTTGTAAATGGCTGGGTTGCCTCCCAGCAAGCGCTTCTTTATTGTCTTTAGCTGGACTATTACTGAGCTTTAATCAAGTCTCAGTTTTGTGCATTCTTGCTCAAAATTGCTTTCAAGATAATGTTTAACTCTCTGTCCATTAACAAGGAACTTTTTGTTAGAATCATTATCCTAAAGCTCCACGTATCCATATGGTGACACACTTGTAATCACATATGGACCTCTCCACCGAGATTTCAATTTCCCGGGGAATAATTTGAGCCTAGAATTAAATAGCAGAACTTTCTGCCCTGGCTCAAAGACTCTCGATGATAATTTCTTATTATGCCATCTTTTTGCTTTCTCTTTGTAAATTTTTGCATTTTCAAAAGCATTGAGTTTGAATTCCTCTAGCTCATTTAATTGGAGCAATCGTTTTTCTCGAGCTAACTTGGCATCAAGGTTTAGGAATCTGGTTTCCCAATCGGCCTTGTGTTCCAGTTCCACTGGCAAGTGACAGGCTTTTCCATACACCAGCTGGTATGGAGAAGTTCCTATAGGTGTCCTAAATGCTGTTCTGTATGCCCACAGAGCATCATCCAAGCTTCTTGCCCAATCCCTTCTACAGTTAATCACAGTCCGTTCTAGGATTCTTTTAAGTTCTCTATTAGAGACTTCAGCTTGCCCATTTGTCTGTGGATGATATAGAGTGGCCCCCCTGTGGCTAACTCCATATCGAACCAAAGCAGAGTAAAGCTGTTTATTGCAGAAATGAGTGCCCCCATCACTGATTAGTACTCTAGGGATACCAAATCTGCTGAAGATGTATTTTTGGAGGAATTTCAACACTGTCTTAATATCATTAGTGGGTGTTGCTATAGCTTCTACCCATTTGGATACATAAGCCACTACCACCAGAATATAAGTGTATGAGTATGATGGTGGGAATGGCCCCATGAAGTCAATATCCCATACATCAAACAACTTAATCTCCAAGATCCCTTATTGAGGCATGGCATAACTATGAGGCAGATTGCCAGATCTTTGGCAACTGACACAATTAAGTACAAACACTCGGGAGTCTTTATAGAGAGTAGGCCAGTAGAAGCCACATTGGAGGACTCTTGTGGCTGTTCGCTCACTTCCAAAATGTCCTTGGTGGACGAAATTGTGATTCATTCTTTTCACTTCAACAATCCCAGGTAATGGCTCCAAAGACTTTGGTGTCAATGCCATGGTTCACAACTTCGCACAACTAACCAGCAAGTGCACTGGGTCGTCCAACTAATACCTTACGTGAGTAAGGGTCTATCCCACGGAGATTGTTGGTATGAAACAAGCTATGGTCATCTTGTAAATCCCAGTCAGGAGGATAAAATTATGGAATTTAGAAAATCAAATATGATTAATAAAAATAAACAGAAAATAAAATGGATAGAGATACTTATGTAAATTAATAGTGGAAATTTCAGATAGGCGTATGGAGATGTTGTGCTCCTCTTGAATCTCTACTTTCTTATTACATTCATCCAATCCTTCTTACTCCTTTCCATGGCAAGCTGTATGTAGGGCATCACCGTTGTCAATGGCTACATCCCATCCTCTCAGTGAAAACGTTCCTATGCTCTGTCACAGCATGGCTAATCATCTGTCGGTTCTCAATCAGGTTGGAATAGAATCCCTTGATTTTTTTGCGTTTGTCATCACGCCCAGCCTTCAGGAGTTTGAAGCTCGTCACAGTCATTCAATCCCAGAATCCTACTCGGAATACCATAGACAAGGTTTAGACTTTCCGGATCCTCATGAATGCCGCCATCTATCTAGCTTATACCACGAAGATTCTGTTGAGGAATCTAAGAGATATGCGCCCGGCCAAGAGTAGAACGGAAGTGGTTGTCAGTCACGCGCGTTCATAGGTGAGAATGATGATGAGTGTCACGGATCATCACATTCATCAAGGTGAAGTGCAATGTATATCTTGGATTAAGAATAAAATTGATTTGGATAGAAAATAATAGTAATTGCATTGAAACTTGAGGTACAACAGAGCTCCACACCCTTAATCTATGGTGTGCAGAAACTCTACCGTTGAAAATACATAAGTGAAAGAGGCTCAGGCATGGCCGAATGGCCAGCCCCCAAAACGTGGTCACTGGATCAAAATACAATCCAGGATCAAAACCAAGATGATAATATGATGGTAAAGAGTTCTATTTATAATAAACTAGCTACTAGGGTTTACATAAGTAAGTAATTGATGCATAAATCCACTTCCAGGGCCCACTTGGTGTGTGCTTGGGCTGAGCTTGATTGCCACCCGTGCAAAGGCTTTTCTTGGAGTTGAACGCCAAGTTGTAACGTGTTTTTGGCGTTCAACTCTGGTTCGTGACGTGTTTCTGGCGTTTGACTCCAGAATGCAGCG
>NC_029781.3:66788644-66826719 GCF_000817695.3 Arachis duranensis
GACTATTATATATTTCTGGAAAGCTCTGGATGTCTACTTTCCAAAGCCGTTGATAGCGCGCCAATTGGAGTTCTGTAGCTCCAGAAAATCTATTTTGAGTGCAGGGAGGTCAGATTCCAACAGCATCAGCAGTCCTTTGTCAGCCTCCTATCAGAGTTTTGCTCAGGTCCCTCAATTTCAGCTTGAAAATACCTGAAATCACAGAAAAACACACAAACTCATAGTAAATTCCAGAAATATGATTTTTGCTTAAAAACTAATAAAAATATACTAAAAACTAACTAAAACATACTAAAATCTACATGAAATTACCCCCAAAAAGCGTATAAAATATCCGCTTATTGCTCACTTCCAAAATGTCCTCCATACTGTGATCCATGGCAGTGCCAGAGGATCTTCTGTGCTTCTTTTTTAGGCACACATCTACGGATTACTCCGTCTGCACATCTCTTGAAGAGATATGGTTCATCCCAAAGATAGTACTTTGCATCCGTGATCAATTTCTTTGTTTACTGCCTACTGTACTCATTGGGTATGAATCTTACTGCCTTGTAGTTTACAATGTCTGCAAACCATGGCACTTCCTGGATGGCAAAGAGTTGCTCATCCGGAAAGTTTTCAGAGATCTCAGTAAGAGGGAGGGACGCCCCTTCTACTGGTTCTATTCGGGACAGGTGATCTGCTACTTGGTTCTTTGTCCCTTTTCTGTCTCTTATTTCTATATCAAACTCTTGCAAAAGCAACACCCATCTGATGAGTATGGGTTTTGAATCCTGCTTTGTGAGTAGATATTTAAGAGCAGCATGGTCAGTGTACACAATCACTTTTGATCTTACTAAATAAGATCTAAACTTGTCAATGGCGTAAACCACTGCAAGTAACTCTTTTTCTGTGGTTGTGTAGTTCTTCTGTGCGTCATTTAAAATATGACTGGCATAGTAAATGATGTGCAGAAGCTTGTCATGCCTTTGTCCCAACATTGCACCAATGGCATGGTCACTGGCATCATACATCAGTTCAAATGGTAATGTCCAGTCTGGTGCAGAGATGACTGGTGCTGTGACCAGCTTAGCTTTCAGAGTCTTAAATGCTTGCAGACACTCCTTATCAAAGATAAATGGCGTGTCAGCAGCTAGCAGATTACTCAGAGGTTTGGCGATTTTTGAAAAATCTTTTATAAACCTCCTATAGAATCATGCATGCCCCAGAAAGCTTCTGATTGCCTTAACATTGGCAGTGGTGGTAATTTTTTAATTACCTCTACCTTAGCTTGATCCACCTCTATTCCCTTGTTCGAAATTTTGTGCCCAAGGACAATTCCTTCAGTCACCACAAAGTGACATTTTGCCCAGTTTAAAACCAGGTTAGTCTCTTGGCACCTCTTTAGAACAAGTGCTAGATGGTCAAGACAGGAGCTAAATAAGTCTCCAAATACTGAAAAGTCATCCATGAAGACTTCCAGAAAATTTTCCACCATATCAGAGAAAATAGAGAGCATGCATCTTTGAAAGGTTGCAGGTGCATTGCACAGACCAAATGGCATCCTTCTGTATGCAAATATTTCAGATGGACATGTGAATGCTGTTTTCTCTTGATCCTGGGGATCTACTGCAATTTGATTATAACCTGAATATCCATCCAGGAAGCAGTAGTATTCATGACCTGCTAGTCTTTCTAGCATCTGGTCTATGAATGGTAAAGAAAAATGATCCTTTCTGGTAGCTATATTGAGCCTTCTGTAATTAATACACATACGCCATCCTGTAACTGTTCTTGTAGGAACCAGTTCATTTTTTTCATTATGAACCACTATCATGCCACCCTTCTTAGGGACGACTTGGACAGGGCTTACCCAGGGGCTATCAAAAATAGGATAAATAATCCCAGCCTCTAGTAATTTAGTGATCTCCTTCTGCACCACCTCCTTCATGGCTAGATTCAGCCGCCTCTATGGTTGAACCACTGGCTTAGAATCATCCTCCAATAGGATCTTGTGCATGCATCTGGCTGGGCTAATGCCCTTAAGATCATTGATGGACCACCCAAGAGCTGTCTTGTGTGTCCTTAGCATATGAATTAGTGCTTCCTCTTCCTGTGGCTCTAAGGTAGAGCTTATGATTACAGAAAAGGTATCACCTTCTCCCAGAAATGCATATTTCAGGGATGGTGGTAATGGTTTGAGCTCGGGTTTGGGAGGTTTTTCTTTACCCTGAGGGATTTTTAAAGGTTCTATTATTCTCTCTGGTTCCTCTAGATCAGGCTGAACATCTTTAAAGATATTCTCTAGCTCTGATTCGAGACTCTCAGTCATATTAACCTCTTTTACTAGAGAGTCAATAATATCAATGCTCATGCAGTCATTTTGGGTGTCTGGATGCTGCATAGCTTTGACAATATTCAACTTAAACTCGTCCTCATTGACTCTCAGGGTCACTTTCCCTTTTTAGACGTCAATGAGGGTTCGTCCAGTTGCTAGGAAAGGTCTTCCTAGAATGAGAGTTGCACTCTTGTGCTCCTCCATTTCCAGCACCACAAAGTCAGTGGGAAAGGCAAATGGCCCAACCTTGACAACCATGTCTTCAATTACGCCTGATGGGTATTTAATGGAGTCATCAGCAAGTTGGAGACATATCTGGGTTGGTTTAACTTCATCAGTCAACCCAAGCTTTTTGATAGTAGCTGCATGTATTAGGTTAATACTTGCCCCAGATCACATAGAGCTTGCTTGGTATAAGTACCTTCTAATGTGCATGGTATCATAAAGCTTCCGGGATCTTTAAGCTTCTCAGGTAAGCTTTTCAGAATGACTGCACTGCATTCTTCAGTGAGGTAGGCTTTTTCAGTTTCCCTCCAATCCTTCTTATGACTTCAGATCTCTTTCATGAACCTAGCATAAGAGGGTATTTTCTCAATTGCCTCTGCAAACGGAATCTTTATTTCAAGAGTCCTGAGGTAGTCTGCAAAGCGAGCAAATTGCTTATCCTGTTCCACTTGGCAGAGTTTCTGAGGATAAGGTATTTTGGTTTTGTATTCCTCAACCTTAGTTGCTGTAGGTTAATTGCCTACAAATATGGATTGAGAAGCCTTTTTAGAGGGGTTGTTATCAGCACTTGTTTGTGTCTGATCTCCCACTGGCATTTGAATGCCAGAACTGTGCTTCATTTGGGCGTTCAACGCTAATTCCTTGCTTGTTTCTGGCGTTGAACGCTAGGACTGAGCATGGGTTGGGCGTTCAATGCCAGCTTCCCACCCATTTTCTGGCGTTTGAGTGCCAGAATTATTCCTCTTTGGGCTCTGACTGTCCTCAGAGGGATTTCGGGTAGCAGTCTGTTCATTTTTTGGCTTCCTGCTGCCTTGAAGTGAGGTATTTAATGTTTTCCCACTTCTTAATTGAACTGCTTGGCACTCTTCTGTTATTTGTTTTGATAATTGTTGTTCTGTTTGCTTCAACTGTATTTCCATATTCATATTAGCCATTCTTGTTTCTTTTAGTATCTCCTTGAATTCGGCTAGCTGTTTTGTTAGAAAATCCAGTTGCTGATTGAATTCAGTAACTTGTTCTGTAGGACTGAGTTCAACAGTTACTGTTTTAGCCTCTTCGTTGATGGAAGGTTCACTGCTTAGGTACAGATGCTGATTTCTGGCAACTGTATCAATAAGCTCTTGAGCTTCTTCTATTGTCTTTCTCATATGTATAGATCCACCAGATGAGTGGTCTAGAAAAATCTGAGCTTTCTCTATAAGTCCATAATAAAAGATGTCTAACTTCAGCCACTCTGAAAACATTTCAGAGGGGCATTTTCTTAGCATCTCTCTGTATCTCTCCCAGGCATCATAAAGAGATTCATTATCTCCTTGTTTGAAGCCTTGGATGCTCAGTCTTAGCTGTTTCATCCTTTTTGGAGGAAAATAGTGATTCAGGAATCTTTCTGACAGCTGTTTCCATGTCTTTATGCTGTCCTTAGGTTGGTTATTTAACCACCTCTTAGCTTGGTCTTTTACAGTAAATGAAAATAGTAATAATCTGTAGACATCCTGATCTACTTCCTTATCATGTACTATATCAGCAATTTGTAAAAACTATGCCAGAAACTCTATAGGTTCTTCCTGTGGAAGACCGGAATACTGGCAACTTTGCTGCACCATGATAATGAGCTGAGGGTTCAACTCAAAGCTACTGACTCCGATGGAGGATATACAGATACTACTCCCGTATGAAGTAGTAGTGGGGTTAGCATATGACCCCAGAGTCCTTCTGGACTGTTCATTTCCACTTAAGTCCATAATGGAGAAAGGGATATGATGTGAATTTATTTTATTTATTTTATTATATAAAAATTTCGAAATAATAATAAAATAAAATAAAGACGACAATAAAATTAAAAATAAATAAAACAAAAAGAATTTTAAAATATTTTATGAAGATTTTCGAAAAATTGAGAAGAAAGAAAGTGGTTAGGATATTTTCGAAAAAGATAAATTTTTTTTAAAATCTTAAAAGGATAAGATTTGAAAAATTTTGAAATTGAAATCTGAATTTTTATATAAAAAAATTTGAAAATATGGCTTAAAATTAGTTAGAAAAGATATTTTTTTTTTGAATTTTGAATTTTATGATGAAAGAGAAGAACACACAAAAGACACAAGACTTAAAAATTTTTAGATCTAATGCTCCTTGTTTTCGAAAATTTTGGAGAAAAAACACCAAGGAACACCAAACTTAAAAATTTTAAGATAAAAACACAAGAAAGACTCAAGAACACCTTGAAGATTCACAAGAACACCAAGAACAAAAGAAAGAACACCAAACTTAATATTTTTAGAAAACCACAATAAAATTTTTGAAAATTAAAGAAAGATTAACAAGAAAACACCAAACTTAAATTTTGGCACAAGATTTAATCAAAGAAAAATTATTTTTGAAAAAAGTTTTAAAAGGAAGATACCCAATTGCCAAGAACATAAGCCAACGCTCTAGCCAACTGAGCTATAAATGTAACATGTTTTAATATTGTATATAAAAAATAATTTTTTTGAAAACTAATATTTTGAAAAAGCACAAGGAAAATACGAAAAATACACAAAATAGGAAAAATCAAAGATCAAACAAGAAAATTTGACAAGAACAATTTGAAGATCAAGGAAAAATAAAGAACACAAATTCAAAAATTTAAAGGAAAATATGAAATATGAAATTGACACCAAACTTAAAGTATAAAACTAAACTCACATAAAAATTAAAAATTAATAAGGAAAAATAATATTTTTGAAAAGCGTCCGCACACTCAGCTGAAAGTTGACCTGTGCGTATGCACAGGTACTCGTGCGCATGCACACATGTAAATTCTTTCTTGTGCGTACGAAATTGCAATCACACTTTTGCAATCTGTACAACTAACCAGCAAGTGCACTGGGTCGTCCAAGTAATACCTTACGTGAGTAAGGGTCGAATCCCACGGAAATTGTTGGTTTGAAGCAAGCTATGGTTATCTTATTATTCTTAGTCAGGATGCCAACAACAGTGTTTTTCAAGTTCAATTTTAAAAAGTGAAAGGACATAAAATAAATAATTGTTACTCAATAATGGAGAATATGTTGGAGTTTTGGAGATGCTTTGTCTTCTGAATTCCTGTAACATAATGCTTCATCACTTTCATAAATGCAAGGCTCCTTCCATGGCAAGCTGTATGTAGGGTGTCACCATTGTCAATGGCTACTTCCCATCCTCTCAGTGAAAATGGTCCAAATGCTTTGTCACAGCACGGCTAATCATCTGTCGGTTTTCGATCATGCCGGAATAGAGTCCATTGATTCTTTTGTGTTTGTCATCATGCCCAACAATCGTGAGTTTGAAGCTCGTCATAGTCATTCAATCCCTGAATCCTACTCGGAATACCACAGATAAGGTTTAGACTTTCCAGATCCTCATGAATGCCGCCAACAATTCTAACTTATACCACGAAGATTCTGATTAAGGAATCTAAGAGATACTCATTCAATCTAATGTAGAACAGAGGTGGTTGTCAAGCACACGTTCGTGGATTGAGGAAGGTGATGAGTGTCACAGATCATCACCTTCTTCATAGTGAAGCGCGAATGAACATCTTAGATAGGAGCAAGCATGTTTGAATGGAAAACAGAATAATTGCATTAATTCATCAAGACGCTGCAGAGCTCCTCACCCCCAACAATGGAGTTTAGAGACTCATGCCGTCAAAGAGTATATAATTCAGATCTAAAAATGTCATGAGATACAAAATAAGTCTCTAAAAGTTGTTTAAATACTAAACTAGTAACCTAGGTTTACAGAAAATGAGTAAACTAAGATGGATAGTGCAGAAATCCACTTTTGGGGCCCACTTGGTGTGTGCTGGGGCTGAGACTTAAGCTTCTCACGTGTCTGGGCTGTTTTTGGAGTTGAACGCCAGGTTGTAACCTATTTCTGGCGTTGAACTCCAACTTGCAACCTGTTTCTGGCGCTGAACGCCAGACTGCAACATGGAACTGGCATTGAACGCCAGTTTACGTCGTCTATCTTCGCACAAAGTATGGACTATTATATATTGCTGAAAAGTCCTAGATGTCTACTTTCCAACCCAATTGAGAGCGCGCCAATTGGACTCTTGTAGCTCCAAAAAGTTCATTCCGAGTGCAGGGAGGTCAGAATCCAACAGCATCAGCAGTACTTTTTCAGCCTAAATCAGATTTTTGCTCAGCTCCCTCAATTTCAGCCAGAAAATATCTGAAATCACAGAAAAACACACAAACTCATAGTAAAGTCCAGAAATATAATTTTTGCCTAAAAACTAATAAAAATCTACTAAAAATCAACTAAAACATACTAAAATCTACATGAAATTACCCTTAACAAGCGTATAAAATATCCGCTCATCACTCTTCCGAATGCAGGTAGGTCAAATCTGGACAGCATCTGTAGTGCTTCCTTTGTCTCTGAATCAGACTTCTGCTCCAACTCTTCAATTTCAGCCAGAAAATACCTAAAATTGTCCAAAAATACAAAAACTCATAGTAGAATCCAAAAATGTGAATTTAACACTAAAACCTATAAAAACTTGATAAAAGCTAAATAAAAACTACTAAAAACTATATGAAAATCATGTCAAAAAGCATATAAAATATCCGCTCTTCATTGTCCCATACAAAAAAGAGTCAAACACAACACATTCCTAACAAATCAAACTTTTTCATCATTCTTCCTTAGAGTATCGAAGCCTGGAGTAGGCACAAAAGTCATGAAGTTGGCCAGCCTCTTTGCAGTTGTAGAACTTGTCCCTTTAATGGTCTCAGCAGAAATAGCCACAGGTGCAGTTGTAGTAGGTTTGGGTAGGACCTCAACCTTGCTTTTCCTTTAATCACTTGTAACTTAGGTGCAGTTGCAGTATTAAATGCATTTGTTAGATCATTAAATGAAGCTGAAATTTTTTAGGATTGAGGAGTGATGATACTACTTGTTGTGTATCTTGGGTTGGTGGAATGCTTTTAGATTGGCTAATGTCAATCTCTGATGGAGGCTGGATGGGTGATGGAGTGCAAGCAAAGGTGCTTCTACTTCTGGAGCAATATCAGCATCAGCAGAGGCAGCATTTGGTTCAGGTTTAGCACCATTTACAGCAGGGGCTACAACTGCTAGTTGTAGCTGTATCTGCTTGGCATGTTCCTTAGCATCTATAGCTTTTTTCTTTGCACAATGGTGGACGAAATTGTGATTCGTACTCTTTGTACTTGTATAAAATTTAATTCGAGATAATATCTCTTTACTATGTGTGGTCACAACTCCGTTCAACTAACCAGCAAGTGTACTGGGTCGTCCAAGTAATAAACCTTACGTGAGTAAGGGTCGATCCCATAGAGATTGTTGGTATGAAGCAAGCTATGGTCATCTTGTAAATCTCAGTCAGGCGGATTTAAATAAATTATGGAATTTGGAAAATCAAATAATAGTAAATAAACATAAAATAAAGATAAAGTTACTCATGTATTTCCATGATGGAAATTTCAGATAGGTGTATGGAGATGCTGTGCTCCTCCTGAATCTCTGCTTCCCTACTGCTTCATCCAATCCTTCTTACTCCTTTCCATGACAAGCTGTATGTAGGGCATCACCGTTGTCAATGGCTACATCCCATCCTCTCAGTGAAAAAGGTCCAAATGCTCTGTCACAGCACGGCTAATCATCTGTCGGTTTTCAATCAGGTTGGAATATAATCCCTTGATTCTTTTGCGTCTGTCACTAACGCCCAGCCTTCAGGAGTTTGAAGCTCGTCACAGTCATTCAATTCCAGAATCCTACTCGGAATACCACAGACAAGGTTAAACCTTCCAGATTCCCATGAATGCCGCCATCAATTCTAGCTTATACCACGAAGATTCTGATTAAGGAATCCAAGAGATATGCGCCCGGTCTAGGGTAGAACGGAAGTGGTTGTCAATCACGCGCGTTCATAGGTGAGAATGATAATGAGTTTCACGGATCATCACATTCATCAAGTTGAAGTGCAACAAATATCTTAGAATAGGAATAATTCGAATTGGATAGAAAATAATAGTAATTGCATTGAAACTTGAGGTACAGCAGAGCTCCACACCCTTAATCTATGGTGTGTAGAAACTCCACTGTTGAAAATACATAAGTGAAAGGTTCAGGCATGGCTGAATGGCCAGCCACCCAAAACGTGATCAATAGTCTCCTCAGATGAAGAATAAAATAAAACTGAGACCAAAGATGTCTAGTGCAATAGTAAATTATCCTATTTATACTAGACTAGCTACTAGGGTTTACATGAGTAAGTAATTGATGCATAAATCTACTTCTGGGGCCCACTTGGTGTGTGTTTGGGCTGAGCTTGATCTATCCACGAGCTGAGGCTTCTTTTGGAGTTGAACGCCAAGTTGTAACGTGTTTTGGGCGTTCACCTCCGGGTCGTGACGTGTTTCTGGCGTTTTACTCCAGACAGCAACATGGAACTGGCGTTGAGCGCCAGTTTACGTCGTCAATTCCCAAATAAAGTATGAACTATTATATATTGCTGGAAAGCTCTGGATGTCTACTTTCCAAAGCCGTTGAGAGCACGCCATTTGAAGTTCTGTAGCTCCAGAAAATCTATTTCGAGTGCAAGGAGGTCAGATTCCAACAGCATCAGCAGTCCTTTATCAGCCTCCTATCAGAGTTTTGCTCAAGTCCCTCAATTTCAGTCAGAAATTACCTGAAATCATAGAAAAACACACAAATTCATAGTAAAGTCCAGAAATGTAAATTTAACATAAAAACTAATGAAAACATCCATAAAAGTAGCTTGAACTTACTAAAAACTACCTAAAAACAATGCCAAAAAGCGTATAAATTATCCGCTCATCACACAACCTCTTTTGTTGTCTCCAACCTCACCACAATACATGCATTGGATTGGGTTGTATTTTCTCTTCATCTTTGTCTTTGACCTAGTTGGCTGTTCTTCCTTGTCCCTTCTCCTTTTCTTTGTCAGTCTTCCAGGTTTGGGCTTGATTGGGAGTGGGACTGGTGCTGAATGTGGATTTTTTCCATAGATCCTGCCCCTTAACTGAATTGATGTTGAAATAGTAAGTTCACCTATACGCTTCCATCTTCAACCAGTCATGACAATATTCTGCAACCCTCTTGTCATTCTTATCCTGTATGGCNNNNATTCCTTTCAAATAAAATTAAAAGATTCATTAAAATTGTTAGCATGATTGAAGACATTATTAACTAATTAAGAGAACAATTAAAAGTTGTTACCTGTGAGTTGCCAAAACCTACAACTGCATGTATTCTTGCCCTGGTCAACCACCATATTCATTGGCGAGCCATGCACTTCGTACAATTATTCTTTTTCATTACCAGACCACTGAGGAGCCCAATAGTGAGACAACGTTGTCATTGCTTCCAATCTACTTTGCTGAACAAGAGGGAGATTTCTTTGATAGTTCTGCAACTTTTTCCTATTATTAACCATACTCTTCATGATGATTCTTCTAACTTTTTCTGTAAGGTCAGGATGGGCTTGCTCCTTTGTGCTTGATGTTTGCATTGAATGACTCACATGCGTTGTTGCATATGTTATCCACTTTCGAAACCTCATTGAAATGTGCCTTAGTGGGCTGAGAATTGGGCTTACTGGATTGTGAGGCTGCTTTAGTGGGTTGAGAGGTTGGTTTTTTGGACTGAGGGTGCATTGTAGCGGGCATCTTGACAGGACTACATCTTCCTCCATGTTGTCCATTACACATGGCTGTGAGATACAATTCTCAAAGTATAGGTTGATCAAATGTTGGTTCCTCCTGCAATACATGCACATTACAAGCAAGTCTGCATTTGTCACCAACTTCTTCAAGCCGGATGAAACGGGAACTCCAGGAAATTTCTACCAACAGTTTCCAGCTTAAATGTATCCCAACTTCTTATAGTAACCCCTTACACAAAACACATCAAGTGTGCCTCCTTCAACACCCATCAATACCTCTGTATTATCATGTCCATATACCATCTCCATCCTCACACGTTTTAAACAACCCGCCATGGTGAATCACAAATGTCATGGGAGGACCCTCCATCTATAATAACAAACACGAAAACATCATTAATAAACTGACCAGAAATAACTATTCTCTATGTGTCACTAGCGACGAAACCCAATTTGTACCAATCAACCATTAACCCAAAATAAACATGTAACAGAACCATCACTAAATTCAAACATCCCTAACTAAAAATCATTACAGAGCCAGTTAAAGTACCGCATTCTCACACACTAAAATGATAAAAGAATATTAACACAAACCCTTGGTCACCCTAAACCCTACCTTAAATCAGACGAACACTAAGACCACGACATTAAGAATACATCACACCACAGAATAACTTAAAAATCATGAAAAAAATTTCATCCTTACCCCTCACTGTCTCAATGCTACTCCAGGATAAGATCAAATCTGTATTCAATAGCGACAACTTCTTTATTGTAATCGTCAACCAACACTAACGAATGTTCATGGGGTGGTTTAGAACTTGGGGGAAAGGCTTTACCTTGAGGAAGACGATACATTTTGGAGCGAAACAGAGAGAGATGGTTGATATGAGAGGGGGTAAGGCTTTGCAACATTTGAATCTCTCTTCTAAAGACTAAACGATGACGTTTCAAGGCTAGGAAAGCCTTGTATCAAAACTCCGTCATTTGATTATTTGCCACACTGGCAGTTAACGACACACGTCAGCGAACGTTTGCCAACTCAGCGAAAGAGATGACAGAAGGACGAACGTGACCCAGTAAGGTATCTTTGGGGGACGAATTTGATTAATTTTATCTTTCGGGGACGAAAATGGAGATCGATGTATCTTTCAGGGATGATTTTGACTATTAGCTCTTAATCTAAACCAAAAAGCTTGAGCAAACCTAGGAATGGGGAACCATTATTAGAGGGAGGAGGGTGCGGATCAGTGATGAAGCCACTAGCAAGGAGAACGATGTAGCAACTGGTACTGACGGGGGGACATACACGACGGCAAGGATTCACATATGTGTGTTTCACGCACTTTGCTCCCATTTGTGTTTGCGTGAGAAAGAGGAGATGAGAATTCACAGTATAAAGATGAGCATCGAAAAAATTTGTATGTATGTATGTATGTATGTATATATGTATGTATGTATGTATGTATGTCAAACAAATTGATTTACAGTGGTTCACATCTAAACCGCTGCTATCTTAGGCAGTTTTATAGCAAAAGCCAAATCATTGCGATTCTACCAGTTTTTGCAGCAGTTTCAAAAATAGACACTGATTTTTCACCGCTATTCGGCGCTTCTGTTGTAGTGATATGAAAATATTTTATATAACTATATGTTTCACTCTTCTATCATAAATAATCTAGTCCGGCTTGTTATTCTCATTCTTCAAACATTTAATCTATTATAAAATATTAGTCCTCTTCAAAGAAATGAAAAAATTAATTTGTCTCTGACAAAATTAATTCTCAAAATTTTATAGATGAAAATTTGAGAGTAAAATATTTGATTTAAAATTTTTTAGAATCAATTTAAAGATTTTGGATCTGTCTTTAAATAAGTATATTTAATTTGTAATAATTAATATTTAGGTAGAATTGGATCAACTGATCATAAATCGATAAATTGAGTTTATTTAAATTTAAATTCGACTAATTTAATATATGAAATTAAATTCAAACTTAACTTAGAACCTTGTAAACTCAATTTACTGAACGATTCATGAGTTATAAACTAGTTTAACTCAGTTCCAAGTTACAGGAGATTTTGTATATAGATATGGTAGGATCGCAAGAGTAATGCATATTGTAATTGCATAAACATAAATTAATGAGAGTGCACAAGAGGACTTGGTGGCCATTTTTTATTTTCTTTTAGTATTAAACGTAAGAGCATCGTCATGGGCTGACGTGAAACTCATGACATATGACAATCATCACATGCATATTCTTTAGAGCATATGCCGGAGTAACAGCTGTATTGGTCTTCGTCACTAGTTACTTAGTTAGTATTAGTCTTTTATTACTGATTAACAACTGAAATAGAGAAAAGTTAAACCGTCACTAGAATTTGTTGTTTTTTAATTTGTTTGTATTTTTAACAATTAGATCAATTATTTTAGTATAATAATCTAACCATATATTTTTAGTTTATATTTTTAAACATTAATAATTAATTATTAATTAAAAATAATAAATTTTGTTATTTTTTTAATATTTTTTGTTGAAATATTCAGCATTAGTATTAGTAAGGAAATATTCATTAAGAAATGCCAATTATTACGTTCGAGGGTGATGGGCACGAGGATTGTTCTTATAAAACATAAAAGGAAGGAAGTATATTTTTTCCATAAAATAAAACACATATATAGATTTGAAATTAGTGTATGCAACTAATAAATAATAATGTTTAGTGTTTCTGGTAGATTGGCAGTACCTTTCTGCCGACTTTCAAATTCAATTTCGGGTTAGGTAACAAATTTAAAAGAACTCAACCGAAGGACGAAGCCCTCACAGGAGTTGGATAAGATTGGCAATTACAAATTGACAACATTTTTAGCAAGTTGTTACATTCAACCATCCTATTGGCCGCAGTTTATATAGTGGGAACTAGCAGAAAATCACGGGTCGAAAAAAAAAATTGCCCATAACAAGATTGTTTTACATTGTAAATGCACAAAAATAGATAAAATAAAATAACACTACAAGAAAACAGCTCTATTGCCACGCTTTTAAAGCGTGGCGAAAAGCTGAAAAAAGCGTGGCAATAGCTTTTCGCCACGCTTTTTGAGCTACCGCCACGCTTTTTGAAAGGGTGGCTATCAAAGGGTGGCGGTTGCTCTATCGCCACGCTTTTGGTGACCTATCGCCACGTTTTATTTTTTGCCACGCTTTTGCAAATTGTCCCGCTTAAAAAGCGTGGCCATATGCGAGAGATACAGCCACGCTTTTAAAGCGTGGCCATAGAGAGATACGGCCGCGCTTTTAAAGCGTGGCGATAGCGGGAGATACGGCCACGCTTTTAAAGCGTGGCGATAGCGGGAGATACGGCCACGCTTTTAAAGCGTGGCGATAGCCTTGTCAAATTTTAAAAAAAAATCTTTTTTTTTATTTTCAATCCTTTTTTATTACCAAACCTATAAATATAGTATGCAATTTTTATTACAAGATAAATTAAACAGTAATTAGTGACAATTTTTGGTATAATTATTTTATACATTAATCCTTATACAAAACTTTCCAGGTTTTTTCAGTAACAAAAAACCCTTCAACCTCCTATCCAGCCGAAATTCACTAACTAAGCAAAACGCATGTATAATTACAAAAGCAATGAAAAATTAATAGCAGTTCTGGGGTCTCAAGATCACGTCAAGGTCCCTCATTTTCTGTATTTTATATTTTTCTTACAACCTTGTGCCCAACAAGTACATAACCGAGCTCAATATCCCCCTCTCAGAATGATTCCCAGCAATGTTTGGTGGAGCTGAAAAAAATAACACCAACATCAACAAAATGATTTCATTTCCTTTTCACATAACATAATAATGAAAATGCTGACAATCACCGACCAAAGACATAACAATGAAGAAACAAGGAATAACCCCATTGGCAAGCAAGCTCAGTGCTTTTTTTCCTTTTGCAAAAAAGAAACAAAAAAAAGGCAAAAGGAACCATTGAATGACCATGCAAAAGGGAGAAAGGAATCTAACCAATTGGCAATGCAGGATGCAATGCTAGTAGGTAGAGATCAAATTTCAGGAAACAATTTAAGCAGAAATTAGGTATACTCGTCATGTGAATATGAGAAGGTTCCAAAACTCGACGGACAGAATCAGAATTACCTCTTGAATGGTTTTCTTTAGATCAAAAGCATCTTTCACTCGAGCATCCAGGATGGCCCATGTATCATGGAAGTCTAACAAGAAACAAACGAAAGATGTATTAAGAAATGTCTTCACTTGTTACAACACCACATCAGAGCCACAAACAGCTTGTTATCCATCTAAATATAAGATACTATATTGATGCAGTGAGGTGGGGTGGGGCATAAAAGAATAAATTCCATTGTTTTCCCCCTGATTACATACTTTATCAAGATACTACTCAAATTCATTGCCATGAGAAAATTGGCTACTATGACAGGCTCAGTTCAAGAACTACTTGTCCCTGCATACATGCCCTTTATTTTCGTTTCCCATTCAAGAACAGATTCAAATTTAGAAGGACGCAAAACATGAAAATTAAATCTAAGTAATCAAACAATGCATTTAGTTCAAGTAATTGGAATTTAGAAGCATGGAGAAGTGGGTGCTTACTGGGATATGGTAAAGAACAAAAAAAGAAAGGAAGTGAAGATAGGGGCAACCACTTACCATACCACTTGGCGAGTTCATCATTGGCAGGAGTGATAGCAGTAGCAGCTTTCTTTGAAGGAGGAGGTGGTGCTGCCTTCTTCTTACCAAAGAGAGCCAGTGGAGAGTATAAGTACTCAAAACTCGAAAGAATTCCTATCTTACCACTGAGAAAGATAAGAGAGGAAAAAACAAACCTTGCCCTTCAGTATGACGACATTGAAATTGCTGCCGGTCCTCCTCAAAGGAAGCGGTAAAGCTGATCGTGTTACACCAAATCAAAACCGTCCAAATCCATAATTTGATAAAGAACAAATAAATCTCTAAAACAGATCAAAATTTGCACAATTAAAATCAGAACCAAATAAGGATAACAAATCATCATAATAGTTTTTCCAATCAGGTCTATAAACTAATCATAGGCTTGCAAACAATTTTTTTTTTTCTATTAAAAAGATTTTAACAAAAAAAAACTAAGCAAAAAACAAACTAGATTAACCATATGCATCATATAACTAAAATTTTATCATGAAAGTAGTAGACTATGACCTGTGCAAGACCAGGCTGCCGGGAACATTGAATCATCAAGCGGCCAATGACATCATGAGCTACAACAGTTTCAACAAATAAATAAATCACTGATTAAACTTGATATTATGCTGAAGGGGCCGAGCAATTTACCTATTGCTTTGCCTGAAGTCATAACCATAACCAAGCAATGTGGTTCTTGTAGCTACACCCAACAAGCATGCAATCATATCATGGAAATGATACACCTCAATCGAATGTATACATTTCGTAAACTGCAACAACATTTCACATAACAGCAGAAAATCAAATCAAATCACTTAATTAAAATTCCCAAAAATAACAAAAAAATAAAACAGGCTATGTTGAACTGTTGATTATTGGTTTAATCAATTAACAATTCAATAAATTACCAAGGATGGATCTAGAATATCAATTGCATAGAGGCCGAGATCATCTTCAGGGACCACAATATCAGATTTTCGGTCAAGTGTTTCAGTGTAACCTGAAAAGTTGAACACAATCTAACTAGGAATCAGAACTAATCAAGTTTATCAAAACATAACATGTATCATTTTGAGTATAAATTTGAAAATTTTACTCCAAAAACAAGCTGATAGAACCACGAAGCTCCATTTCCATTTTCAATTAACCCTAGCCTTTAAGAAATGTTTTGATTTGGGGGAAATAGGTGAAACTCACGGAAAGTGAAATATTGAGAGAAAGGGCAGAAGAGAACTTTGGACGAGTAAGGATTCGATTGCAGACAGAGCTCCATGATTTGCTGACGCAAGCAGCGGAAGTGAACCAATGAGCCGGGAGCCTCGCCAGAATGTTCTAGAGAAGGTCCTTGTTCACCGAATCAAAACTTCTACCGTTCCCATTGGCTGAGAAGGCAGTAGAGCAGAAGAGGAATGAGGGCAGAGACTGGCGGTGCGGAGGAAGGAAAGGCGACCTCCGTTGGCTAACCGACGCGGTGAGTAATGAGCGCCAAGGGAGTGCGAACGCCAGCAAAGACGGGTTAGGGGAGACGACGGAGGGAGCGCCAGCAGATGAGAGAGTGCAAGCGATGCCGATGACGAGGTGGCGCTGACGCTGACGGTAAGGATGCTGGTAACGGCGACGAGGAGACGAGGCGGGGAGGGAGCAGAGGCTAACGACGCAGCGAGGGTGGTGCTGGTGACGGCGTGCTTCTAAGCTCTTCCAGGGTAGCTCGATTAGGGTTGGTGCTGGTGGAAGAGTGACTAGGGGATGTGCGCTGGATTAAGGTAGCTAGATTAGGGTTGGGGACCGGGTTGAAAGAGGGTCAATTGGATTGGGGACCGGGTTGGGGCCGGGTCTTAGGGTTTTTTTTTAAAAAGCTTTTAGCCACGCTTTTTTAGCGTGCCAAAAGTGGTACCAGGATATGGCCACGTTTTGTAAGCGTGACCGTAATGAAACCCTGTCGCCACGCTTTTAAAACGTCCCTGTTTCTCTCTATGGCCACGCTTTTAAAGCGTGGCAAAAAAAACGTGGTACCAGGATATGGCCACCTTTTGTAAGCGTGGCCGTAATGAAACCCTGTCGCCACGCTTTTAAAACGTCCCTGTTTCTCTCTATGGCCACGCTTTTGAAGCGTGGCAGAAAAAACGTGGCTGTTTCTCTAATCAATTGCCACCCTTCCAAAAGCGTGGCCGTTGACCCTTTTCGCCACGTTTTTGAAGTGTGGCAAGAAAAAACGTGGCCAAATCTCTATTCAATCGCCACCCTCACAAAAGCGTGGCCATTGACCACTTTTAGCCACGCTTTTGAAGCGTGGCAAGAAAAAAGCGTGGCCATAAGCCTTTTTTCTTGTAGTGTAAAAAACAAGCAAATATTCAAATGCAAAAATATTACTACTCAATGCATAAAAATTACAATACATAAAAATTCAATAATTCAAGCAAACTAAACTTATATTAGTAGGTATTAAACTTCAAAATCCAAACTATATTACCGTAGTAACAAGGAAAAGAAGCTATTCCTTCAATTTAGTATCATCAAACTCTACAAATATTAAAATAAATAAATAAATAAGTCAATATTATTTTGGATAAATAAACAAAACATCAAAAGGTTTAATGAAAGTCAAGAATTCAACAAAAACTGTGTGTTGTTAAACAAAGAAGTTAGTTTAATTTAGAAGAAACCCAATTCTTTTTTATTCTAGAGTTGTAAGATTCATTTCTTATATACCTTAAAATATAAGAGCTGTTATGAAAATAAGGATTAGGGTTTGAGAAAATGAGAAGAGAAAATAGAAAGAATGATAGATAATTCTATTATTGATTGTATCTATTAGAGAACATGAAAGGGACTATTTATAACTAAGGATCCAACTCTTAGCCAAGGGCCCAAGCCTTGCTAGGACATCCACAATAAATATATTTATAACACTCCCCTTTCGATGTCCCTAGTAGTAATAGTTAACTAGTGCCTCATAAAATAAAACTTACTAAAAAAATATAATGAAGGAAAAGAGTACATTGTCTTGTAATACGTTAGTAGCTGCCTCGTTAAAAACCTTACTAGGAAAAAGGCAAAGTGGGATAAAACCATGGTTAATTAAGAAAAATAGGACAACCCCTATTACTTCCCCTGATAATTACATCACTTGATATCTCTTAGTCGGCACATTCCTATCTTGTATACTAGCTTCTCAAATGTTGAAGTAGGTAGTGTTTTAGTGAACATATCTGCTAAATTATCATTGCAACGGATTTGTTAAACGTCTATATTACCACTTTGTGAAAGATCATGAGAGTAGAAGAGCTTTGTTAAAATGTGCTTTGTTCTATTTCCTTTGATGTATCCTTCTTTTAGTTGATGTATGCAAGCAGAGTTATCTTCGTGTATGACTATTGGCATTTACTTCACAGGTAAGCCACACATATCTTGGACATGTTTGGTGATTAACCTAAGCCAAATACATTCTCGAGTTGCTTCATAAATTGCTAATATTTCTGCATGATTTGAGGATGTTACAGCTATAGTTTGCTTTGTTGAGCGCCAAAATATAGTTGTGCCTCCACATGTGAATAGATAACCTGTTTGTGATCTGCCTTTATACAGATCAAAAAGAAAACCTGCATCTGCATATACAACTAATTGAAACATTAATTCGTTGGATTAAAATAAAACCTTATCAACAAATCCTTGAAGATATCTTAATATATGTTTAACACCATTCCAATGTCTTCTAGTTGGATAGGAGCTAAGTCTCGATAATAAGTTTACTGAAAAAACTATATCTAGTATTGTATTGTTAGCGAGATACATTAGTGCACCAATGACACTAAGATAGGATATTTCAGGACCAAGGGGATCCTCATTTTTTTCACATGGTTGAAATGGATCTTTATTCACATCTAGTGATCTCACTACCATTGGAGTTCTTAATGGGTATGCTTTGTCCATGAATTTTTTTTCAAAAGTTTTTCAGTATAAGTTGACTAATGGATGAATATACCATCTTTTAAGTGTTCAATTTGTAAACCAAGACAAAATTTTGTTTTACCAATATCTTTCATTTCAAATTCTCTGTTCAAATAATCCATAGTTTTTAGAATCTCTTCAGGTGATCCAATGATGTTTAAATCATCAACATATACTGCAATAATAACAAATTTGGATTTAGATTTTTTATATGATTACACATGGGTATATACGGTCATTTTTGTATCCATCTTTTAATAAGTACTCACTAAGACGTTTATACCACATAAGTCTAGATTGTTTTAATCCATACAAGGATTTTTAAAGTTTTAATGAACAAATCTCTAGAGAATTATTATATGCTTTATGCACTTTGAGTCCTTTAGGGACTTTCATATAAATTTCTTTATCAATTGAGCCGTATAAATAGGCTGTAACAACATCCATTAGGCATATGTTAAGCTTTTCATGTACAGCCAGACTAATCAGATATCTTAATGTTATTGAATCCACTACAGGAAAATATGTTTCCATACAGTCAATACCAGGTTTTTGTGAGAACCCTTGTGCTACTAGTCGTGCTTTGTATCTTTCTATTTCATTTTTCTCATTTCGTTTGGGCACAAAAATCCACTTGTATCCCACTAGTTCTATACCTTCAAGGGTTTTGACTATAGGAATAAAAACTTCACATTTTCTAAGTGAAGTTAATTCAGCATAAATTACGTCTTTCTATTTTGGCCAATCATCTCTCTGTCTGCATTCTTTGACAGATTTTAGTTCATAATTCTCATCTTGCTTTACTATTTCTATAGAAATATTATAAACAAAAATATTGTCGACAACAGTATTCTTTCGATCCCATATTTTTCCTGTAGTGACATAACTTATCGGGATCTCTTCATTTTCAAGTACCTGAACCTCTTCGGAGGTTTCATCAATAGTTATGTCTTCGGATTCTCTTTGAGTATTTGCCTCCATATTATGACCATCGTGATTGATTATCTCATTCCTTTTCCGGAGATTTTATCTTTAGAATCGATTGATCTTCCACGCTCTAGGCGTAGATTGCTTTCATTTGCACTAATAATTTGACCTACCGAAATACGTGTTTTTATTGGTGTATTTGCAGCTGGAATGTGAGATTTTGTTACTCTCTTTAGGTCAGTAAATGCGTCCGACAATTGGTTTGAAATATTTTGTATATGAATTAACCTTTGCACTTCTATTTCAGATTGTCTAGTACGAGGGTCTAAATGTAATAACGACAATGTATTCCAAGTAATTTTCTTTTCCAAATGCTTATTTTCTCCCTCTAATTTTGAAAATTTTGTTTCATCAAAGTAGCAACTAAAAAATCTTGCCTTAAATAAATCACCCAGCATGGGTTCAAGATATTTTATAATTGAAGGGGATTCATAGCTAACATATATCCCTAATCTTCTTTAGGGTCTCATCTTTATGCATTATGGTGGAGGAATTGGGATATAAACGGCACATCCAAATATCCTAAGATGAGAAATATTTGTCTCCTGACCGCATGACAGTCGTAAAGGGGAGGATTTTAAGTAACTTGTTGGTCTTAGGCGTATAAGTGCTACAGCATGCAAAACAACGTGCCCCTATGCTGAAATGGGCAGTTTAGTTCTCATAAGTAATATTTAGCTATTAACTGAAGGCATTTAATCAATGATTTTGCTAGACCATTCTGAGTCTGTACATCAGTAACAGGCTCTTTGGTATACGAAATCGTGATACACAACTTTGTGCAGCTGACCAGCAAGTGCACTGGGTCGTCCAAGTAATACCTTACGTGAGTAAAGGTCGATCCCATGGAGATTGTTGGCTTGAAGCAAGCTATGGTCATCTTGTAAATCTCAGTCAGACAAATTCAAATAGATATGGGGTTTTGATAATTGAAAAACAAAATAGAACAGAAAATAGGATAGAAATACTTATGCAATTCATTGGTGGGAGTTTCAGATAAGCGTATGAAGATGCTTTGTTCCCTCTGAGCCTCTGCTTTCTTATTGCCTTCATCCAATCATTCATATTCCTTTCCATGGCAAGCTGTATGTAGGTGGATCACCGTTGTCAATGGCTACCATCCATCCTCTCAGTGAAAATGGTCCTCTACGGTTTCCCGCATGGCTAATCATCTGTCGGTTCTCGATCATGTCGGAATAAGATCCATTGATCCTTTTGCACACTGTCACTGCGCCCAACAATCGTGAGTTTGAAGCTCGTCATAGTCATCACATCTCAGATCCTACTCGGAATACCACAGACAAGGTTTAGACTTTTCGGATTTCAAGAATGCTGCCCATGTGATTCTAGCTTATACCACGAAGACTCTGATTGCACGGAATGGAAGCTCTGTTGTCAGGAGAGACAACCATGCATCGTGAACCAGGAGGCCAAGGGATACACACTCAAGCTCTCGCATATAGAACGGAGGTGGTTGTCAGGCACGCGTTCATAAGAGAGGATAATGATGAGTGTCACGGATAATCACATCCACCAGGTTGAAGTACGAGTGAATATCTTAGAACAAGAATAAGCTTGAGTTGAATAGAAAACAGTAGTAATTGCATTGATTCATGAGGAACAGTAGAGCTCCACACCTTAATCTATGGAGTGTAGAAACTCCACCGTTGAAAATACATAAGAACAAGGTCTAGGCATGGCCGAGTGGCCATGTCTCCCAAATAACATGAAACAATAGAAAGGGTTCAAAGACTTGATCCCAAGATCAAGGATGATAAAAAATAATGAAAATAAAATAGTAAAAGGTCCTATTTATAGAGAACTAGTAACCTAGGGTTTACAGAAATAAGTAAATGGTGCAGAAATCCACTTCCGGGGCCCACTTGGTATGTGCTTGGGCTGAGCATTAAAGCTTTCATGTGCATAGGCTTCTCTTGGAGTTAAACGCCAGCTCTGGTGCCTGTTTGGGCGTTTAACTCCAGCTTTTATGCCAGTTTGGGCGTTTAACTCCAGCTTTTATGCATTTTTATGCTGACTTGGAATGCTAGTTTGGGCCATTAAATATCGAGCAAAGTATGGACTATTATACATTGCTAAAAAGCCCAAGATGTGTACTTTCCAACGCAATTAAGAGTGTGCCAATTAGGCTTCTGTAGCTCCAGAAAATCCATTTCGAGAGCAGGGAGGACAGAATCCAACAGCATCTGCACTCCTTTTTTAGCCTCTGAATCAGATTTTTGCTCAAGTCTCTCAATTTTAGCCAAAAAATACCTGAAATCACAAAAAAATACACAAACTCACAGTAAATTCTAGAAATGTGAATTTTGCATAAAAACGAATAAAAATATACTAAAAGCTAACTAAATCATGCTAAAAACTACCTAAAAATAATGCCAAAAAGTGTATAAATTATCCGCTCATCACAACACCAAACTTAAATTGTTGCTTGTCCCCAAGCAACTGAAAATAGAATAGAATAAAAAGAAGAGAATATACAATGAATTCCACAATATCATTGAAACTTAGTCCTAATTAGATGAGCGAGTAGCTTTTTGCTTCTTAACAGTTTTGGCATCTCACTTTATCCTTTGAAATTCAGAATGATTGGCATCTATAGGAATTCAAAATTTTAGATAGTGTTATTGATTTTCCTAGTTTGGTATGTTGATTCTTGAACACAGCTACTTTATGAGTCTTGGCTGTGACCCTAAGCACTTTGTTTTCCAATATTACCACCGGATACATAAATGCCATAGACACATAACTGGGTGAACCTTTTCAGATTGTGACTCAGCTTTGCTAAAGTCCCCAGTTAGAGGTGTCCAGAGTTCTTAAATACACTCTTTTTGCTTTGGACCACGACTTTAACCACTCAGTCTCAAGTTTTTCACTTGGACCTTCATGCCACAAGCACATGGTTAGGGACAGCTTGGTTTAGCCGCTTAGGCTAGGATTTTATTCCTTTGGGCCCTCCTATCATTTAATGCTCAAAGACTTGGATCCTCTTTACCCTTGCCTTTTGGTTTAAAGGGCTATTGCCTTTTTCTGCTTGCTTTTTCTTTTTCTTTCTTTCTCTATCCAACAATTTTAACATTCATAAACTTCACTATAAAAAATATGCACTGTTCAAGCATTCATTCAGAAAACAAAAAGTATTGCCACCACATCGAAATAATTAAACTAATTTCAAGATAAAATTTAAAATCCAAGTATTTCTTGTTCTTTCATAATTAGGCACATTTTTCATTTAAGAGAGGTGAAGGATTCATGGAATTATTCATAACTTTAAGGCATAGATACTAAACACTAATGATCATGTAATGAAGACACAAACATGAATAGCACAATAAGCATAAAATAAAAAAACAGAAAGATAAGAACAAGGAAATCAAAGAACAGGTCCACCTTAGTGATGGCAGCCAGTTCTTCCTCTGAAGATCCAATGGAACGTCTGAGCTCCTCTATGTCTCTTTCTTGCCTTTGTTGCTCTTCCCTCATGGCTATTTGATCCTCTCTAATTTCATGGAGAATAATGGAGTGCTCTTGGTGCTCCATCTTTAGTTGCTCCATATTGGAACTCAAATCTCCCAAAGAGGTATTGAGTTGCTCCCAATAGTTGTGTAGAGGAAAATGCATCCCTTGACGCATCTCAGGGATTTCTTGATGAGGGACTTCCTCATGCTCTTGTTGAGGTCCATGAGTGGGCTCTCTTATTTGCTCCATCCTCTTTTTAGTGATGGGCTTGTCCTCTTCAATGAGGATGTCTTCCTCTATGACAATTCCAGCTAAATTGCATAGGTGATAGATGAGATGAAGGAAGGCTAACCTTGCTAAAGTGGAAGGTTTGTTAGCAACCTTGTATAGTTCTAGAGGTATAATCTCATGAACTTCCACTTCCTCTCCAATCATGATGCTATGGATCATGATAGCCCGATCTACAGTCACTTCAAATCGGTTGCTAGTAGGAACAATAGAGCGTTGGATGAACTCTAACCATCCTCTAGCCGCGGGTTTAAGGTCATGCCTTCTCAATTGAACAGGCTTGCCTTTGGAGTCTCTTTTCCACTGAGCTCCTTCCACACATATGTCCATGAGGATTGGTCCAACCTTTGATCAAAGTTGACCCTTCTAGTGTAGGGGCATGCATCTCCTTGCATCATAGGCAAGTTGAATGCCAACCTTACATTTTTTGGACTGAAATCTAAGTATTTTCCCCAAACCATTGTGAGCCAATTCTTTGGGTTCAGGTTCATACTTTGATCATGGTTCCTAGTGATCCATGTATTAGCATAGAACTCTTGAACCATTAAGATTCTGACTTGTTGAATGGGGTTGGTGAGAACTTTCCAACCTCTTCTTCGGATCTCATGTCGGACCTCCAGATACTCATTCTTTTTGAGCATGAAAGGGACCTCAGGGATCACTTTCTTCTTGGCCACAACTTCATAGAAGTGGTCTTGATGGATCTTTAAGATGAATCTCTCCATCTCCCATGACTCAGAGGTGGAAGCTTTTGCCTTTCCTTTCCTCTTTCTAGAGGTTTCTCCGGCCTTAGGTGCCATAAATGGTTATGGAAAAATAAAAAGCAACACTTTTTCCACACCAAACTTAAAATGCTTGCTCGTCCTCGAGCAATAGAAGAAAGCATGGACGGAGAAGAAAAAGAAATGGAGGAGATGGAGGGTGAAGAAAGGTTCGTCCAAAGAGGGAAAAAGTGTGTATGAGGTGTGAAAATGAAGGAGTGATGATGGGTTTATATAGGAGTGGAAGAGAGGGGTGGCCGTGTGTGAGGGTTGAGTTTGGGAGGGAAAGTTTTTGAATTTTGAATGGTGGGATAGGTGGGGTGTTTGGGGAAGAGTGGATGGAGGTGATTGGTGAAGGGTATTGGGGAAGAGAAATGGATGTGATTAGTGAGGGGTATTTGGGTAAGGGTGTTTTGGAATGTGTGAAGAAGAGAGAGAGTGAGTTGAGGTAGGTGGGGATCCTGTGGAGTCCACAGATCCTGAGGTATTAAGGATTTCTCATCCCTGCACCATTTTGGTGTGTAAACGCCCTCCTAGTGCCAATCTTGGCGTTAAACGCTAGGTTGCTGCCCATTTCTGGCATTAAACACCAGCTTTTCTTCCCTTTCTGGCGTTGAACGCCAACTTGGTGCCCTTTTCTGGCGTTAAACGCCCAGAATGGTGCCAAACTGGGTGTTTAACGCCCATTCTTCTACCCTTACTGGCGTTTAAACGCCAGTAAGCTCCTCCTCCAGGGTGTGCTATTTTTAATGCTGTTTTTGAGTTTACTTTGATTTTTGTAGTTGTTTTTGTGACTCCACATGATTATCAACCTAAAGAAAACATAAAATAACAGTGGAAATTTGACATAGATAAATAAAAATTGGGTTGCCTCCCAACAAGCACTTCTTTAATGTCAATAGCTTGACAGTGAGCTCTCATGGAGCTTTACAGATGTTCAGAGCATGGTTGGGGCCTCCCAACACCAAACTTAGAGTTTGACTGTGGGGGTTCTGTTTAACTCTGTATTGGGAGAAGCTTTTCATGCTTCTTCTTTATGTGTACAGAAGGAGATCATTAAGCCTTAAACACAAGGTAGTCCTCATTCACTTGAAGGACCAACTCTCCTCTGTCAACATCAATCACAGCTTTTGCTGTGGCTAGGAAGGGTCTGCCAAAGATGATGGATTCATTCTTATTCTTCCCAGTGTCAAGGATAATGAAGTCAGCAGGGATGTAAAGGCCTTTAACCTTCACTAAGACATCCTTTACAAGTCCATAAGCCTGTTTCCTTGAATTGTCTGCTATCTCGAGTGAGATTCTTGCAGCTTGTACCTCAAAGATCCCTAGTTTTTCCATTACAGATAGTAGCATGAGGTTTACACTTGACCCAAGGTCACACAAAGCCTTCTCAAAGGTCATGGTGCCAATGGTGCAAGGTATTAAGAACCTTCCAGGGTTTGGTTTCTTTTGGGATATCTTTAGCTGAGCCAAGGTGTTTAGTTCATTAATGAGTAATGGAGGTTCATCCTCTCAAGTCTCATTACCAAATAACTTGGCATTCAGCTTCATGATTGCTCCAAGGTACTTAGCAACTTGCTCTTCAGTAATATCTTCATCCTCTTCAGAGGAAGAATACTCATCAGAGCTCATGAATGGCAAAATTAGGTTCAATGGAATCTTTATGGTCTCTGTATGAGCCTAAGATTTCCTTGGTTCCTCAGAGAGGAACTCTCTAGTGGTCAGTGGACGTCCCATGAGGTCTTCCTCACTGGAAATCACTGCCTTTCCCTCTTCCATAGATTCGGCCATGTTGGACGTGGTTATGGCCTTGCAATCTCTCTTGGGATTTTCTTTTGTATTGCTTGGGAGAGTGCTAGGAGGAGTTTCAGTAACTCTCTTACTTAGCTGACCCATTTGTGCCTCCAAATTTCTAATGGAGGATCTTGTTTCATTCATGAAACTTAGTGTGGTCTTAGATAGATCAGAGACTATGGTTTCTAAGCCAGAACGATTCTGCTCAGAGTTTTCTGTCTATTGCTGAGAAGATGATGGAAAAGGCTTGCTTTTGCTAAACCTATTTCTTCCACCATTATTGTTGTTGAAGCCTTGTTGAAGCTTCTATTGATCATTCCATGAGAAATTTGGGTGATTTCTCCATGAAGAATTGTAGGTATTTCCATAGGGTTCTCCCATGTAATTCACCTCTTTCATTGCAGGATTCTCAAGGTTATAAGCTTCTCCTTTAGAGAAGGCTTCTTTAGTACTGGTAGATGCAGCTTACAATCCAGTTAGATTCTGAGAAATTATATTGACTTGCTGAGTCAATAATTTGTTCTGAGCCAATATGGCATTCAGAGTATCAATCTCAAGAACTCCTTTCTTCTGGATTGTCCCATTGTTCACAGGATTTCTTTCAGAAGTGTACATGAACTGGTTATTTGCAACCATTTCAATGAGTTCCTGAGCTTTTGTAGGCATTTTCTTCAGATGAATAGATCCACCTGCAGAATGGTCCAATGAAATCTTGGATAACTCAGACAGACCATCATAGAAGATACCTATGATGCTCCATTCTGAAAGCATGTCAGAAGGACACCTTCTGATTAATTGCTTGTATCTTTCCCAAGCTTCATAGAGGGATTCACCTTCCTTCTGTTTGAAGGTTTGAACTTCCACTCTAAGTTTACTCATCTTTTGAGGTGGAAAGAATTTAGCTAAGAAGGCATTGACCAGCTTTTTCCAAGAGTTCAAGCTATCTCTAGGTTGTAAGTTCAACCATATACTAGCTCTGTCTCTTATAGCAAAAGGGAAAAGCATAAGTCTGTAGACCTTGGTATCAACTCTATTGGTCTTAACAGTGTCACAGATTTGCAAAAATTCATCCAAGAACTGATGAGGATCTCCAATGGAAGTCCATGAAACTTGCAATTCTGTTGCATCAAAGAAACTAATTGAGGCTTAAGCTCAAAGTTGTTTGCTCCAATGGCAGGAATAGAGATGCTTCTCCCATAGAATTCGGGAGTTGGAGCAGTAAAGTCACTAAATACCTTCCTTGCATTGTTGGCATTGTTGTTATTTTTGGCTGCCATGTCTTCTTCTTTTTCAAAAATTTTTGTCAGGTCCTCTCCAGAGAGTTGTGCTTTAGCTTCTCTTAGCTTCCTCTTCAGAGTCCTTTCAGGTTCAGGATCAGCTTCAACAAGAATGCCTTTATTTTTGTTCCTACTCATATGAAAGAGAAGAAAACAAAGAAAGTATGGAATCCTCTATGTCACAGTATAGAGATTCCTTGATGTGTTAGAGGAAATGAAGAATAGAAGGATGAGGTAGAGAATTCAAACTTATTAAAAGGGAGAGAGTCCGAATTACAAATAGAGGATAAGTGTTAGTCTTTAAATAGAAAGAGATGAGAGAGGGAGTTTTCAAAAATTAATTTTTTTTTTTGAAAAATTGGTTAGTGATTTTTGAAAAAGATAAGAAATAGTGATTAGTTAAAAAAAAGATTTGAAAATAATTTTAAAAAGATAAGAAGTTAGAAAAAGAAAGTTTAAAATCAAATTAAAAGAGACATGATTGAAAAATTTGATCTTAAAAAGATATGATTGGAGAAAATTTGGTTTTTTAAAAAGATATGATTGAAAAGATATGGTTGAAAAAGATTTTATTAAAAAATATATGTTTGAAAAGATATGATTGAAAAGCAAATTTTTGAAAAAGATTTGATTTTTAAAATTGACGACTTGACTAACAAGAAATTAAAAGATATGATTCTAAAATTCAAAATTTGGACCTTTCTTAACAAGAAAGTAACAAACTTGAAGTTTTTGAATCACAACATTAATTGTTAGCAAGGATTTTCGAAAAAAAATAAAAAATGAAAAAGAATTAATTTTGAAAAAGATATAATTGATATGAGAAGATATGAAAAAGATAAGATTTTGAAAAATCAGTTTTAAAACTTGGAAAATTGAAAAAGATATGTTTTGAAAACAAAATTTCCTCCTTGGTGCCATCCTGGCGTTAAACGCCCAGAATGGTATCCATTCTGGGCGTTTAACGCCCACTTTTCTACCTTTTTGGGTGTTAAACGCCCAGCCAGGTAAAAGGTGTTAAACGCCCAGCCAGGTACCCTGGCTGGCGTTTAAATGCTAGAATTCCTTCTTCACTGGGCATTTTGAACGCCCAACTTTTTCTTTGTGATTCCTCTGCTGTATGTTCTGAATCTTCAATTCTCTGTATTATTGACTTGAAAAGACATAATTTTTAAAAAAAATTTAAGAAAAGAAAAAAATGCAAGACACCAAACTTAGAAATTTTCATACTAGAGACACTAATAATTTGAGAGTGCATATGAAAAATAACAAAAGACACCAAACAAGAGAATTTAAAGATCAGACAAAGAAAATCATCAAGAACAACTTGAAGATCATGAAGAACACCATGCATGAGTTTTCGAAAATTTTGCAAGAAAAATAAAAACATGCAATTGACAACAAACTTAAAAATTGACACTAGACTCAAACACAAAATATTTTTTGATTTTATTGATTTTAAATTTTTTTATTTTTTTTAAATTATTTTTTGAAAAGAAAATAAGAAACTCAAAATATTTAATAAGAATTCCAGGAATTATGCAATGTTAGTCTAAAGCTTCAGTCTAAATAGATTAGACATGGCTAACCAAGCTTCAGCAAGACATTACATACAACAGCCAAATTGATGGGAATCAACTAGCTCCTGTGATGATAAAAGCATCATCTGAAACTCTAGAATTCGTTCTTAAAAATTCTGAAGAACAAAATAAAAAGAAAAATACCTAATCTAAGCAACAAGATGAATCGTCAGTTGTCCAAACTCGAACAATCCTCGGCAACGGCGCCAAAAACTTGGTACACGAAATCGTGATACACAACTTCGTGCAGCTGACCAGCAAGTGCACTGGGTCATCCAAGTAATACCTTACGTGAGTAAGGGTCGATCCCACGGAGATTGTTGGCTTGAAGCAAGCTATGGTCATCTTGTAAATCTCAGTCAGGCAGATTCAAATGGATATGGGGTTTTGATAATTGAAAAACGAAATAGAACAGAAAATAGGATAGAAATACTTATGCAATTCATTGGTAGGAGTTTCAGATAAGCATATGAAGATGCTTTGTCCCCTCTGAGCCTCTGCTTTCCTATTGCCTTTATCCAATTTTTCATACTCCTTTCCAAGGCAAGCTGTATGTAGGTGGATCACCATTGTCAATGGCTACCATTCATCCTCTCAGTGAAAATGGTCCTCTACGGTTTCCCGTATGGCTAATCATCTGTCGGTTCTTGATCATGTTGGAATACGATCCATTGATCCTTTTGCACACTGTCACTGCCGCCAACACTCGTGAGTTTGAAGCTCGTCATAGTCATCCCATCTCAGATCCTACTCAGAATACCACAGACAAGGTCTAGACTTTTCAGATCTCAAGAATGCTGCCCATGTGATTCTAGCTTATACCACGAAGACTCTGATCGCATGAATGGAAGCTCTGTTGTCAGGAGAGGAAACCATGCATCATGAACCAGGAGGCCAAGAGATACACACTCAAGCTCTCGCAGATAGAACAGAGGTGGTTGTCAGGCACGCGTTCATAAGGGAGGATAATGATGAGTGTGACGGATCATCACATCCACCAGGTTGAAGTACGAGTGAATATCTTAGAACAAGAATAAGCTTGAATTGAATAGAAAACAGCAGTAACTGCATTGATTCATGAGGAACATCAAAGCTCCACACGTTAATCTATGGTGTCTTCCCAAATAATATGAAACAATAGAAAGGGTTCAAAGACCTGATCCTAAGATCAAGGATGATCAAAACGAATGAAAATACAATTGTAAAAGGTCCTATTTATAGAGAACTAGTAACCTAGGGTTTACAGAAATAAGTAAATGGTGCAGAAATCCACTTTCGAGGCCCACTTGGTGTGTGCTTGGGCTGAGCATTGAAGCTTTCACGTGCATAGGCTTCTCTTGGAGTTAAACGCCAGCTCTGGTGCCAGTTTGGGCGTTTAACTCCAGCTTTTATGCTAGTTTGGGCGTTTTAAGACAGAATATTTATGCTGACTTGGAACGCCAGTTTGGGCCATCAAATATCGGGCAAAGTATGAACTTTAATACATTGCTGGAAAGCCCAAGATGTGTACTTTCCAAAGCAATTGACAGCGCACCAATTGGGTTTCTATTGCTCCAAAAAATCTATTTCGAGTGCAGGGAGGTCAGAATCCAACAGCATCTACAGTCCTTTTTCAGCCTCTGAATCAGATTTTTGCTCAGGTCCCTCAATTTCAGCCAGAAAATACCTGAAATCACAAAAAAACACACAAACTCATTGTAAAGTCCAGAAATGTGAATTTTGCATAAAAACTAATAAAAATATACTAAAAACTAACTAAATCATACTAAAAACTACCTAAAAACAATGACAAAAAGCGTATAAATTATCCGCTCATCACTCTTCTATAGTGATTCCAGTTGACACACAATAATCATTAAATGATTGTGACCTAAATTCACCAGCATTATCTAGGCGTATTACCTTTATAACATAGTTTGGAAAATAAGTTTTTAAATTAATTGTTTGATCTAACAATCTCACAAACACCATGTTGCGAGTTGATAGCAAACAAACGTGGGACCATCAAGAAGATGCATCTATTAAAACCATGAAATATTTAAATGGCACACATGGTGGGTGAATGGGCCCACATATATCACCATGAATGGATTCCAAAAAAGATGGTGATTTGATCCCAATTATTTCTTTTGAGATGGTCTTGTAATTAACTTTCCTTGAGAACATGCAGCACAGGAGAATTCATTAAATTGGAGGATTTTATGTTCTTTTAGAGGATGATTAGATGAATTTTCGATGATTCTTATCATCTTAATTGAACACAGATGACCTAACCGGTTATGCCAAATTATAAATATATTTGTATTTGTAAATTTCTAGTTTACTATGGCATGTGATTCCACATTGCTAATAGTGGTGTAATACAAACCTGAAGAAAGAGTGGGTAGTTTCTCCAACACGCATTTTCTCCTGATCTCATAGTTGTAATATAAAGATATTTGTTGTTTTCTTCTCTTGCAGTTTCTACATGGTATCCATTTTGGCAGATATCTTTAAAACATAGCAACTTTCTATAAGACTTACTTGATAGTAGGGCATTATTTATGAAGAACTTAGTTCCTTTAGGTAATACTATAGTAGCTCTTCCAAAGCCTTCAATCGTTTTTGCACTACCTACAATCGTACTTACATTTGCTTCCTTTCTAACAAGAGAGTCAAAATGTCTTTTGTCTCTATGTATTGTATGTCATGAGGCAGTGTCAGCGAGATATACTTCTTCATTGTTGAATTTGAGCGAAGTGTGAGAAATATCTATATCTTCATTTCAAAAAATAAAAACTACCATTAATAAAAAAATTTCAAAAGAAATTTAAAAGAAAATTTGAAATTACAATTGTTCCAAGGGTACCTGAAACTGAGGGTCGATCTCGGATGAGGTCTGCTGTGGTGGCCGGAGCTGTCGTGTCTGACTTGTTGAACTTGGTAGTGCCGCTGATTCTTGATCGCCGGAGGGTGGTGATACCTGCAAGAGACTCCGATGCTTAAGTTAGCATGTGCTTTAGGGAGGATTTTGTGTAGAATCAGAGTATGAGTTATACTTGGGTACTCCAGTGTATTTATAATGGTGTGGGGTGACCTTTCTAGAGATAAGTTAGTTTTCTTATCTTATCTTCTGAGTGAAGTCACCTTATCTTTTTAGGGGAACCGCCTTATCTTTATAGGCTTTTGCCGCCTTTAGATTGGGTTGTCTTCCTTCATTTGGGCCTGCTTGGGCTTCTATGAAAATTTGGCCGAACTCTTTTAATAAGAGGTCGGTGGTGACCGTCTCGAAGAAGTCGATCACTGGTGAACGAAATTGTGATTATCAATGTTGTATTCTTTGTTGTTGTATGGAATAATTATAATGGCTCTTTGCTATGTGTGGACACAACTCCGTTCAACTAACCAGCCAGTGTACTGGGTCGTCCAAGTAATAAACCTTACGTGAGTAAGGGTCGATCCCACAGAGATTGTTGGTATGAAGCAAGCTATGGTCATCTTGTAAATCTCAGTCAGGCAGATTATAATTGATTATGGATTTTTGAATAATAATAAATAATAAGCAAAAAATAAAGATAAATAACATAGGATAGAAATACTTATGTAAATTAATGGTGGGAATTTCAGATAAGCATATGGAGATACTGTGCCCTTTCTTTTTCTACTTTCCTACTTCTTCCTTCAATCCTTCTTACTCCTTTCCATGGCAAGCTGTATGTAGGGCATCACCGTTGTCAATGGCTACATCCCATCCTCTCAGTGAAAATGGTCCTATGCTCTGTCAAAGCACGGCTAATCATCTGTCGGTTCTCAATCAGGTTGGAATAGAATCCCTTGATTCTTTTGCGTCTGTCACTAACGCCCAGCCTTCAGGAGTTTGAAGCTCGTCATAGTCATTCAATCCCGAAATCCTACTCGGAATATCACAGACAAGGTTAGACTTTCCGGATTCCCATGAATGCCGCCATCAATCAAGCTTATACCACGAAGATTCTGTTTAAGGAATCCAAGAGATATGTGCCCGGCCTAAGGTAGAACGGAAGTGGTTGTCAGTCACGCGCGTTCATAGGTGAGAATGATGATGAGTGTCACGGATCATCACATCCATCAAGTTGAAGTGCAACGAATATCTTAGAATAGGAATAAAGAGAATTGAATAGAAACAGTAGTAATTGCATTAAAACTTGAGGTACAGCAGAGCTCCACACCCTTAATCTATGGTGTGTAGAAACTCCACCGTTGAAAATACATAAGTGAAAGGTTCAGGCCTGGCCGAATGGCCAGCCCCCCCCCCCAAAACGTGATCAATAGTCTCCTAAGATGAAGAATAAAACAAAACTGAGACCAAAGATGTCTAATACAATAGTAAATTATCCAATTTATACTAGAATAGCTACTAGGGTTTACATGAGTAAGTAATTGATGCATAAATCCACTTCTGGGGCCCACTTGGTGTGTGTTTGGGCTGAGCTTGATCTATCCACGAGCTGAGGCTTCTTTTGGAGTTGAACGCCAAGTTGGATAAAAAGAAGAGAATATACTATAAATTCCAGAATATCAATGAATATTAATTATAATTAGATGAGCGGGACTTGTAGCTTTTTGCTTCTGAACAGTTTTGGCATCTCACTTTTTCCTTTGAAGTTTAGAATGATTGGCTTCTCTAGGAACTTAGAATTTCGGATAGTGTTATTGACTTTCCTAGTTAAGTATGTTGATTCTTGAACACAGCTACTTATGAGTCTTGGCCGTGGCCCTAAGCACTTTGTTTTCCAGTATTACCACCGGATACATAAATGCCACAGACACATGACTGGGTGAACCTTTTCAGATTGTGACTCAGCTTTGCTAAAGTCCCCAGTTAGAGGTGTCCAGAGCTCTTAAGCATACTCTTTTTGCTTTGGATCACGACTTTAACCACTCAGTCTCAAGCTTTTCACTTGGACCTTCATGACACAAGCACATGGTTAGGGACAGCTTAATTTAGCCGCTTAGGCCTGGATTTTATTTCCTTGGGCCCTCCTATCCATTGATGCTCAAAGCCTTGGATCCTTTTTACCCTTGCCTTTTGGTTTTAAGGGCCATTGGCTTTTTCTGCTTGCTTTTTGTTTTTCTTTCTATTTGCCACTTTTTTTTTTTCGCAAGCTTTTCTTTTTTCACTGCTTTTTCTTGCTTCAAGAATCAATTTTTGATTTTTCAGATTATCAATAACATTTCTCTTTGTTCATCATTCTTTCAAGAGCCAACAGTTTTAACACTCATAAACAACAAGATCAAAAATATGCATTGTTTAAGCATTCATTCATAAAACAAAAAGTGTTGTCACCACATCAATATAATTAAACTAAATTCAAAGATAAATTTGAAATTCATGTACTTCTTGTTCTTTTGAGTTAAAAACATTTTTCATTTAAGAGAGGTGAAGGATTAATGGAATTATTCATAACTTTAAGACATAGTTACTAAACACTAATGATCATGAAGTAGAGACACAAAACATAAATGAACATAATATAAAAACCGAAAAGCAGAAAGAAATAAGAACAAGGAATGAATCCACCTTAGTGGCGTCTTCTTATTGAAGGACCAACAATGTCCTTAAGCTCTTCTATGTCCCTTCCTTGCCTTTGTTGCTCCTCCCTCATTGCTCTTTGATCTTCTCTTATTTCATGGAGAATGATGGAGTGCTCATGATGTTTCACCCTTAATTGTTCCACATTGTAGCTCAAATCTTCTAGAGAAGTGTTGAGTTGTTCGCAATAGTTGTTGGGATGAAAGTGCATCCCTTGAGGCATCTCAGGGATTTCTTGATGATGAGCTTCCTCATGCATCTCTTGAGATCCGTGGAGGGTCTCTCTTGCTTGCTCCATCCTCTTCTTGGTGATGGGCTTATCCTCTTCAATGAGGATGTCTCCTTCTATGATAACTCTAGCTGAGTAACATAGATGGCAAATAAGGTGAGGAAAAGCTAGCCTTGCCATGGTGGAGGACTTATCGGCTATTTTGTAGATTTCATGGGAGATGACTTCATGAACTTCTACTTTCTCTATATGAGCCTCGGATTCCTTTAGGTCCTCAATGGGGAACTCCTTCTTGTTTGAGAAACGTCCCAGGAGGTCTTTCTCACTAGGATTTTCGTCCTCCTCCTCCCTTGTGCATTCGGCCATACTGATTATATCAATGGCCTTGCACTCTCCTTTTGGATTCTCTTCTGTATTACTTGGGAGAATACTGGGAGGAGTTCAATGATTTTCTTACTCAGCTGGCCCACTTGTGCCTCCAGATTTCTAATGGAGGACCTTGTTTCACTCATGAAACTTAAAGTGGCATTTGACAGATCAGAGACTAAGTTTGCTAAATTAGAGGGGCTCTGTTCAGAATTTTTTGTCTGTTGCTGAGAAGATGATGGAAAAGGCTTGTTATTACTAAGCCTCTTTTTTCCACCATTATTAAAGCCTTGTTGAGGCTTTTGTTGATCCTTCCATGAGAAATTTGGATGATTTCTCCATGATGAGTTATAGGTGTTTCCATAAGGTTCACCCATGTAATTAACCTCTGCCATTGCAGGGTTTTCAGGATCATAAGCTTCTTCAGAAGCTGCCTCTTTAGTACTATTGGATGCATTTTGCCATCCATTCAGACTTTGAGAGATCATGTTGACTTGCTGAGTTAACACTTTGTTCTGAGCCAATATGTTATTCAGAGCACCAATTTCAAGAACTCCCTTCCTCTGAGGCGTCCCATTATTCACGAAATTCCTCTCAGAAGTGTACATGAATTGGTTATTTGCAACCATGTCAATAAGTTCTTGAGCCTCTATAGGCGTTTTCTTTAGGTGAATGGATCCACCTGCAGAATGGTCCAATGACATTTTCGAAAATTCAGATAGACCATAATAGAATATATCTAATATGGTCCATTCTGAAAACATGTCAGATGGACACCTTTTGGTCAGCTGCTTGTATCTTTCCCAAGCTTCATAGAGGGATTCACCATCTTTTTGCTTGAAGGTCTGAACATCCACTCTAAGCTTGCTCAGCTTTTGAGGAGGAAAGAATTTATCCAAGAAGGCCGTGACCAGCTTATCCCAGGAGTCCAGGCTATCTTTGGGTTGTGAGTCCAACCATGTTCTAGCTCTGTCTCTTACAGCAAAAGGGAAAAGCATGAGCCTGTAGACTTCAGGATCTACTCCATTCATCTTAACAGTCTCACAAATATGCAAGAACTCAGTTAAAAGCTGGTAAGGATCTTCAGATGGAAGTTCATAAAACTTGCAGTTCTGTTGCATTAAAGCAACTAATTGTGGTTTAAGCTCAAAATTTTTTGCTCCAATGGTAGGAATGGAGATGCTCCTTCCATCAAATTTGGATGTTGGTTTTGTGAAATCACCAAGCATTCTCCTTGCATTATTGTTGTTGGGTTCGGCTGCCATCTCCTTCTCTTGTTCAAAAATTTCAGAAAGGTTGCCTCTGGATTGTTGTAATTTAGCTTCTCTTAGTTTCCTCTTCAGAGTCCTTTCAGGTTCTGGATCAGCTTCAACAAGAGTGCCTTTTTCCTTGTTCCTGCTCATATAGGGAAGAAGAAAACAAGAAAAGAAAGAGGAATCCTCTATGTCACAGTAAAGCGGATCCTTATTGTTAGTAGAAGAAGAAAGGGAAGAAGAGTGAAGAAGAATGGGTAAGAATAGAGGTGGTGATCTGAGATGAAGAGAGATGAAGAGATGTGTTAGTGAATAAATAAATAAATAGAAGGAGAAGAGAAATAGAATTTGAAAATTACTTTAGAAAGAAGTTAATAATTTTAAAAATTAGAGATAAGATATAATTAAAATTAAAATTTAAAAGAATTTTTTGAAAAAGAGAGAGGTATTTTCGAAAATTAGAGAGGGATAGGTAGTTAGTTGGTTTTGAAAAGATAAGAAACAAAAAAAAGTCAAATAGTTAGTTGAAAAAGAAATTAAAATTAAATTTGAAAAGATAAGAAGATAAGAAGTTAGATAAGATATTTTTTTAAATCAAATTTTTTAAAAAGATAAAATTTTGAAAAAGATAAGATAAAAAGATAAGATAAAAAGATAGGATTTTTAAGAAAAAGATATTTTGAAAAAGATTTAATTTTTAAAATTAAAATTAATTGCTTAACTAACAAGAAACTAAAGATAAGATTCTAGAATTTAAAGATTGAACCTTTCTTAACAAGAGAGTAACAAACTTCAAATTTTTGAATCAATCATATTAATTGTTAGTGTAATTTTTGAAAATCCTGAAATAATATTAAGAAAAGGATTTTTTTGAAAAAATTTTAAAATTTTAGAAATTAATAAGATAAAAATGAAAAAGATTTGATTTTTGAAAAAGTTTTGAAAAGATAGGATTTTTAAAATTGAAAATTTGACTTGACTTGCAAGAAACAACTAATTTTAAAAATTTTTGACCAACTCAACCCAAAATTTTCGAAAATTTGGAGGGAAATAAGGAAAAGATATTTTTTTGATTTTTTTGAATTTTTAATGATGAGAGAGAAAAACAACAAAAATGACTCACAACATGAAAATTATGAATCAAAAATCATGATGCATGCAAGAACACTATGAATGTCAAGATGAACACCAAGAACACTTTGAAGATCATGATGAACATCAAGAACATAATTTTGTAAAATTTTTGATGCACAGAAAATATGCAAGACACCAAACTTAGAATTCTTTAATGCATGGACTCTAACAAACGAAGAATGCATATGAAAAACAACAAACAACACAAAACAAGAAAACATCAAGATCAAACAAGAAGACTTACCAAGAACAACTTGAAGATCATGAAGAACACTATGAATACATGGAATTTTCGAAAAAAAAAATAATGCATAAATTTTAAAACATGCAATTAACACCAAACTTAAAAATTGACTCAAGACTCAAACAAGAACACAAAATATTTTTGGTTTTTATGATTTTATGATTTTTTTTGTATTTTTATTAATTTTTTTCGAAAATATTCTTTAGAAAAATGAAAATAAAGAAAAATTTTTGAAAACTTTTTGAAAAGAAAATTACCTAATCTGAG
>NC_029781.3:66826734-66838331 GCF_000817695.3 Arachis duranensis
TGGTGGACGAAATTGTGATCATCAATGTTGTATTCTTTGTTGTTGTATGGAATAATTATAATGGCTCTTTGCTATGTGTGGACACAACTCCGTTCAACTAACCAGCAAGTGTACTGGGTCGTCGAAGTAATAAACCTTACGTGAGTAAGGGTCGATCCCACAGAGATTGTTGGTATGAAGCAAGCTGTGGTCATCTTGTAAATCTCAATTAGGCGGATTATAATTGATTATGGATTTTCGAATAATAATAAATAATAAGCAAAAAATAAAGATAAATAACATAGGATAGAAATACTTATGTAAATTAATGGTGGGAATTTCAGATAAGCATATGGAGATACTGTGCCCTTTCTCTTTCTACTTTCCTACTTCTTCCTTCAATCCTTCTTACTCCTTTCCATGGCAAGCTGTATGTAGGGCATCACCGTTGTCAATGGCTACATCCCATCCTCTCAGTGAAAAAGGTCCAAATGCTCTGTCACAGCACGGCTAATCATCTGTCGGTTCTCAATCAGGTTGGAATAGAATCCCTTGATTCTTTTGCGTCTGTCACTAATGCCCAGCCTTAAGGAGTTTGAAGCTTGTCACAGTCATTCAATCCCGGAATCCTACTCGGAATACCACAGACAAGGTTAGACTTTCTGGATTCCCATGAATGCCGCCATCAATCTAGCTTATACCACGAATATTCTGTTTAAGGAATCCAAGAGATATGTGCCCGGCCTAAGGTAGAACGGAAGTGGTTGTCAATCACGCGCGTTCATAGGTGAGAATGATGATGAGTGTCACGGATCATCACATCCATCAATTTGAAGTGCAACGAATATCTTAGAATAGGAATAAAGAGAATTGAATAGAAACAGTACTAATTGCATTAAAACTTGAGGTACAGCAGAACTCCACACCCTTAATCTATGGTGTGTAGAAACTCCACCGTTGAAAATACATAAGTGAAAGGTTCAGGCATGGCCGAATGGCCAGCCCCGCCCCCCTCAAAACGTGATCAATAGTCTCCTAAGATAAAGAATAAAACAAAACTGAGACCAAAGATGTCTAATACAATAGTAAATTATCCTATTTATACTAGACTAGCTACTAGGGTTTACAAGAGTAAGTAATTGATGCATAAATCCACTTCTGGGGCCCACTTGGTGTGTGTTTGGGCTGAGCTTGATCTATCCACGAGCTGAGGCTTCTTTTGGAGTTGAACGCAAAGTTGTAACGTGTTTTGGGCGTTCAACTCCGGGTCGTGACGTGTTTCTGGCGTTTTACTCCAGACAGCAGCATGGAACTGGCGTTGAGCGCCAGTTTACGTCATCAATTCCCGAATAAAATATGGACTATTATATATTTCTGGAAAGCTCTGGATGTCTACTTTCCAACACCATTGAGAGAGCGCCATTTGAAATTCTGTAGCTCCAGAAAATCCATTTCGAGTGCAGGGAGGTCAGATTTCAACAGCATCAGCAGTCCTTTGTCAGCCTCCTATCAGAGTTTTGCTCAAGTCCCTCAATTTTAGGCAGAAATTACCTGAAATCATAGAAAAACACACAAACTAATAGTAAAATCCAGAAATGTGAATTTAACATAAAAATTAATGAAAACATCCCTAAAAGTAGCTTGAACTTACTAAAAACTACCTAAAAACAATGCCAAAAAGCGTATAAATTATCCGCTCATCAATCACTCATGTCTTTAATCGGCCCGGGTCGCATAGCTCGACCCAGGGTATGAATAGTGCCCCTGCTTGGGCTCGATCTTCCCCTTAAGGTCATGTCTTTAGACTTCGACCCTTTTGAGGAAGTCGAGCTCGAGCACTTTCATCTTTAGTCGATCTTCTTATATAACTCCTGCTGGGGCTCCTAGAATGCGAAGCGTTTTCCCTTTATTTCCTTTTTAATTGCGGTGCGCGTTGCACTTTTTCTTGGAAACGTGCAACGGTTAAAAGCTCATTAAATCCCTTCGCCGTTTCTTGCTTTCCCTCTTTTGTATTTTGAATTTCAAAGAATCAGTTTTTCCGTTTCTACTCTCCTTTCTCTTCGCTTTCGTTTACTTTGCTGTGGCATTTCGTTCTCTTCCTTTCACGCTTCCTATTTTTCTTGTCTCCTAAGCGGTTGTTTGGCGCGGACTTCGTCATTCCTTTCAAGCAGTTACTGTCTTCTCTCTTTTGCTTTGGAAATTTGAGTCTTTCTGCAAAAGATTGCATTTTTGTGCCTATTTACCACTGTTGTGACTTTTTTCGGCCGCTCCTGTTTGAAGAAATTGTGTGTCTTCTGGTGATCTTGCTTCTTTAGGACTTTTATTGTCACTATTCCTGTCTTTTTTCTTCTTTATATGACTTCTTTCTATACAGATCTTTTTGTTTGAACTGTTTGTAGAGAAAGGTTTCTAGCTTCGAAGATAAACTGTTAGTAGAAAAAGGTTGTAGCTCTTAATGATTTTCGTTGATGATGATGGCTTTCTTGTTGCTTGTATGGAGTGATGTTACTAGAAGAGGATTGATCTCTTTATGTTTTCTATTGAGAGGTGTTAGGGCATAGATTGTTGACTTTTCCCATTTTCTGGCATTCTTGCCTTGTTGTTGCCTCCAAAGGGTGCCCTTGGACTTTAGTGTGAGTCCTAGGGTTTCCCTTTTACTGCCGTGTCTGATACTTGCTGTTTTACTTTCATTGTTTGAGTTGTTTCCTTATTTGCCTGAGTTGTTTGGTAGTAATCCAACTTTTCTTTTTTCTTACTGTAGGAATAGTTGGCCTATGTCTTTCCACAAAAACATTGTTGAGATGTCTACTAAGGTTCCTGAAGGAATGTCTAACTGGTTGGACTCAATAGTATTATTGTGTGTTACCGTGGCTAACCATGAATACTGTGTAAAACTTAGGAGGTTCCATAGGATCTATAGTGATAGGTACGATGAGAAGAAGTATGAGTTGGTGTTGCCTGACCCTGAGGAGAGAGTTAGTTTTCCTCCATTGACTCAGGGGGAACGGTCCTTTTTTCTATGCGTACGACTACTTTTTTAGTCAAATGGGTATTAATATCCATTTTTCTGCCTTTGAGACCGACCTGTTGTGGTCTTGCAATGTAGCTCCTTCCCAGCTTCATCAGAATTCCTGAGCTTTCATTAAGATTTTTCAGCTGCCATGTCAGGAGCTGGGTTTCCGACCTTCCACATCTCTTTTCCTCTATCTGCTCGTGTTGACCAAACCTGGGGTAGCCAAGAAAAAGGCTTCTTGGGTCTCGTTCCGGGCTACCCAGGAAAAAAGGTTTTTTCTATGTATGATGAATCCTTTCGGGACTTTTAGAACTACTACTTTAAAGTCCGAGGTGTTGAAGACGTCTACCCTTTCTTTTTAGATGAAAATAACGAGCCAACTTTTCCTTTGTATTGGCAAAAGGATGTAAGGGCTACTAAGTATTCTTGGGAGAGCCTGGATGAGGTTGAACAGGCCTTTGTAGGCGTTTTAGAGGAGAATTGGGGGGAGCCTCCTCATCTCGACACAAAGAAGTTTCTAGGAGATCCATCCTTTCTCTGTATTGAGCTGGGTAATGGCTGACTTCTTTTCTATAGTTTTACTTTGTAGTTGAAGTTTGCCTTTTTCTGTTTATGACTTATTTTCTTGGTTTCTATTTGCAGTGATGGTGAAATCTACGGACTCGATAAAACACTTTCGTAGGGCTAAGAAAGCAACAGCTACTCAAAACATCTCAGCGAAGGCTTCTGGAGAAGAATCTTCTCAAGTTCCTCCAAAGAAGTCGACCTCGGATACTTCTGGGCCGAGGAAGATCATTCCGACTCCTCCGTTTCGTGTGGCTCCTTCTGACCCTCTCCAGCCGACTTCTGGGGTTGCCTCTTCTCCTACTACAGGTCCTCCTCCAAAAAAGTAAAAGACTATTAGTCCTTATGACTTGAATGCCCATGATTTTGACATCGTGGGGTTTGTTGATGAGCAGATTGCTCCTTATGGCCAACTTCCAATGGATGATGTGTCCATCCTTCGTCGCTTAGATTTCATCACTAGCAATAGTATTGGGATGGCCCATATGGGTGCCACTTTGTTTCGTACGGTCCAGGATTCTCCGGTTCATGTGACTAAAGCCTTTATGAGGGATGCCAAGTTCGAATTCAATAGAATCAAGGGTTTGAAGGATGAGCTTGACGCTAAGGTGGCAAAGTTGGAACTAGACGTGGAGAGGGAGAAGTCCCGGGCTACTGCTGCTGAGGCTGCTGCAAACCTGGCTGAGGAAGCGGCAAAAAAGTATAAAGAAAGCTATACTCGCACTTATGGCGAGCTGCTGAAGGCCAGGGAGAGGATCCAGTCTACCCAGGCCGACTATGTCGAACTGCATGGTCATCTAGTGGGCTGTGTGACTGATGCCTATGAGAATTTGAAGGCTCAAGTCCGAGTTCTTGCCCCCTGAGCTCGACTTGGCTCTCTTCAGTCTGGATAATGTAGTGGAGGACGGCAAGATCGTGCCTGCCCCAGAAGATGAATATGAATGTCCTCCCGCTGCATCGCCGGCCAAAGCTACTGCCGCCTCGACTTCTTCCACTCCTTCAGCTGAGGTCGGTCGCCCCGAGTCTGATCCTGATGTTCAAATTCTGAACCGGGAGGATGGGACTGTGGATGTGACCTCTTTGAAGACCATTCCTTCTCCTTCTGCCCAATATTCTGCTACCGGGGAGACTTTGAACCCCTTATGATCTTTGTGTATTTGTATAGTCCAGTGTGTGGACTTTTGAACTTTAGTTTCTTTGTAACTTTTTATATGGTTGGCTTTTGACACTTTAGTTGCTTCTATACAACTTAATTTTGGAAAAACAAAACACTTTTAAACTCTAAGGCTGCCCTTTAGGTGGCCTTTTGAGTCTTTAATGTTTTATTTTGATGGAGGTGTTTGTTCTGATTAGTTTGATCGTACCTTTGCAACCTTTGCAGATCTTTATATAGAGTTGGTACCTTTCTGTCTAACCTCTTTTATATCATCTATGCTTTGAGTTTTTATTAACCCTTTGCTTTTGGCGAAGTTATCCTTGCGGTTTAGTGTTAGTAGCTTGTCCGACAACTTTCTAGTGTTCTTTGCATAGAACCTTTTTTAGTTTCGAACAATTTTGCTAGCCTTGCCTTGGAATCGTGGCTTTTTTGGTAGAGTTGTGTTCCTTTTAGCACACGTTTTTGAGCCTTTAAGTTGTTCTTCAACCTTTCTGGCTTTTCGCTTGTTTTTGCTGAGGTCGTATTCGTCCTTTTAGGTTGTGCCTTCTTGGGTGCCGACCTATTTGTCTTCACTATCTGGGTTTTTAGTCCTATTCCAACAACTTTTTAGGTAGTTTTCCCAGGAGGAACCTTTTCTTTCTAGTTTGTTTGGAAGACTTTTTAGCTCCGGTTTTGCTTTGTTTGTTTGCTTTTTAAGTAGTGTCCTTTCCCAAGACTTCGTACCTTTCAGCAAAGCATTCTTGGCCTTTTGTGGCCTTTGTGAGATGTCTTGGTCCCTTTTTCGTGATCCTTTCATTGGTCCGATTTTTCTGTCGGGCCTTCTTAAGTTATTTTTAGTAATCTATTTTTAGTCAGACCTCGTCAGGTCGCTTTTTATGGATTTCTTTTTATAACTTCTTGCATTAATCTTCTTCTATCACTTTTCTCCTTGCCGACCTCTTTATAATCGGATGATGAATTTGGTTTTCACCTTGCCGACTTTTTTGTAACCTTGCCGACCTCTTTGTAGTCAGACGATGAATTTGGTTTTCACCTTGCCGACCTCTTTGTAATCGGACGATGAATTTGGTTTTCACCTTGCCAACTTCTTTGTAATTAGACGATGATTTTTTGCGTTTTATGAGCTTAGATTAATACATCTTGGTAGGAAACTTTTTAGGGAATCTGAAAAGCTTTATTCAAATAGAAAATAGGAATATAAACAGAAGTATATACATATGAATGCTTACCCTTCTAAGTCGGGCAGTTTTGTAGATCTTGGCCTGGCGCCTCATTAAAAAACCTTTTCAAGAAAAAAGAGCGCACATTGACCTAAGATCCAACAGACTTTCTAACTATAGTACCTTCTTAGGTTGTAGGCATGCCATGACCTTGGTAGCTCTTGCCCTTCGAGGTCAGATACCTTGTAGTAACCTTTCCCTAGCACTTCGACCACTCGGTAGGGTCCTTTCTAGTTAACTGCTAGCTTTCCTTCTCCTGATCGACCTACTCTGATGTCATTTCGGATTAAGATGAGATCGTTGGTGGTGAAGCTTCATTGGACTACCTTCTGGTTGTACTTTAGAGCCATTCGATGCTTTAATGCTTCCTTCCAAATCTGAGCTCTTTCTCGTACTTCTGGAAGTAGGTCGAGCTCCTCTTTTTGAATTTGTGAGTTGGCCTCTTCATTTTAGTAGATTATTCTGGGAGATCTTTCTTCAATTTCTACTGGGATCATTGCCTCCATCCCGTAAGCAAGTCAAAAGGGTGATTCTACTGTGGTGGAGTGTGGAGTTGTCCGAGATGCCCATAGGACTTGGGGGAGCTTTTCAGCCCAAGTTCCTTTCGCATCCTGTAGTCTCCTTTTTAACCCGGTCAGTATGACTTTATTGGCAGCTTCTGCCTGTCCATTGGCTTGTGGGTATTCTACGGATGTGAATTGGTGCTTTATTTTCAAGTCAGCTACCAAATTCCTAAAACCTGTGTCGGTAAACTGAGTACCATTATCCGTGGTGATGGAGTAAAGGACCCTAAACCTTGTGATAATGTTCCTGTATAGGAATTTTTGACTTTTTTGGGCGGTGGCATTAGTTAAGGGTTCTGCCTCGATCCACTTTGTGAAATAGTCTATTCCTACAATGAGGAATCTGACTTGTCCTGACCCCTGGGGGAAAGGTCCAAAGAGGTCGAGCCCCCATTTTTGCAAATGGCCAGGGCAACGTCACACTAATGAGCTCCTCTGGTGGAGCGATATGGAAGTTAGCATGCTTCTGGCATGGTGGGCATGTTTTGATGAACTCTGTTGCTTCTTTTTGCAAGGTTGGCCAAAAGAAACTAGTTCGGAGTACCTTTTTAGAAAGAGCTCGTGCCCCCAGGTGGTTGCCACACATACCACTGTGTACTTCTTCTAGGACTTCCCTTGCATTGGAGGTCAGCACGCAATTTAGGAGAGGTGTTGAGATCCCTCTCTTATATAAGATGTCGCCCACTATGGTGTAGTACTGTACCTCTCGTATTAGCCTTTTTGCCTTCTTTTTATCTGTGGGAAGTGTCTCAGACTTGAGGTAGTTGATTATGGAAGTCATCCATCCTTGATCCTGACCTGATATGGTTAGGACCTTTTCTTCCTCTAAGATTGATGGACTTTGTAGTGTTTCTTGGATGAGGCTTCTATTATTGCCCCCTGATTTGATGCTGGCTAGTTTTGAGAGCGCATCAGCTCGGGCATTCTGTTCACGAGGGATGTATTGGACCTCGTATTCCTTGAACTATCTGAGCTATTCTTTGGTTGTCCAGATATTTCTTCATGGTGGGATCTTTAGCTTGGTAGTTCCCTTCTATGTGTGAAGTAGTTACTTATGAATCACTGAAGATGGTAAGCTTTTGAACTCCTACCTCCTTTGCCAGCCTCAAACCAGTCAAGCCTCATATTCAGCTTGATTATTTAAAGCAGGGAATTCGAACTTTAGTGAAAGCTCAATTTGGGTTCTCTGATCGCTTTCTATTATTACACCTACGCCACTCCCAATTTTGTTTGAAGAGCCATCTACGTAGAGATTCCATTTTGTGGGTGTTCCCGGAGTGTCAGTGTATTTAGCAATGAAGTCGTCCAGGTACTGTGATTTCATGGTTGTCCGAGCTTCATATCGGAGATCGAATTCAGATAACTCGACTGCCCACTGTAGGATTCTTCCAGCTAAGTCTGTTTTCTGTAGGATGCCTTTTATGGGCTAGTTGGTTCGAACCCTGATAGTGTGAGCTTGGAAGTATGGGCAGAGTCACCGAGAAGTGAGTATGAGGGTGTAGGTGAACTTTTCTATCTTTTGATAGTTTAGTTTTGCCCCTTGTAGAGCCTTGCTAATTAAATAGATGGGTTGTTGCCCACTTTCGTCCCCTCTGACTAGTGTGGAGGCTATTGCCTGACTACCCACTGCGAGGTATAAGATGAGTTCTTCATTTCCCCATGGTCGGGTAAGAATGGATGGTTGTCCCAAGAATTTCTTGAAATCTTGGAAGGCTTGTTCACACTTTGGAGTCCATTCAAACCTCTTTCCGGAAGAGATCTTATAGCTGATCCGGCTAGAAATCTGGACAGAGCTGCCAGTCTTCCATTGAGCTGTTGTACCTCTTTGATGCAGCTCGGGCTTTTCATGTCGAGTATAGCCCGACATTTATCTGGGTTTACCTCGATTCCTCTTTGTGTGAGCATGAAGCCCAAGAATTTACCAGCCTCTACCGCGAATGTGCACTTTGCGGGATTAAGTTGCATACCATGCCTTCTTATGGCGTCGAACACTTTGGTGAGGTCAGCCAACAATGATTCCTCACTTTGTGTTTTTACCAGCATGTCATCTATGTATACCTCTATGAGTTTCCCGATATGGTCAGCAAAGACTTTATTCATCAATATTTGGTGGGTAGCTCCTGCATTCTTGAGTTCGAAGGGCGTGACCATGTAGCAATAGTTTGCCTTTGGGGTTAGGAACGATGTCTTCTCTTGGTCGCGTGGGTACATTGGGATTTGGTTGTATCCAGAATAGGCATCCATGAAGGAGAGGTACTTGTATCCGGAGGAGGGGTCCACTAGAGTGTCTATATTCGGGAGTGGGTAGGGATCTTTTGGACAGACCTTATTGAGGTCGGTGTAGTCAGTACACATTCTCCACTTGCCATTTGACTTCTTCACCAAGACAACGTTGGCTAGCCATAACGGGTACTTGACCTCCCTTATGAACCTTGCCTCTAGTAAGGCTTGTACCTAGTCTTCCACAGCTTGGGACCCTTTTGGCCCGAGCTTCCTGCGTTTCTGTTGTGCGGGCCGAGATCCAGGGTATACTGCCAGCTTATGGCATATTAGCTTGGGATCTATGCCGGATATGTCCGCTGCCTTCCATGCAAAAAGGTCGGTATTATCCTTTAGGAATTGTATCAGTGGCTTCTTTAAGTCTCCTTTTCAAGGTTGCCCCTACGTTTGTTGTCTTATCCTGAGTATCCCCAATCTGGACTTTTTCGGTCTCTCCTTCGGGTTGTGGACGAAGTTCTTCGCGAGCTCAAACTCCCCATAGTTCAATGGTGTTGATTTCTTTCCCGCTGGGGTTGCCTTTAAGGTTCAAACTTTCATTGTAACAACGGCTTTGAACAAGATGTCTGCGGAGGTCCCCTGGTCTACCAATGTTCGGTAGAGATTAGCATTGGCCAGTATGATGGTTATGACCATGGGATCGTCATGTCCCGGGATGATGCCTATTACGTCCTCTTGGGTAAAGGTGATGGTGGAGAGGTTGAGCGACCTGTCCTCTTCTCCGACATGATATACCTCTTTCAGGTGTCTTTTGCGGGATGATTTAGAAATCCCCCTCCTGTGAATCCCCCGTTTATCATATGAACATGTCTCTCATGGGTGTGAGGTGGGCGTTTGGTTCGTCCGACCTCTTCATCCTTTCTTCTTTTTCTTGGCTCATCTTGGCTAAGTACCGATCTAGTCGCCATTCTCTTGCCAATTTTTCTATGACATTCTTCAGGTCGAAGCACTCGGTGGTAGAGTGTCTGTAAATTCGGTGGTATTTGCATTACTCTATTCGATTCCCCCTCCTCTTTTGTGTTTGATTTGGCGAGGTAGTGGCTTATGCTTGTACTCATCCTTGAGTCTTCAAGGATCTTTGTTCCTCAATTGGTTGACAGAAATTCCAACTGTCTTCACCAAGCTTGGGCAAAGTTCTACCCAAGATATGAGCTCCCATAGTTGGTATTCATGTTGCAAACCAGGGTCCCACATCGTATTTTCACACCCGTCTTCAAATTGAGCATCATGATTCATCCGTCCGGGCGGTTGACACATAGAATTCTCTTTAGGACGCCAAATTTTCTTCCTAGACTCATACGAAGTAGCATTCACCCAATCATGGGTCCTATGCCTTGAAAACTTGACCTCAATGAGCCTAATTCCAAATTTCCAACTACTACACAACTCTTTCTTACTATTAGTTCCACAAAGAGCTTTAAGTTGACCATCATTTTCAATCAAACCATATGAAAGTGAGAAAGTAATGCTTAAGGATAGAAATTTTACCCACTTAAATATTGTGTCGGATGGTGACTGATGCGTGAGCATCTTCTCTATCTTTTCCTAGTGAATTTGCACTTAAATTGTCAAGTTTAATTAAGAATTAATTATATTTTAGCCACTATGGATGCTATTTTGAGTTTTGTGCAATTTTATTTACTTCAAGTAGCATTCGGCAGAATTTGATGGAGTTTCTGCAGCACAAGAATTAAAGGAGATGGCTGCAAGGAGCCACGCGCACGCGTGCCTGACGCGTACGCGTGATCTGGAGGTATCCATGGCGACACGTACGCGTGACTGACGCGTACGATTGATTTAAAGATTTGCTCAGCGACGCGGCCGTATGACCGACGCATCCGCGTGACTTGCGAAGAAGACTAGCGTCGCGTACGTGTGACTGACACGTACGCATGACGTGCGTGATCTGCAGAATTTACAGAAATCACTGGCGTGGATTTTGGGCTGCATTCTGACTCAGTTTTCAGCCCAGAAAACACAGATTAGAAGCTGCAGAATGGACAAATCAAGTGGTCCCCACCCATCAACTGAGGACTTGTTAATTAATTCAAATGTAAATTCAAATCTTAATTTTTAGGAAAAGATATTATTATTATTATTATTTTTAGATAATTAGATAATAATTTATTAGGATTAGTTATAAATAGGAACTCTGTACATTTAGACATGGATACATGGTGGACGAAATTGTGATAAAAGAGTTTTAGGCACTGTTAGAGAAGCTCACAACTCCGTTCAACTTAACCAGCAAGTGTACTGGGTCATCCAAGTAATACCTTACGTGAGTAAGGGTCGATCCCACAGAGATTGTTGGTATGAAGCAAGCTATGGTCACCTTGTAAATCTCAGTTAAGTGGATTTATAGGGTCAAATGTAATTGGATTAGATAATTAAAAGATAAATAAAATAAAAAAGGATAGAAATACTTATGTAGATCAATAGTGGGAATTTCAGATAGGCGTGTGGAGATGCTAGAATCCTCTCGAATCTCTACTTTTTTATTACATTCATCCAATCCTTCTTACTCCTTCCCATGGCAAGCTGTATGTAGGGCATCACCATCATCATTGGCTACTTTTAATCCTCTCGGGAAAATGGTCCTATGCGCTGTCACTGCACGGCTAATCGTCTGGAGGCATCACCCTTGTTGATAGCTACATCCCATCCTCTCAGTGAAAATGGTCGAAATGCTATTTCACAGCACGGCTAATCATCTGTCGGTTCTCAATCAGGTTGGAATAGAATCCATTGATTCTTTTGCGTCTGTCACTAACGCCCAGCCTTCAGGAGTTTGAAGCTCGTCACAGTCATTCAATACCGGAATC
>NC_029781.3:66838428-66838904 GCF_000817695.3 Arachis duranensis
CAGATCCCCATGAATGCCGCCATCTATCTAGCTTATACCACGAAGATTCTGTTGCGGAATCTAAGAGATATGCGCCCGGCCTAGAGTAGAACGGAAGTGGTTGTCAGTCACGCACATAGGTGAGAATGATGATGAGTGTCACGGATCATCACATTCATCAAAGTGTTGTGCAACGTATATCTTGGAATAAGAATAAAAGAAAATTGAATAGAAAGTAATAGTAATTGTATTGAAACTTTGAGGTACAGCAGAGCTCCACACCCTTAATCTATGGTGTGCAGAAACTCCACCGTTGAGAATACATAAGTGATTCAGGCATGGCCGAATGGCCAGCCCCCTAAAACGTGATCAATAGCCTCCTAAGATGAAGAATAAAACAAAACTGAGACCAAAGATGTCTAATACAATAGTAAATCATCCTATTTATACTAGACTAGCTACTAGGGTTTACATGAGTAAGTAATTGATGCATAAAT
>NC_029781.3:66838917-66839552 GCF_000817695.3 Arachis duranensis
TTACAGAAAATGAATAAACTAAGATAATTGGTGCAGAAATCCACTTCTGGGGCCCACTTGGTGTGTGCTGGGGCTGAGATTAAAGCTTTCCACGTGTGAAGGCTGTTCCTGGCGTCAAACTCCAGGTTATGACGTGTTTTGGGCGTTCAACTCCGGATAATGACGTTTTTCTGGCGTTTAACTCCAGACAGCAGCATGAACTTGTCGTTTAACGCCAAGTTACGTCGTCAATTTCCGAATAAAGTATAGACTATTATATATTGCTGGAAAGCTCTGGATGTCTAATTTCTAACACCGTTGAGAGTGCGCCAACTGGAGTTCTGTAGCTCCAGAAAATTTCTTTCGAGTGCAGGGAGGTCAGATTCCAACAGCATCAGTAGTCCTTTTGTCAGCCTTTTTTTCAGAGTTTTGCTCAAGTCCCTCAATTTCAGCCAGAAATTACCTGAAATCACAGAAAAACACACAAACTCATAGTAAAGTCCAGAAATATGATTTTTGCCTAAAAACTAATAATATTCTACTAAAAATTAACTGAAACATGCTAAAATCTACATGAAATTACCCCCAAAAAGCGTATAAAATATCCGCTCATCACAACACCAAACTTAAACTGTTGCTTGTCCTCAAGCAACTAG
>NC_029781.3:66839586-66839801 GCF_000817695.3 Arachis duranensis
GGAATTTCGGATAGTGTTATTGACTTTCCTAGTTAAGTATGTTGATTCTTGAACACAGCTACTTATGAGTCTTGGCCGTGGCCCTAAGCACTTTGTTTTCCAGTATTACCACCGGATACATAAATGCCACAGAAACATGACTGGGTGAACCTTTTCAGATTGTGACTCAGCTTTGCTAGAGTCCCCAGTTAGAGGTGTCCAGAGCTCTTAAGCAC
>NC_029781.3:66839935-66841501 GCF_000817695.3 Arachis duranensis
TTTAGCCGCTTAGGCCTGGATTTTATTTCCTTGGGCCCTCCTATCCATTGATGCTCAAAGCCTTGGATCCTTTTTACCCTTGCCTTTTGGTTTTAAGGGCTATTGGCTTTTTCTGCTTGCTTTTTCTTTTTCTATTAATTTTTTTTCGCAAGCTTTTTACTTTTCACTGCTTTTTCTTGCTTCAAGAATCAATTTTCATGATTTTTCAGATCATCAATAACATTTCTCTTTGTTCATCATTCTTTCAAGAGCCAACAGTTTTAACATTCATAAACAACAAGATCAAAAATATGCACTGTTCAAGCATTCATTCAGAAAACAAAAAGTATTGTCACAACATCAATATAATTAAACTAAATTCAAGGATAAATTCGAAATTCATGTATTTCTTGTTCTTTTGAATTAAAGCATATTTCATTTAAGAGAGGTGAAGGATTAATGGATTTTATTCATAACTTTAAGACATGGTTACTACATACTAATGATCATGAAGTAAGAGACACAAAATATAGATAAACATAACATAGAAACTGAAAAACAGAAAGAAATAAGAACAAGGAATGAATCCACCTTAGTGGCATCCCTTCTTGAAGGACCAACAATGTCCTTAAGCTCTTCTATGTCCCTTCCTTGCCTTTGTTGCTCCTCCCTCATTACTCTTTGATCTTCTCTTATTTCATAGAGAATGATGGAGTGCTCATGATGTTCCACCCTTAATTGTTCCACATTGTAGCTCAAATCTTCTAAGGAAGTGTTGAGTTGTTCCCAATAGTTGTTGGGAGGAAAGTGCATCCCTTGAGGCATCTCAGGGATTTCTTGATGATGAGCTTCCTCATGCATCTCTTGAGAACCGTGAAGGGTCTCTCTTGCTTGCTCCATCCTCTTCTTAGTGATGGGCTTATCCTCTTCAATGGAGATGTCTCCTTCTATGATAACTCAAGCTGAGTAACATAGATGGCAAATAAGGTGAGGAAAAGCTAGCCTTGCCATGGTGGAGGGCTTGTCGGCTATTTCGTAGACATACATATGTCCATTAGGACTTGGTCCAACCTTTGATTAAAGTTGACCCTTCTAGTGTAGGGGCGTACATCTCCTTGCATCATGGGCAAGTGGAACGCCAACCTCACATTTTCCGGACTAAAATCTAAGTATTTCCCCCGAACTATTGTGAGATAATTCTTTGGACTCGGGTTCATACTTTGATCATAGTTCCTAGTGATCCATGCATTGGCATAGAACTCTTGAACCATTAAGATTCCAACTTGTTGCATGGGGTTGGTTAGGACTTCCCAACCTCTTCTTCGGATTTCATGTCGGATCTCTGGGTACTCATTTTTCTTGAGCATGAAAGGGACCTCAGGGATCACCTTCTTTTTTTCCACAACTTCATAGAAGTGGTCTTGATGGACCTTTGAGATGAATATCTCCATCTTCCAAGACTCGGAGGTAGAAGTTTTTGCCTTCCCTTTCCTCATTCTAGAGGTTTCTCCGGCCTTAGGTGCCATAAATGGTTATGGAAAAACAAAAAGCAATGCTTTTACCACACCAAACTTAAAAGGTTTGCTC
>NC_029781.3:66841781-66842924 GCF_000817695.3 Arachis duranensis
GGGAAGAGAGATTGAGGTGATTGGTAAAGGGTTTTTGGGAAGTGTGACATAGGGAAGAGTAAAATAGGATTAGGAGGTAAGGTGGGAATATAGTAGGTGGGGATCCTGTGGGGTCCACAGATCCTGAGGTGTCAAGGAATTCTATCCCTGCACCAAATAGGCATGTAAAATGGCTTTGCACACCATTCTGGCGTTTAAACGCCGAGTGGTGCACATTCTGGGCGTTCAACGCCCACATGTAACATGTTTCTGGCGTTGAACGTCAGTTTCATGCTTGTTATTGGCGTTCAGCGCCAGCTTTTCCTTTAGACACATTCCTGGCGTTCAGCACCAGAATGTTGCTTGTTTCTGGCATTCAACGCCAGTTTCATGCTCTGTTCTGGCGTTGAATGCCAGCCAGATGCTCCTTACTGGCGTTGGACGCCAGTCTGTGCTTCCTCCAGGGTGTGATTTTTTTCTTCTGCTGTTTTTGATCCTGTTTTAATTTTTATATTTTTTTCGTGACTCCTCATGATCATGTACCTAATAAGACACAAAATAACAATAAAATAAAAATTAGATAAATAAAATTGGGTTGCCTCCCAACAAGCGCTTCTTTAATGTCAATAGCTTGACAGTGGCTCTCATGGAGCCACAAAGGTGATCAGGTCAATGTTGTATAGTCCCAACACCAAACTTAGAGTTTAGATATGGGGTCTTAACACCAAACTTAGAGTTTAGTTGTGGCCTCCCAACACCAAACTTAGAGTTTGACTGTGGGGGCTCTTCTTGACTCTGAACTGAGAGAAGCTCTTCATGCTTATTCTCTTTTGTCACAGAGGGATGGCCATGTGCCTTAAACATAAGGTAGTTGATGAGCGGATAATTTATACGCTTTTTGGCATTGTTTTTATATAGTTTTTAGTAAGTTTGAGCTACTTTTAGGGATGTTTTCATTAGTTTCTATGTTAAATTCACATTTCTGGACTTTACTATGAGTTTGTGTGTTTTTCTGTGATTTCAGGTAAATTCTGACTGAAATTGAGGGATTTGAGCAAAACTCTGAAGAAGGCTGACAAAAGGACTGCTGATGCTGTTGGAATCTGACCTCCCTGCACTCGAAATGGATTTTCTGGAGCTACAGAACTCCAATTGGCGCGCTCT
>NC_029781.3:66846880-66847380 GCF_000817695.3 Arachis duranensis
AATATAGTCTCTGATCTGTCAAAGGCCACTTTCAGTTTCATGAATGAAACAAGATCCTCCATTAGAAATCTGGAGGCACAAGTGGGCCAGCTGAGTAAGAAAGTCACTGAAACTCCTCCCAGTATTCTCCCAAGCAACACAGAAGAGAATCCAAAGGGAGAGTGCAAGGCCATTGATTTAATCAAAGTGGCCGAATGCACTAGGGAGGAGGAGGACGAAAATCCTAGTGAGGAAGACCTCCTGGGACGTCCATCAAGCAAGAAGGAGCTTCCTATTAAGGATTCAGAGGAATCTGAGGCTCATACAGAGACCATAGAGATTCCATTAAATCTCCTTCTACCATTCATGAGCTCTGAAGAATATTCATCCTCTGAAGAGAATGAAGATGTTACTGGAGAGCAAGTTGCTCAATATTTAGGAGCTATCATGAAGCTGAATGCCAAGCTGTTTGGTAATGAGACTTGGGAAAGTGAACCTCCCTTGCTCATTAGTGAACTAGA
>NC_029781.3:66848514-66849269 GCF_000817695.3 Arachis duranensis
ATTTTAAGTTTGGTGTGGTAAAAGCATAGCTTTTTGCTTTTTCATTACCATTAATGGCACCTAAGGCTAGAGAAACCTCAAAGGGAAGACAAAAGCTTCCACCTCTGAGTCTTGGGAGATGGAAAAATATAAGCCGTCATAGCTCAGTGGCATAACATGTGGCTACAAATCAAGAGATCCCTGAGATACCTCAGGGGATAAGTTGTCCTCCACACAAATATTGGAAGCAACTAAGGGTAGAAACACCAAAATTATTATGAATAATTCAACAGAAACAAGGAAGAGACATAGAGGAGCTCAAAAAGCACCATTGGACCTTCAAAAAGGCGCCACCCTCACTCAGGTGGATTCATTCCTTGTTCTCTATTTTCTTTCTGTTTTCGGTTTTTAATACTATGTTTATTTATGTTTTGTGTCTTTACTTCATGATCATTAGTATGTAACCATGCCTTAAATATTATGAATAATTCCATGAATCCTTCACCTCTCTTAAAAGAAAAATGTTTTAATTCAAAAGAACAAGAAGTACATAATTTTCGAAATTATTAGTGAATTTAATTTAATTATATTGATGTGGTGGCAATAATTTTTGTTTTCTGAATGAATGCTTGAACAGTGCATATTTTTGATCTTGTTGTTTATGAGTGTTAAAATTGTTGGCTCTTGAAAGAATGATGAACAAAGAGAAATGTTATTGATGAACTGAAAAATTCATGAATTGATTCTTGAAGCAAGAAAAAGCAGTGAAAAAAAAA
>NC_029781.3:66852440-66852722 GCF_000817695.3 Arachis duranensis
CATAGAGCCTTTTCAAAGGTCATGGTGCCTATGGTACAAGGTATTAAGAACTTGCCAGGATCTTGTCTCTTTTGAGGTAAAATTTTCTGAATCCAAGTATCTAGTTCACTGGTAAGCAAGGGAGGTTCACTTTCCCAAGTCTCATTACCAAACAACTTGGCATTCAGCTTCATGATAGCTCCTAAATATTGAGCAACTTGATCTCCAGTCACATCTTCATCCTCTTCAGAGGAAGAATAGTCTTTAGAGCTCATGAATGGCAGAAGGAGATTTAATGGAATC
>NC_029781.3:66853046-66853607 GCF_000817695.3 Arachis duranensis
GTGGCCTTTGACAGATCAGAGACTAGATTGGCTAAATTAGAAGTGTTTTGTTTAGAATTCTCTGTCTGTTACTGAGAAGATGATGGATAAGGCTTGCTATTGCTCAGCCTATTGCGTCCACCATTGTTAAAGCCTTGTTGAGGCTTTTGTTGATCCTTCCATGAGAAATTTGGATGATTTCTCCATGATGAGTTATAGGTGTTTCCATAGGGTTCACCCATGTAATTAACCTCTGCCATTGCAGGGTTCTCAGGATCATAAGCTTCTTCAGAAGCTGCCTCTTTAGTACTGTTGGATGCATTTTGCCATCCATTCAGACTTTGAGAGATCATGTTGACTTGTTAAGTCAACACTTTGTTCTGAGCCAATATGGCATTCAGAGCATCAATTTCAAGAACTCCCTTCCTTTGAGGCGTCCCATTATTCACAGAATTTCTCTCAGAAGTGTACATGAATTGGTTATTTGCAACCATGTCAATGAGTTCTTGAGCCTCTTCAGGCGTTTTCTTTAGGTGAATAGATCCACCTGCAGAATGGTCCAATGACATTTTTGAAAATTCA
>NC_029781.3:66853709-66856032 GCF_000817695.3 Arachis duranensis
CATCTTTTGGTCAGCTGCTTGTATCTTTCCCAAGCTTCATAGAGGGATTCACCATCTTTTTGCTCGAAGGTCTGAACATCCACTCTTAGCTTGCTCAGCTTTTGAGGAGGAAAGAATTTATCCAAGAAGGCAGTGTCCAGCTTATCCCAGGAGTCCAGGCTATCCTTGGGTTGTGAATCCAACCATATTCTAGCTCTGTCTCTCACAGCAAAAGGGAAAAGCATGAGTCTGTAGATTTCAGGATCAACTCCATTTGTCTTTACAGTCTCACAAATCTGCAAGAACTCAGTTAAAAACTGGTAAGGATCTTCAGATGGAAGTCCATAAAACTTGCAGTTTTGTTGCATTAAGGCAACTAGCTGAGGTTTCAGCTCAAAGTTGTTGGCTCCAATGGCAGGAATGGAGATGCTTCTTCCATCAAATTTGGATGTTGGCTTTGTGAAGTCACCAAGCATTCTCCTTGCATTATTATTATTTTTGGCTGCCATCTCCTTCTCTTGTTCTAATGTTTCTGAAAGGTTACCTTTAGATTGTTGTAACTTAGCTTCTCTTAATTTTCTCTTCAGAGTCCTTTCAGGTTCTCGATCAACTTCAACAAGAGTGCCTTTATCCTTGTTCCTGCTCATATGAAAGAGAAGAAAACAAGAAAAGAAAGAGGAATACTCTATGTCACAGTATAGAGATTCCTTTATGTTAGTAGAAAAAGAAAGGGGAGAAGAATGTAGAAGAGGGAATTCGGATATTTAGATGGAGAGAGGTGAAGAGAAGTGGTAGTAATTAAATAATTAAATAGAGTAAGAAAAGAGAGGGGAAATTTCGAAAAAAATTTTGAAAAAAGGATTAGTAATTTTTGAAAATTAAAGATAAGATAAGATTAAAATTAAAATTTAGAACAAAAAGAATTTTTGAAAGAGATGTGAGATATTTTCGAAAATTAGAGGGGAAAAAGTAGTTAGGTGGTTTTGAAAAAGATAAGAAACAAACAAAAAGTCAAAAAGTTAGTTGAAAAAGATATTAAAATCAAATTTGAAAAGATAAGAAGAGGTTAGATAAGATATTTTGAAATCAACTTTTGAAAAAGATAAAATTTTTGAAAAAGATAAGATAAAAGATAAAAAGATTTAATTTTTAAATTTAAAATTACTTACTTCACTAACAAGAAACTTCAAGATAAGATTCTAGAACTTAAAGATTGAACCTTTCTTAACAAGAAAGTAACAAACTTCAAATTTTTGAATCAATCACATTAATTGTTAGCTAATTTTCGAAAATATGATATAAAGATAAGAAAAAGATTTTGAAAATAATTTAAAAAAGATTTTTGAAAATTTTCGAAAAACAAAGATAAGATTGAAAAGATATGATTTTTGAAAAAGATTTTAAAAAGATAAGATTTTTTAAAATTGAAAATTTGACTTGACTTGTGAGAAACAACTAATTTTAAAAATTTTTGACCAAGTCAACCCAAATTTTTGAAAATTTGGAGGGAAATAAGGAAAAGATATTTTTTGATTTTTGAAATTTTAAAGATGAGAGAGAAAAACATAAAAATGACCCAAAATATGAAAATTTTGGATCAAACACATAATGCATGCAAGAACACTATGAATGTCAAGATGAACACCAAGAACACTTTGAAGATCATGATGAACATCAAGAACATAATTTTGAAGAATTTTTGATGCAAAGAAAACATGCAAGACACCAAACTTAGAAATCTTTAATGCATGGAAAATATGAATAAAAAAATGCACATGAAAAACAACAAAAGACACAAAACAAGAAATCATCAAGATCAAACAAGAAGACTTACCAAGAACAACTTGAAGATCATGAAGAACACCATGAATGCATGAATTTTTCAAAGAAAATGCAAGAAAAATTTTTAAAGCATGCAATTGACACCAAACTTAAAAATTGACTCAAGACTCAAACAAGAAACACCAAATATTTTTTTATTTTTATGATTTTATGATTTTTTTGGATTTTTATTAAATTTTTTTTCGAAAATATTTTTGAAAAAAAACGAAAAAGAAAAGAAAAATTTTGAAAAAGATTTTTGAAAAGAAAATTACCTAATCTGAGCAACAAGATGAACCGTCAGTTGTCCATACTCGAACAATCCCCGGCAACGGCGCCAAAAACTTGGTAGACGAAATTGTGATAAAAGAGTTCCAGGCACTATTAGAGAAGCTCACAACTCTGTTCAACTTAACCCGCAAGTGTACTGGGTCATCCAAGTAATACCTTACGTGAGTAAGGGTCGATCCCACAGAGATTGTTGGTATGAAGCAAGCTATGGTCACCTTGTAAATCTCAGTTA
>NC_029781.3:66856110-66856590 GCF_000817695.3 Arachis duranensis
CTCCGGATTCCTGGGTTCCTACTCGGAATACCACAGACAAGGTTAGACTTTCCGAATCCCCATGAATGCCGCCATCTATCTAGCTTATACCACGAAGATTCTGTTGGGGAATCTAAGAGATATGCGCCCGACCTAGAGTAGAACGGAAGTGGTTGTCAGTCAGGCACGTTCATAGGTGAGAATGATGATGAGTGTCACGGATCATCACATTCATCAAAGTGTTGTGCAACGTATATCTTGGAATAAGAATAAAAGAGAATTGAATAGAAAGTAATAGTAATTGTATTGAAAATTTGAGGTACAGCAGAGCTCCACACCCTTAATCTATGGTGTGCAGAAACTCCACCGTTGAGAATACATAAGTGAAAGGTTCAGGCATGGCCGAATGGCCAGTTCCCTAAAACGTGATCAATAGCCTCCTAAGATGAAGAATAAAACAAAACTGAGACCAAAGATGTAACGTGGTCAAAAGACGACTAA
>NC_029781.3:66856768-66876687 GCF_000817695.3 Arachis duranensis
TCTTGGAGTTGAACTCCAAGTTATAACGTGTTTTGGGCGTTCAACTCCGGATTATGACGTGTTTCTCGCGTTTAACTCCAGACAACAGCATGTATTTGGCGTTTAACGCCAAGTTACGTCGTCAATTTCCGAATAAAGTATAGACTATTATATATTGCTGGAAAGCTCTGGATGTCTAATTTCTAACGCCGTTGAGAGTGCGCCAACTGGAGTTTTGTAGCTCCAGAAAATTTATTTCGAGTGCAGGGAGGTCAGATTCCAACAGCATCAGTAGTCCTTTTGTCAGCCTTTTTTTCAGAGTTTTGCTCAAGTCCCTCAATTTCAGCCAGAAATTACCTGAAATCACAGAAAAACACACAAACTCATAGTAAATCCAGAAATGTGAATTTAACATAAAAACTAATGAAAACATCCCTAAAAGTAGCTTGAACTTACTAAAAACTACCTAAAAACAATGCCAAAAAGCGTATAAATTATCCGCTCATCAATACACATTGTTACCAGAACCCTTATTTTTCTTCTCTGAACCATGAGCAACTAATCCTCCATTGTTAAGGTTAGGAGCTTTGTTTATTTTCATGGATTGATTCCTTTGATCTTTTTAATTTAATTCATGTCTTGATTTATATTTCAATAAGTGTTTTCGTTCTTTATTTTATGAATATGGGTGGAACGGAAGTATGACCCTTGTTCTAATTGAGTTCTTGTAAAACTTGGAAAAGCTCTTTACTTGAACAACAGCTTGAAAACATATTATACTGAATTTTTAATTGTTTGTATTTAATGGGATACGTGACATATAATCCCCTTAATTGTGGATAATTAGGATTCTTTTGGCATATAAACTAGAAATTGATCATCACCCTTTAATTGGAATTAATTGACCAAGGAATTGGCAATTAATGAATTTTAGAGGAGACTAGGAAGGTCTAAGGAATTAGGGTCTAGTCACATATAGTTTGCCATGAAATTAAATCTTGCATGATTAAATTAATTAGAAATAAAAGTTAATCCGGAAATTAGATAACTCTAAAACCTTAACTCCTTTCTCAAATATTTTATTCCCAACTCATTGCTGCTGCTTTCTAAAATTTTTAAAGTACTGTTTAATGCTTTTTGAATATCTCAAAACCATTTTCTGCTTGCCTAACTAAGCTTATCACTCAATAACTGTTGCTTAATCCATCAATCCTCATGGGATCAACCCTTACTCACGTAAGGTATTACTTGGTACGACCTGGTGCACTTGCCGGTTAGTAAGTGTGGGTTATAAATACCGCACCAAATTTTTGACGCCGTTGCCGGGGATTGATTGTGATTAACAACTATCAGTTGTTTGATTACTTAGATTAGGCATTTTATTTTTATTTTATTAAAATATATTTTTCAAAAAAAAATTTTTTAAATAAATAAATAGCACTAATATCTTTCTTAATTTCTGGAATTAAGTTTGGTGTTACCTGGTTATTTGTTCTATTTATTTATTTATTTTCTTTAGTACTATTTTTATTTCTTTACACAGGTTACCTCACTGGGAATTCTCTGCACTCTGACGTAGAGATTCCCATTCTTTCTTGTTTTCTTGTTGTTTATGCGTAGGAACAGAGACAAAGAACATCTCTTAGACTTTGACCCTGAACCTGAAAGGACTCTCAGGCAGCGTTTACAACAAGCAAGACTTTACAAGGCTGCAAAATCCACTATGGATCCGACTAATACTGAGAATGCCAATGCAGCAAATCCGAATGGGAATGAACAACAAAGGAGAGTACTTGTCTCTTACTCTTTTCCTACTGCAGATCTCTATGGAAAGAGCATCGTGGTGCCTCCTATTACTACGAACAACTTTGAGTTGAAGCCCCAACTGGTCACTCTAGTGCAACAAAACTGCCAGTATCATGGTCTTCCCCACGAAGACCCAAATCAGTTTATTTATAGTTTTCTGCAAATTTGTGATACTGTGAAGACAAATGGAGTAAACTCAGATATGTACAAACTCATGCTCTTTTCGTTTGCTCTGAGGGATGGAGCAAAGCTATGGCTAGATTCCCAACCCAAGAAAAGTCTGGATACTTGGAACAAGGTGGTTACTGAGTTTCTCACAATTTTTCCCACCAAAGAAGCTGACTAAGCTTAGCATGCAGGTTCAGACCTTCAGGCAGAAGGATGGTGAGACTCTGTATGAAGTTTGGGAGAGATACAAGCTACTGACTAGGCAATGCCCTCAAGACATGTTCTCCAAATGGACTCAACTAGACATCTTTTATGAAGGCTTGGGTGAAATATCCAAGATGTGCCTAGATAATTCTGCAGGAGGTTCATTGCACAAGAAGAAGACACTAGAGGAGACTATTGAGCTTATTGAATTAGTTGCTAGCAACCAATATTTATACTCATCTAACAGGAATCCTGTGAACTCTAAGGCTCCTCAGAAGAAGGGTGTCATAGAAGTGGAAGCTCTAAATGCTATTCTTGCTCAGAACTAGCTTATGTCTCAGCAAATAAATATGCTTACTCAACACATGGGTGGCATGCAAGTCTCAACTATCAACACCCAAAATCCACCTCAAGAGATCTCTTATGACATGGCAGGACATTTAATGCAGAATAACAACTATGATTATGCTCAATCCTCTTCTGAATAGGTTAATTACATGGGGAGCGGTTCCAGAAATCCCAATAATGACCCCTATTTTCAGACATACAATCAAGGATGGAGAAATTACCCAAATTTTGGGTGGAGGGACCAATCCCAAAGACCTCAAAACTTCAACAATAACTTTCAGGGCGGATTCCAGCAGAACAGCTACAATAACCGTCAATCTCAGCCTCAGCAGGCTAACTCTAAATCTAAGGAAGATTCTAATTGGGAGATGATGAAAAGTTTTATGCAGGAAACCAGAGCCTCCATTAGAAACTTGGAAGTACAAATGGGCCAGCTGAGCAAGCAAATACCTGAGAAGTCTGCAAGTACATTTCCAAGTGATACAGTGGTGAACCCAAGAGAAGACTGCAAGGTTATTCAATTGAGAAGTGGTAAAATAGCTGGCTCTGAGACAAGGGCCAATGAAGAGCTAGTTGAAAAGAAAGCTCTAGAGGAGAAAAAGGAAGAAGTAGAGCACGCCCCTCCAAAGCGTGCAAACAACCCATTCCCTGACTCTCTAGACACGTATCCTACATTGCCAAAGGTTCCTAAATACAAGCCAAAAATTCCATATCCTTAGAGACTTCAAAAGGCTTCAAAAGAAAAGCAGTTCTCTAAATTTCTAGATGTCTTCAAGAAGCTACAGATTAACATTCCCTTTGCAGAGGCTCTAGAGCAAATGCCTCTCTATGCTAAATTTATCAAAGAATTGTTGACCCACAAGAGGAACTGGAAGGAATAAGAAATAGTGGTGTTAACCAAGGAATGTAGTGCCATTATTCAACACAACCTTCCTGAGAAGATGCCAGACCCAGGGAGTTTTGTCATTCCATGCACTATTGGAGATGTCACAATTCAAAGAGCTTTATGTGACCTTGGAGCCAGCATTAATCTCATGCCACTTTCAGAGATGAAAAAGATTCAAATTGAGGAGGTAAAACCCACCCGTATTTCTCTTCAACTTGTTGATCTTTCTATTAAATTACCTGTGGGTGTTGCTGAAGATTTACTTGTTAAAGTAGGACCATTCATCTTTCCTGTTGATTTTGTCATATTAGACATGGAAGAGGAGGTAAAGTCCTCTATTATACTTGGTAGACCCTTTTTAGCTACAGGTAGAGCTCTGATTGATGTACAAAACGGTGAATTGACCCTGAGGGTCAATGAAGAACAGGTGGTCCTTCATGTTTTTAAAGCTCTCAAGCACCCTAATGACTCTGAAGGGTGTATGAAAGTAGATGTTATTGAACCACTTGTTCAAGAGGTACTGAAAGCTGAGGTGCTTGATGACATTCTGGATCCTATCTCTGAGTATGAATTAGTGGAAATTGATAATTCACCACCCCAGAAGGCTATGGTTCACACGCCTAAAGCAGAGGAAGAAGCCCCAAGCTTGAGCTCAAATCCTTACCCCCTTCTCTGAAATATGTGTTCTTGGGTGAGAATGACTCATATCCAGTAATTATAAGCTCTTCTCTGAAGACTGAAGAGGAAGAGACGCTTATTTCAGAGCTCAAGAGTCATAAAACAGCTCTTGGGTGGACCATCAGTGACTTGAAAGGGATTAGTCCAACCAAGTGTATGCACAAGATCCTCCTTGAAGATGATGCTAAACCAGTTGTGCAACCACTAATGAGACTCAATCCAACCATGAAAGAGGTGGTCCAAAAAGAGGGTAATGAAATTATGGGAAGCAGGAATTATTTATCCTATTTTTGACAGTCCTTAGGTAAGTCCTGTGCAGGTAGTTCCCAAGAAAAGAGGGATGACAGTGATCAAGAATAAAAAGAATGAGCTTATTCCCACAAGAACCGTCACTGGATGGAGAATGTGTATAGACTACAGGAGGCTCAACACTGCTACAAGGAAGGATCATTTCTCCCTGCCTTTCATTGATCAGATGCTTGAGAGGTTAGCTGGTTATGCATTTTATTATTTTCTAGATGGATATTCTGGATACAATCAAATTGCAGTGGACCCTCAAGATCAGGAGAAGACAGCATTCACATGCCCCTTTGGAGTATTTGCCTATAGAAGAATGCCTTTTGGACATTGCAATGCTCCAGCAACTTTTCAGAGGTGTATGCTTTCATTTTTTTCTGATATGGTTGAAAAGTTTATTGAGGTATTTATAGATGACTTTTCTGTTTTTGGTAATTCTTTTGAATCCTGCCTTAAGCATTTATCTCTTGTCTTGAAACGGTGTCAAGAATCAAACCTTGTTTTAAATTGGGAAAATGCCATTTTATGGTTACAGAAGGTATTGTTCTTGGACACCGGATTTCAAGTAAGGGAATTGAGGTTGATAGAGCAAAAGTTGAGGCAATTGAAAAATTACTACCACCAACTAATGTTAAGGCAATCAGGAGTTTCTTGGGTCATGCAGTATTTTATAGAAGATTTATAAAGGATTTTTCTAAAATTGCTAAACCTCTAAGTAACCTCTTGGTTGCTGATGTTCCTTTTGTCTTTGATTCTGATTGTTTGCATGCTTTTGAGACTCTAAAAGCAAACCTTACCTCTACCCCCATTATAGCTCCCCCTAACTGGGATCTACCATTTGAATTAATGTGTGATACTAGTGATTTTGCTATAGGAGCTATTTTAGGGCAGAGGCATGGTAAGCTTGTACATGTCATTTACTATGCTAGTCGTGTGTTAAATGATGCCCAAAAGAATTACACAACTACAAAAAAGGAATTATTAGCTGTTGTGTATGCTGTTGATAAGTTTAGGTCCTATTTATTTGGTTCTAAGGTTATTATTTATACTGATCATGCATCTTTGAAGTACCTTCTAACCAAACATGATTCTAAACCAAGATTAATCAGATGGGTGTTGCTCCTTCAGGAGTTTGATATTGAGATAAAAGACAGGAAAGGGTCAGAGAATCAAGTAGCTGACCATCTCTCTAGAATTGAGCCAGAAGCAGGAGTACAATCACCCACAGCTGTGACTGAGATGTTCCCGAATGAGCAATTGTTCTTCATTCAGTAGGCACCATGGTTTGCAGACATTGCAAATTATAAGGCCATGAATTTTATCCCAAGGGAGTACAGTAGGCAACAGGTGAAGAAGCTACTAACTAATGCAAAGTACTACATTTGGGAAGAACCATACATTTTTAAAAGATGCTCAAATGGAATAATCCGGAGATGTGTCCCGGATGAGGAAAAGTAGCAAATTCTTTGGCACTGTCATGGGTCTGATTATGGAGGCCACTTTGGAGGTGAAAGGACAGCTACAAAAGTCCTTCAGAGCGGGTTCTACTGGCCGACTCTCTTCAAGGACTCAAGAGCATTTGTAAAGCACTGTGGCAGATGTAAAAAAGCTGCAAATCTCCCTGCCAACCATGGAATGCCACAGCAGAGAATTCTTGAGGTTGAGTTGTTTGATGTGTGGGGTATTGATTTCGTGGGACCTTTTCCACCCTCACATTCAAACAACTATATTCTAGTGGCAGTTGACTATGTGTCCAAGTGGGTGGAAGCTGTGGCTTTGCCCACCAATGATGCCAAAGTGGTAATGAGCTTTCTTCAGAGATATATCTTTAGCCGGTTTGGTGTCCTAAGGACACTCATTAGTGATGGAGGAAGCTATTTCTGCAACAGACAGATGGACTCTCTTCAGCTGAGATATGGAGTCCGTCATAAAGTGGCAACCCCCTATCACCCTCAGACAAGTGGACAGGTTGAAGTTTCCAACAGGGAACTTAAGAGGATTCTAGAGAAGACCGTTAGTGTTTCTAGAAAGGACTGGTCTAGGAAGCTTGATGATGCTCTCTGGGCATACCGGACAGCATACAAGACTTTCATTGGCATGTCCCCTTATCAGTTGGTCTATGGCAAGGCCTGTCACTTGCCAGTTGAGCTGGAGCATAAAGCTTACTAGGCAATCAGATACCTGAACCTTGATTCAGAAGTTGCAGGAATCAAGCAAATGCTTCAGCTAAATGAGCTTGATGAATTCAAATATTCAGCCTATGAGAATGCCAAGCTCTATAAGGAAAGAAATAAGCTACTGCATGACAAGAAGATTGCCATCAGAGACTTTGAGCCACGATAAAAAGTGCTTCTATATAATTCAAGGCTCAAATTATTTTCCGAGAAGCTGAAATCCCAATGGTCAGGATCGTTTGTGGTTACCAGAGCTTCACCGTATGGTCATGTGAAAATACAAGAAGAGAATTCTGACAGAAAATTTACAGTGAATGGCCAGAGGTTGAAGCACTATCCTGGAGGTGAGATTGATCGCCAGAGGTCGATTCATCTGCTGAACTAGCAGAGCTGACCGTCAAGCTAGTGACGTTAAAGAAGTGCTTGTCGGGAGGCAACCCGATAAATTCATATCCTTAGCTATTTTTTGTAGTACTAGTTTTCTTAGTATTTTATTGAATCTTACTAATTTTCTGATCATGCAGCTATTTTATCACAGGAACCGAACACCTCAAGATTTAAAAAAAATAAATAAAAGAGCACACGACGTGCAAGCGTTACTAACGCGAACGCGTCAATCATGTGTGCGTGAAAAATGATAATTGACAGAGAGTTGCGCAGGAATGGCGTTGGACTCATGCTTGGCACACAAACAAGACCACGCGTACAGGTACCCCACGCGTGCGCGTCGTTTGCACTTATCGCCAACCACGCGTACGTGTCATTGACGCAAACGCGTGACCTGCAAAATCGACGTAAAGGAGTATTTGGTAGAGAGTTGCGCTGGCTTGGAGCAGGAAGTGTGCTAAAAGCACAAGTTAGAGCATGCGGACGCGTGACTGATGCGTTCGCGTCAATTGCACATAAGGCCATCCACGCGAGCGCGTGCATAACGCGAATGCATCGTATGAAAAATCGGCTCCCAAGCCATGTGAATAGAGAGTCATGCGGGCGCGCAGTTGGCTTCGCACGAATTGTACAAAATCCAGGGCATGTGGACGCGTGCCTGACGCTAAGGCCATTATGAAGAATACGCGATTGCACACGTACGCGTCGCTTGCGCCGCCCAGTTTTCCTTCTCTCTCTCTCTCTCTCCAAATCCTGATTCTCTTTTATTCTTTTATCCTTTTATTTTTCTCTCTTCATAATCTTCCTCTCTTCTATTTTCAGTTCTTCTTTACTTGAGGACAAGCAAACCTTTAAGTTTGGTGTTGTTGGACGCTGCGCTTACTGGTTTTCTGGCACAAAAGGGAGGCAAATCATCTTCACTAAGGAACACAACCTGAAGAATAAAGCGACCGCTAGGATAACTAAGGTGGTTGAGTTCCTTTCATTTTTATTCCTCCCCTCTTTTTTTCTATGTTATCATCTAACTTTCTACTTTTTTGCTTTGTTTATTGCATGATCTTTTATTAGTTAGAATTCTAGGACTAGTTTTTTTTTACCAATTGCTTTAATGCTGAAAAGATGTTTCATGTACCACTCACTGAACATGAATCTAAAAAGAAAATAAAAAGAAGTGATGTATTACATGAGAAATTGAGTTAATTTTAAGAATAGTCTGATTTACTTAAATGTGGTGGTATTTTCTGTGATTTTTGAATGCATGATATGAACAGTGCATATTTGAATTTGAATCAAGGGACGTGATGTATAAGGAATATGAATTTAGAGAATTATTATGACTTTTTTGAAATTTAGAAAAATTTAATCCTTGAAGCAAAAGAAACAGCAAAAGAAAATTTTTTTTATATATATAAATAAATAAAAAAATAAAAACAAGGTCCAAGGCTCTGAGCATCAATGACTTGGGAGGTCAGACATGATTAAAAGCTCAAAGAGTTGTTTCCCTAGTTATATGCTTGTGGTGTGATTGTATCAAGTAACTCTTGAGACAGAACACTTAGAGTCGAGATCAAGTGCGTTTAACAGAGTATGCCAAAGGCTTTGAGCACCACTGTCTGGGAGTAACTGAAAGAAAAATTAGAACTCAAAGAGAGTTCCCCAGTTAAGTTCTTGTGGTGTTTCTGTGTCAAGTAACTCTTGAGACAAAACATTTAAAGTCAAGAAAAATGAATTAAAGTAAATTGTGTTGTGTTCAAGGATTAAACTGAAATATAAAAGATCAGAGAATTCATAATATTATCCAGATTTTAATTCCAAATGACATTTACATCCTTCTGATTCAAAGGAGTGTGAGATGCCAAACCTATTCAGGATTGCAGTTGTAAACCCCACTATAAGAAGAGACACGAGCTTAATCGAACTCTCATTCTTATGCAAATTCACATTCTAAGCTTATATTAATTTTGGTTGCTTGAGGACAAGCAACAGTTTAAGTTTGGTGTTGTGATGCGTGAGCATCTTCTCTATCTTTTCCTAGTAAATTTGCACTTAAATTGTCGAGTTTAATTAAGAATTAATTATATTTTAGCCACTATGCATGCTATTTTGAGTTTTGTGCAATTTTATTTATTTCAGGTAGCATTCGACAGAATTTGATTGAGTTTCTGCAGCACAAGAATCAAAGAAAATGGCTGTGAGGAGCGACGCGCACGCGTGCCTGACGCGTACGCATGATCTGGAAGTATCCATGGCGACGCGTACGCGTGACTGACGCGTACGCGTTATTTGAAGATTTGCTCAGCGACGTGGCTGCGTGACCGACGCATCCGCGTGACTTGCGAAGAAGACCAGCGACGCGTACGCGTGATTGACGTGTACGCGTGACGTCGCGATCTGCAAAATTTACATAAATCACTGGCGTGGATTTTGGGCTGCATTCTGACTCAGTTTTCAGCCCAGAAAACACAGATTAGAAGCTGCAGAATGGATAAATCAAGTGGTCCCCACCCATCAGCTGAGGACTTGTTAATTAATTCAAATTTAAATTCAAATCTTAATTTTTAGGAAAAGATATTATTATTATTATTTTTAGATAATTAGATAATAATTTATTAGGATTACTTATAAATAGGAACTCTGTACATTTAGACAGGGATACACATTGTTACCAGAACCTTTATTTATCTTATCTGAACCATGAGCAACTAATCCTCCATTGTTAAGGTTAGAAGCTCTGTCTATTTTCATGGATTGATTCGTTTGATCTTTTTAATTTAATCCATGTCTTGATTTATATTTCAATAAGTGTTTTCGTTCTTTATTATATGAATATGGGTGGAACGGAAGTATGACCTATGTTCTAATTGAGTTCTTGTAAAACTTGGAAAAGCTCTTTACTTGAACAACAACTTGAAAACATATTATACTAAATTTTTAATTGTTTGTATTTAACGGGATACGTGACATATAATCCCCTTAATTGTGGATAATTAGGATTCTTTTGGCATATAAACTAGAAATTGATCATCACCCTTTAATTGGAATTAATTGACCAAGGAATTGGCAATTAATGAATTTTAGAGGAGACTAGGAAAGTCTAAGGAATTAGGGTCTAGTCACATATAGTTTGCCATGAAATTAAATCTTGCATGATTAAATTAATTAGAAATAAAAGTTAATCTGGAAATTAGATAACTCTGAAACTTTAACTGCTTTCTCAAATATTTTATTCCCAACTCATTGCTGCTTGCTTTCTAAAATTTTTAAAGTACTGTTTAATGCTTTTTGAATATCTCAAAATCATTTTCTGCTTGCCTAACTAAGCTTATCACTCAATAACTGTTGCTTAATCCATCAATCCTCGTGGGATCGACCCTTACTCATGTAAGGTATTACCTGGTACGACCCAGTGCACTTGCCGGTTAGTAAGTGTGGGTTATAAATATCGCACCAGTGACCTAGGAAGGGTGACTTCCCCATGCTTAGACAATGCGAGGGCTGTTCCCTTATACTCTTCCTTGGTTATTTCCACCTCTTGACAACTCTCTTCAAATTCTTCTTGCTTGGTGACTTCTTCCAAATCCTCCTCATCATCAATCGAGTCAAACCTTGGAGGTTGTGTGAAATCTACTTCAACGTTGGCTTCACATTCATTGGAAGAGTCTTCAACAAGGTCTTCGATGTTTCTTGATGGTAAGTTTTCTTCAACATCTTCAACTTCGAATTCCATGGGGGAGGGCTCCATTTTAGATAAGAATTCATTAATGATGGAGTTTTCCTCTTGACTAACCTCTTCAACGTCTCTAACTATGGCATGCCTTGGAGGTTGTACACACTCCTCAACATCACTATTAAGCTCCTTGGAGAGAGGTCCTCGAGATTCTCATGGTGGTTCTGCATCTCCTAAATCTTCAACCTCTTCTTCCTTTTCTTCAAATCATGGCTTCCTTCAATTGTTCCAATACAAAACCTAGCTCCTTACTCTCCACTGGAGCCTCTAATTTCTCTTTTATACTTTGCTCTTCTTTTGACTTTTCGCATGTGGCCACGGAAGTACCTTGAGTATTTAAGCATTGGTAGGCTAAAGTGTGCACTACCTCGGTCAAATTAGCCACAAATTCTAGTGCATTCCTTTGCATGGCCTCTTGTTCTTGAAGTAACAAAGTGAGAGAATTGTCCATTTGGGCTTGGGGTGGATAGGAAGGTTCATCATTTTAGAGAAATGGTTCATCGTAGAAAGGTGGTTCCTCTTGATGGAAATATGGCGGTGGTGTATATTGAGGTGGTTCTTGGTAGTAATCATGATAGGGTTGTGGTGGTTCTAAGGGTTCTTGCTCATATTGGTCACAAGGATGTGGTGTGGGTGATTGGTCATATGATGGATATGAGCTATAGAAAGGTATTTAGTTAAAAGGGGCTTGTGAGTATGGTTGAGATCATGTTGAGGAGGTGGTCCATAGGCATGTGGTGGAGGTTGGCGACACGTACAACATGAACTACCACGCCTATTAGATTGGTATGCATTAAGATTGGAGTTATACCTATATGAGACCGGAGGGGGTTGTTGCCAAAAAGTTTATCCATAAGCTTGTGGCTCCTCCCAACCTTGATTGTCCCATCCTTGATGCATATCCTCATTGAGGTTCACATTTCCTACAACACAATTTGATCCACACTAAAAGCCAAAAGGGTGAGAATTCATAGTGGAAATAAAAAGAAAACTAAGAAAGTCCTAAGCTAACAAAAGCTAGCAAACAAACAAAAGACACACATATTCACAGTATTCACATATATACAATAACCAATAACAAGGCACACAATTACAAGCTCCTCAGCAACGGTGCCATTTTAATGATAAGATTTTTGTGTGGTCTAGAATTTCACAATAGATTCTCGTTGCAAATATAGTTTCTAAACCAACAATAATCCTTTCATACAAAAATTTGGTTGTCACAAGTAACAAACCCCTAAAAATATAAACTGAAGTATTCAAACCTCGGGTCGTTCTCCCTAGGAATTGTAATAAAGTGTTCTTGTTATTGGTTATGAGGTATGTTTGGGGTTTTTGAGATAATGAACAAGAAATATAAATGGCAAAGGAATTAAACTAGCAACTAACAAAGCTCTTGGCAAGGTATGAGGGTTAGAAGTCCTATCCTAGTTATCCTTACCAATTGTGATGAGAGTTGTCCATTGCTCCCACTTGGTTAACCTCTAACCATGGAGGAAAGTAAAGTGGATGAATCAACTTGATTCCATAATTCCTAGCCTATTCCCAAGGGAAGACTAACTTAGTGGCATTCAAGTCAATTAGCAATCTCTAGTTATCAATCAACAAGTGAATTAGATAACTCAAGAATCACCAATTACTCAACCTAAAGCCAAGAGGAGAAAATTATACTCTAGCATCCTTTCAAGCATTTAATCAAACACTTGGAAGGAAGAAAAGGAAAGTAAAATCAAATTGAAAGAATTATAGATCTACTATTACAAATTGCAAAGAATTAACAACAATAAAGCAAATCAACAATAAAGGAACATGAATCATAAATTGCATTAAAAGAGAAATAGAAGAACAAGAGTGCATCAACATAAAAGTAAGGAATTACAAGAATTAAAGTATAAAACTATAGAGAGAAAGAGTAGAGGAGCAAGAATTGGTAAAAAAAAAGTAAAGCAAAGCATGAATTAAACTTAGATCTATAGAAGAATTAAACCTAATCCTAATCCTAATTCTAGAGAGAAGAGAGAGCTTCTCTCTCTAGAAACTACCCTCAAACTAGATCTCAAATCCTAATTATGTGTGATGAATGGAATGATGTGAATGAATGATGCCTTCCCTTCAATCCTTGGTCTTTTAAGCATTTTGGTGCCAAAGTTGGTTCCAAATCGGGCCCCACAGCCTCTGATTCGCTGGGCACGATTTCACTCAAAAATTAGTGCCAGCATCGACGCGTCCGCGTCTAGTGCGCGCGCGCGTCCATGGGCACGTCCCAAATCTTTGGCTTTTCATGGTTTCTCCACTTTGCATGCTTTCTCTTCACTTCTTTGATCCATTCCTTGCCCTTTAAATGATCACTAACGAACATATCAAGGCATCTAGTGGAATAAAAGGAAGATTAAAATTATCAAATTAAGGATCTAAAAGCATGTTTTCACATTTATGCACAACTCAGGAGACAATCATGAAACCATGCTATTTTATTGAATAAATGTGAGAAAAGGTTAACAAAATGCTCTAAATTTAACACAAGATAAACCCTAAAAACAGGGTTTATCAACCTCCCCACACATAAACCTTAGCATGTCCTCATGCTAAACTAAGAAGGAAACAAGGGGTATGGCATTTATTTAATGCAACTAAGCTATATGCAACCTATCTAAATGCAACTATCTATGTGAGTGCAAATACTTGGTCAAAACAAGTCAACTTCCAAGAGGACATATGTAAGCACAAGGGCTAGAGCAATAGGAGCTAAGCCAAACTAAACCCACAATTGCATTGAGTCACCAAAAAGAATTACAAACTTGCATGAATATGAATGATTATGGTGAAGACATGTAATGGAGCAATCGAACCCTTACCGGACGTGTATCCGCTCTAGTCACTCATGTGTTTAGGGGTTGATTCACTCAATTCTCTCCTAATCATGCTTTCCAAAATTTGTTCTTCATCTAACAATCAACAATTGTTCAGTGCATGCATATAAATATCATGAGGTCTTTCTCAAAGGTTGTAATTGGGCTAGGGTCAAGGTAATTTCTTCTTTTTCTTTCCTTTCCATTTTTTTCTCTTTTTGTTTCTTTTCTATATATATTTTTTCTCTTTTTTTTTTCTCTTTTATTTTTTTTCTCATTTTTCTTTTCTTTTAAACTTTTTACAAGAATGTCAATGCATAAGGTCTATACATTTGATCAATATATGAGTATGCACCCAATTCCCAAATATAGAAATATAAGACACCCTTTTGTCCCAACCAATGTCCCCAAATCTCCCCAAACTTGAATAATAAACACTTTCACTAGCCTAAGCTAATCAAAGATCCAAATAAGAAACTTTTATTGTTTTTCACTTTAGACTTGTGATGTGCTAAATAAAGAACAACTGGGTTAAGTGTAAGCTCAAAATTGGTTGACAATGGAAAGTAAAAGGTAGGCTATTTGGGTAAGTGAGAAAATGAAATAATGGCCTCAATCATATAAATGCATGAATACAAGAAATAATTGAATATATAGAATTAAACAAATCAAGGATCACAATCATAGAAAGAGAATAATTGCACACAAGAAGGAAATAAAGTGGTTATAAAATGTAACCATACTATTTGGCTCAAATCTCACTAGCTTGTGTTCTTAGCTCAAAAAGATGCTTCACAAATTATAAAATTCAAGCAAGTTCATCAAAATTTTATCAATCAATTGGAGTTGTGCCCTCTAGATAAATTCTTTGAAAAATCTCATTGTTTTGACTAAGCTTGTCCTAAATGCAAGGTTGTGATTGAGAAATTCTAAAAATTCCTTAGTTCATCCCTTTTTCAATCAAAACCAATTTCTTGTGCAAAAGGGTCAACTAGGGTTCCAACAATCCAAAATATTTTTTCAATCACAACCAAAAGGCTAAAACAACTGTATGAAGAAAATCCAACTAAAATATGAAATGTAAAGTGCAAAGTGCATAAACTAAAGTAAAAGTATCTCAAACGACAAATATATACAATAATCCAAAAAGTATAGACTATTATATATTGCTGGAAAGCCCTGGATGTAGCTTTCTAATGTCGTTGGGAGGGAACCATGTGAACTTCTGTAGCTCAAAAATTTCCCCTTCAAGTGCAAGGAGGTCAGAATCCGATAGCATCTACAATCCTTTCTCTATCTCTGACTTAGACTTGTCGAAAGCTCCTCAATTTCAGCCAGAAATTACTTGAAATCATCATAAAACACAACAACTCAAAGTAGAATAAAAAAATGTGAATTTTTCACTAAAACCTATGAAAATATAATAAAACTTAAACAAAACATAATAAAAACGAAAATGACACCAAAAAGTGTATAAAATATCCGCTCACTAGTATTCTATATTCAACCCCTCATGGAGATGATGACATAGAAAAATCAGAGCCTTAGCCTTATCTTTAGTTGACAATTGTACCTGTTTCTTTATGGTATCTCAAAGCTTTTTGGATACTAAGTGGGTTTTAGAATCAAGAGCGGCAAATTAAAACTTTTGCAAATTTGACATGATAGCTTTAGCTGTAGAGTAGCACTTGTACTGATAACATGTCATGAAAATAAGGATTAGGGTTTGAGGGAAGGAAAAGAGAGAATAGGGAGAACGATAGGTAATTCTATTATTGATTGTGTCCATTAAAGAACATAAGAGGGACTATTTATATCCAAGGCTCCAACTCTTAGCCAATGACCCAACTCTTAGACAAGGGCCCAATGCCTCGCTAAGGCATCCACAATAAATACATTTATAGCAAGAGCATATTTTTACTATAATAATATTCAAATTACAATAGATTTAGAAAAGGAAAAAAATAAAGAAAAAGAAATACATACATCATGACTAAAAATATGTACCTAATATAATAACAATTATAATCTAAGAAGAAAAGTAAAAAGAAACTCAATTAGACTTCGATGGCAGAGAGTACGCATTTGCAAATGATGCAGGCCGTGATTAACCAGCTCACCGAATAGTCTGATGGTCATCAAGAACAACTAGATGTGATTACCCAATCCTTGGCTTTGATCCAAGTGCAGCTCACACAGAAATTATTGGAGGATTTATTGTGCCAATCCTCACCGATTTTAACCTTTGCTCCACCGTAGGAACTTTGGGTTGATTTCCTACTTTTCTCATGTGGGGATAATGTGCTCCAGTGGATATTTTGAGCAGAGTAATTTTTTTTTGCATTTATAAGGTCCCTGAGTCCCAATGACTTCACCTGGTTGCTGTTAATTTGGAGGGGAGAGAATTGGCATGGTTTCAGATTTGGGAACAAGTACATCAGGTATATGATTGGCTTACTGAAAGAGCAAAATCGTCGGCTTAGAATTTTTTTCTCGATAAGAGAAAAAACCTCGTTGCAAGTATAGTTCCAAACCGACAAATAACACTCAATCAAAATCTAATTTTGTTTATAACGAGTGCAGACCAATAAAAGTACCGAGAGTATTAGATCTCGGGTCATCTCTCAAAGAAATCGCAGTGAAGTATGCACATTATTGGTTATGAGGTTCAAGGGGTGGTTTGCATATAAGAAGACTGTAATCTAAATGACAATAAATTTAAATGAAAATAAAAGTAAATCAAACAACTAAAGATAACAAATACTAAAGAGAGACATTCATGGGAAGAATTGAGAATTAGGGCTTTCTATCCTAGTCATTAATTATCATACAATAATTAACAAGAGCTAGTCCTATTTTGTCATCTCCAATATTGGGAGAAAGTCAAATAAGCCAGTTCATCCCAATTCATAAGTAATGTAATGGATACAAGACTAACTGATCACTCTAGATCACCAATCTAAATTGGGTATTAATGACTCAAGATTGCCCAATTTCTCCTTCCAATCCAAGAATGCTCAAAATCTACTCTAAAGTCCAACCAAGCATTTTGTCAAACGCTTGGAAGGCATAAAAGGAAAGCATGGTAAATTGCAAAAAATAGTAAATTCTACAACTACATAATGCAAGAAATAACAATAAGAACTTAAGCAAACATCAAAGAAACATAAAAAGACATCAATTGCATTAAAGGAAATGAAAATCAACAAAAGTGTTGATAAACTAAAAAGAGGCATAAAAGGGAAAGTAACAAGAGAAACTAAGAAGATTGAAGCAAATCAATAAGGAAAATTAAAGGAAACCAAATCAAAACAAGTAATTAAACCTAAATCTAAGAGAAAACTAAACTAAGAACCCTAATTTCTAGAGAGAAGAGGGAACTTCTCTTTCTAGAAAACTACCTAAAGCATGACCCTAAGATAATCTAATTGCTCCCCCTTTTCTCCCTCTTGATTTCTACATCAAATAGCCTCAGAAATGAGTTGGATTTGGGCCTGGATGGCTCAGAAATCGCCCCAGTGTATTCACTTTAATGGGTCATGTGACCAACGTCACGCGTGCGCGTGGGTGACGTGTGCACGTTGCCTGGCAAATTCCCTCCTCACGCGTACGCATAAGTGACACGTGCGCGTGGCCATGAATCCTTTAAATGCTTATTTCTTCATGTATTCTCCACTTTGCATGCTTTTCCTTTCACTTCTTCGATCCATTCCTTGCCTTTTAACCCTGAAATCACTAACAAACATATCAAGGCATCGAGTGAAATCAAAGTGAATTAAATTTATCAATTTTAAAGGTCTAAAAAGCATGTTTTCACTCTTAACCACAATTTAGGGAGAATTACAAAACCATGCTATTTCATTGAATAAATGTGAGATATGTTGATAAAATTCCCTAAATTCAACACAAGATACACTACAAAATTGGGGTTTATCAAACCTCCCCTCACTTAAACTAAGCATGTCCTCTTGCTAAACTCAAGAAAATGACAAAGGGTATCAACATTTATTCAATGCAAACTATCCATATGTACTCTATCTAAATGCAATCTATCTAAATGCATGCAACTACTTGGTCAAAATAAATCAACTTCCAAGAATACATATATGAACACAAGGGCTAAAGCAATCATAATAAAATCAAATCCATAATTGAATTGAGTTATTGAAAAGAATTATAAACTTGCAAGAAAAGAGATGATCATAGATGAAAACATGCAATTGAGTAATCGAACCCTCACCGGATATCCGCTCTAGTCACTCAAGTGTATAGGGTTGATCCACTCAATTCTCTTCTAATTATGCTTTCTAAGATTTATTTTTCATCTTACAATCAACAATTATTTAATGCATGCATACAAATATCATGAGGACTTTTCATAAGGTTGTAATGGGGCTAGGATTAAGGTAGGATTGTACTTGGTCAAGTGAGCTTGAAATTTGAATCTTTGATTAACTTAAACTGTCACCTAACCTACAACCTATTTAATTCAAATGCAAACCTAACTACCCATTCTTAAATTTTTCACACACTCATGCATTCTTTTCAATTCACATTCCATAAGCATTGATTATTATTGAACTTTCCTTTGGGGCATTTTGTCCCCCTTTTTATTGCTTTCTTTTTTTTTTACCTTTTTTTCTATTTTTTCTTTTTATTTTTCTTTTCTTTTTCTCATTAATTTTTTTTCAAACTAAAATATATACAAGAACATCAATGCATATGGTTTAAACATTTAATGCATGAGTTTCTACCCAATTCCCATGATTTTCAACCAAAATACAAAAATACACTTTTATCCCAACCAATGTTCCCAAATTTCCCTTACTTAAATGATACGTACTCTCACTAGTCTAAGCTAATCAAAGATCCAAACAAGGAACATTTATTATTTTTTACTTAGGGGTAGTGATGTGGTAAACTTAAGAACAAAATGGATTAAAATAGGCTCAAAATTGATTAACAATGGTCGCGAAAAGGTAGCTGATGAGCGGATAATTTATACGCTTTTTGGCATTGTTTTTAGTATGTTTTTAGTATGTTTTAGTTAGTTTTTATTNNNCAAAAATCTGATTCAGAGGCTGAAAAGGACTGTAGATGCTGTTGGATTCTGACCTCCCTGCACTTGAAGTGGATTTTTTGTAACTACAAAAGCCCAATTGGTGCACTCTTAAATGCGTTGGAAAGTAGACATCCTGGGCTTTCCAGCAATATATAATAGTCCATATTTTGCCGAGATTTGATGGCCCAAACAGGAGTTCCAAGTCGGCTCAAGAATTCTGGCGTAAAACGCCGGAACTGGCACAAGAATGGGAGTTAAACGCCCAAACTGGCACAAAAGCTGGCGTTTAACTCCAAGAAAAGTCTCTACACATGAAAGCTTCAATGCTCAGCCCAAGCACACACCAAGTGGGCCCGGAAGTGGATTTTTATGTCATTTACTCATCTTAGTAAACCCTAAGCTACTAGTTCTCTACAAATAGGACCTTTTGCTATTGTATTTGACATCTTTTGATCACTTTAGATCTTAGGATCATCTTGGGACGTCTAGTTCCTAGATCATGAGGCTGGCCTCTCGGCCATGCCTAGACCTTGTTCTTATGTATTTCCAACGGTGGAGTTTCTACACACTATAGATTAAGGTGTGGAGCTCTGCTGTACCTCGAGTATTAATGCAATTACTATTGTTCTCCTATTCAATTCAGCTTATTCTTGTTCTAAGATATTCATTCGCACCCAAGAACATGATGAATGTGATGATTATATGATGCTCATCATCATTCTCACTTACGAACGCGTGCCTGACCACCACTTCTGTTCTACAAGCAAACAAAGCTTGAATGTTTATCTCTTGGATTCCTTAATCAGAATCTTCGTGGTATAAGTTAGAATTGATGGCGGCATTCAAGAGAATCTGGAAGGTCTAACCCTTGTCTATGGTATTCTGAGTAGGATTCAAGGATTGAATGAATGTGACGAGCTTCAAACTCCTGAAGGCTGGGCGTTAGTGACAGACGCAAAAGAATCACTGGATTTTATTCCAACCTGATTAAGAACCGACAGATGATTAGCCGTGCTGTGACAGAGCGCGTTAAACATTTTTCCTGAGAGGACGGGACTGTAGCCATTGACAACGGTGATGCCTAACATACAGCTTGTCATGGAAAGGAATAAGAAGGATTGGATGAAGACAGTAGGAAAGCAGAGAGACGGAAGGGACAAAGCATCTCCATACACTTATCTGAAATTCTCACCAATGAATTACATAAGTATTGCTATCTTTATTTTATGCTTTATTCATAAATCATCTATAACCATTTGAATCTGCCTGACTGAGATTTACAAGATGACCATAGCTTGCTTCAAGCCAACAATCTCTGTGGGATCGACCCTTACTCATGTAAGGTATTACTTGG
>NC_029781.3:66876841-66877026 GCF_000817695.3 Arachis duranensis
CGTTGCCGGGGATTATTTGAGTTTGGACAACTGACGGTTCATCTTGTTGCTTAGATTAGGTATTTTTCAGAATTTTTAAGAATGAATTCTAGAGTTTCAAGGTGATGTTCTTATCATCACCAAAGCTGATTGATTCTCATCAATTTAGCTCTTGAATGCAATATCCTGCTAAAGCTTGGCTAGCC
>NC_029781.3:66877233-66878240 GCF_000817695.3 Arachis duranensis
AGAGTCTTGTGTCTCATTTTAAGTTTGGTGTCAATTGCATATTTCTGTTCTTCTAGCATTTTTCGAATTCATTCATGTGTCTTCATTGATCTTCAAGTTGTTCTTGATGTTTTACTTGCTCTGATCTTTAAATTCTCTTGTTTTGTGTGTTTTGTTGTTTCTCATATGCATTCTCAATTTGTTAGTGTCAGTAGTATACAAACTTCTAAGTTTGGTGTCTTGCATGCATTGTTTATTTGATCTTAGTTTCATTTTGATTATTCCTCATCATTAAGAATTCAAAAAAAATCTTAATTTGTGTCTTTTCAAGTCAATAATACAGAGAATTGAAGATTCAGAACATACAGCAGAGGAATTACACAGAAAAAGCTGGGCGTTCAAAATGCCCAGTGAGGAAGGAAAACTAGCGTTTAAACGCCAGCTAGGGTGCCTGGCTGGGCATTTAACGCCCAAAAGGGTAGCATTTTGGGCGTTAAACGCCAGAATGGATACCATTCTGGGCGTTTAATGCCAGGATGGCACAAGAGGGAAGATTTTGTTTTTAATTAAATTTTTTTTTCAAGTTTCCATAATTTTTCAAAATCAAATCTTTTTCGAATCATATCTTTTCAATCATATACTTTCAAAATCAATTTCTTTCCACTTTTCAAAAATACTTGCTAACAATTAATGTTTTGATTCAACATTTCAAGTGTGTTGCCTTTTCTGTTGAGAAAGGTTTAATATTTGAATCATATCTTTTCTTGTTAGCCAAGTCATTAATTTTAAAAATCAATTTTTTTTAGTTGTTTTTCAATCATATCTCTTTAAAACCATAACTTTTCGATCATATCTTTTTAATCACATCTTTTTCAAAATAGTTTTCAATCATACCTCTTTGATTTCCAATTTTAAAATCTTTTTCAAAATCACTTTATTTCTTTCTCAATCTTAGTTTTCGAAAATCAATTACCATTTTTTCAAAATTTCTTTTAATTAATTCACTTTAATTTTCAAAAATTTCTTCC
>NC_029781.3:66878312-66880149 GCF_000817695.3 Arachis duranensis
TATTTATGGACTAACACTATTCCTTAATGCAAAATTCGAACTCCATCCTCTTTGATAAGTTCGAATTTTCTACCTCTGCCTTCTACTTTTCTTTTTCTCTGACACCGCAAGGAATCTCTATATTGTGACATAGAGGATTCTATATTTTATTGTTCTCTTCTCTTTCATATGAGCAGGAGCAAAGACAAAAGCATTCTTGTTGAGGCTGACCCTGAACCTAAAAGGACCTTGAAGCGAAAGCTAAGAGTAGCTAAAGCACAACTCTCTGTAGAGGACCTAACATAATTCTTCAAAGAAGAAGACATGGCAGTTGGAAACAACAACAATGCCAACAACGCAAGGAAGGTGCTGGGTGACTTTACTGCACCTACTCCCGACTTCTATGGGAGAAGCATCTCTATCCCTGCCATTGGAGCAAACAACTTTGAGCTTAAGCCTCAATTGGTTTTTCTAATGCAACAGAATTGCATGTTCCATGGACTTCCATTGGAAGATCTTCATCAGTTTTTAGCTGAATTCTTGCAAATTTGTGACACTATCAAGAACAATGGGGTTGACCCTGAGGTCTACAGACTTATGCTATTCCCTTTTGCTGTAATAGACAGAGCTAGGATATGGTTGGACTCACAACCTAAAGAAAGCTTGAACTCTTGGAAAAAGCTAGTCAATGCCTTCTTGGCAAAGTTCTTTCCACCTCAAAAATTGAGTAAGCTTAGAGTGGAAGTCCGAACCTTCAGACAGAAGGAAGGTGAATCCCTCTATGAAGCTTGGGAAAGATACAAACAATTGATCAGAAAGTGTCCTTCTGACATGCTTTCTGAATGGAGCATCATAGGTATCTTCTATGATGGTCTATCTGAACTGTCCAAGATGTCATTGGACAGCTCTGCTGGAGGATCTCTTCATCTGAAGAAGACGCCTATAGAAGCTCAAGAACTCATTGAAATGGTTGCAAATAACCAATTCATGTGCACTTCTGAAAGGAATCCTGTGATCAATGGGACGAATCAAAAGAAAGGAGTTCTTGAGATTGATACTCTGAATGCCATATTGGCTCAGAACAAAATATTGACTCAGCAAGTCAATATGATTTCTCAAGGTCTGTTCTGAATGCAAGCTGCACCAGGCAGTACTAAGGACGCTTCATCTGAAGAAGAAGCTTATGATCCTAAGAAACCATCAATGGAAGAGGTGAATTACATGGGAGAATCCTATGGAAACACCTATAATCCTTCATAGAGAAATCATCCAAATCTCTCATGGAAGGATCAAAAGAGACCTCAACAAGGTTTCAACAACAATAATGGTGGAAGAAACAGGTTTAGCAATAGCAAGTCTTTTTCATCATCTTCTCAGCAACAAACATAGAATTCTAAGCAGAGCCACTCTGACTTAGCAACCATGGTCTCTGATCTAATCAAAACCACTCAAAGTTTCATGACTAAAACAAGATCCTCCATTAGAAACTTGGAGGCACAAGTGGGTCAGCTGAGTAAGAAAGTTACTGAACTCCCTCCTAGTACTCTGCCAAGCAATACAGAAGAGAATCCAAAAGGAGAGTGCAAGGCCATCAACATGGCCGAACTTGGAGAGGAGAAAGAGGCAGTGAGCGCCACTGAGGAAGACCTCAATAGACGTCCACTGGGCTCCAATGAGTTCCCTAATGAGGAACCATGGGAATCTGAGGCTCACACTGAGACCATAGAGATTCCATTGGATTTACTTCTGCCATTCATGAGCTCTGATGAGTATTCTTCCTCTGAAGAGGACGAAGATGTCACTGAAGAGCAAGTTGCCAAGTACCTTGGAGCAATCATGAAGCTAAATGACAAGTTAT
>NC_029781.3:66880283-66880695 GCF_000817695.3 Arachis duranensis
AAAAGTTCTCAATACCTTGTACAGTAGGCACCATGACCTTCAAGAAGGCTCTGTGTGACCTAGGGTCAAGCATAAACCTCATGCCTCTCTCTGTAATGGAGAAGCTAGGGATCTTTGAGGTACAAGCTGCAAGAATCTCACTAGAGATGGCAGACAATTCAAGAGAACAAGCTTATGGACTTGTAGAGGATGTTCTGGTAAAGGTTGAAGACCATTACATCCCTGCTGATTTCATAGTCCTAGAGACTGGAAGTGCATGGATGAATCCATCATCCTTGGCAGACCCTTCCTAGCCATAGCAAAGGCTGTGATTGATGTTGACAGAGGAGAATTGATCATTCAAGTGAATGAAGAATCCCTTGTGTTTAAGGCTCAAGGATATCACTCTGTAACCATGGAGAGGAAGCATGAA
>NC_029781.3:66880806-66882085 GCF_000817695.3 Arachis duranensis
TTCTAAGTTTGGTGTTGAACCCCCACATTCAAACTCTAAGTTTGGTGTAGGGAGGTTCCAATATTGCTCTGAATATCTGTGAGGCTCCATGAGAGCCCACTGTCAAGCTACTGACATTAAAGAAGTGCTTGTTGGGAGGCAACCCAATGTTATATTTATCTATTTTCCTTTTGTTATTTTATGTCTTTTATAGGTTGATGATCATGGGAAGTCACAAAATCAATTGAAAAAGAAAAAACAAAATGAAAAACAGAAAGAAAAATAGCACACCCTGGAGGAAAACTTGCTGGTGTTTAAACGCCAGTAAGGGCAGCAAATGGGCGTTTAACGCCCAGTCTGGCACCATTCTGGGCGTTTAATGCCAGAAAGGGGCACCAGACTGGCGTTAAACGCTAGGAAGGGGCAAGAAGCTGGCGTTAAACACCAGAAATGGGCACCAGCCCGGCGTTTAATGCCAGAATTGGCAGAAGGAGCATTTTTGCTCGCCACTTGGTGCAGGGATGAATTTTCCTTAACACCTCAGGATCTGTGGACCCCACAAGATCCCCACCTACCCCACCACTCTCTCTCTTCTTCACCCATTCACCAATCACCTCAACACCTCTTCCCCAAAAACCCCTCACCTATCAAATCCCACTATTCTCTTCACCACTCACATCCATCCTTCATAAAACCCCACCTACCTCACCATTCAAATTCAAACCACTTTTACTCCCAAACCCACCCATACATGACCGAACCCTACACCCCCTCTCCACTCCTATATAAACCCATATTCACTCCTTCATTTTCACACAACCTAAACACTACTTCTCCCCCTTGGCCGAACCACAAAGCAACCTCCATCTCCTCTATTTCTTCTTCTTCTACTCTCTTCTTCCTTCTTTTTCTCAAGGACGAGCAAACCTTCTAAGTTTGGTGTAGTAAAAGCATTGTTTTTTGTTTTTCCATAACCATTTATGGCATCTAAGGCCGGAGAAACCTCTAGAAAGAGGAAAGAGAAGGCAAAAGCTTCCACCTCCGAGTCATGGGAGATGGAGAGATTCATCTCAAGGGTGCATCAAGACCACTTCTATGAAGTTGTGGCCATGAAGAACGTGATCCCCAAGGTCCCTTTCAAACTCAAAAAGAGTGAATATCTAGAGATCCAACATGAAATCTGAAGAAGAGGTTGGGAAGTTCTTACCAACCCCATTCAACAAGTCAAAATCTTAATGGTTCAAGAGTTCTATGCCAATGCATGGATCACCAAGAACCATGATCAAAGTGTGAACCCGGA
>NC_029781.3:66882324-66884814 GCF_000817695.3 Arachis duranensis
CCCGTGGCTAGAGAATGGTTGGAGTTTATCCAACGCTCAATCATTTCCACTAGCAACCGGTCTGAAGTTACTATAGACCGGGCTATCATGATTCATAGCATCATGATTGGAGAGGAAATAGAAGTTCATGAGGTTATATCCCAAGAACTTTATAAGGTGGCGGACAAGTCCTCTACCTTAGCAAGGTTAGCCTTCCCTCATCTCATTGGTCACTTCTGTTATTCAGTCAGAATTGACATAGAGGGAGACGTCCTCATTGATGAAGACAAGCCCATCACTAAGAAGAGGATGGAGCAAACAAGAGATCTCACTCATGGACATGAGGAGATTCCTCATCATGAAATCCCTGAGATGCCTCAAGGGATGCACTTTCCTCCACAAAATTATTGGGAGCAAATCAACACCTCTCTAGGAGAATTGAGTTCCAACATGGGACAACTAAGGGTGGACACCAAGAACATTCCATCCTCCTCCATGAAATTAAAGAAGATCAAAGAATCATGAGAGAGGAGCAACAAAGGCAAGGAAGAGACATTGAGGAGCTCAAGCACTCCATAAGATCTTCAAGAGGAAGAACAAGCCGCCATCACTAAGGTGGACCTGTTCTTTAATCTCCTTGTTCTTTATTTTTTTGTTTTTCGAATTTTCATGCTTATGTTTATCTATGTTTGTGTCTTATGATTATTAGTGTCTTAGTGTCTATGCCTTAAAGTTATGAATGTCCTATGAATCCATCACCTTTCTTAAATAAAAAAATGTTCTTAATTGAAAAAGAGAAGAATTGCATGAATTTTGAATTTTATAACAGATTAATTATTTTGATGTGGTGGCAATACTTTGTTTTCTGAATGTATGCTTGAACAATGCATATGTCTTTTGAATTTGTTGTTCATGAATGTTGGCTCTTGAAAGAATGATGAAAAAGGAGACATGTTACTGAGGATCTGAAAAATCATAAAAATGATTATTGAAGCAAGAAAAAGCAGTGAATACAAAAAAAAGAAGAAAAAGAAAAAAATAAAATCATGATCCAAGGCAAAAAGAGTGTGCTTAAGAACCCTGGACACCTCTAATTGGGGACTATAGCAAAGTTGAGTCACAATCTGAAAAGGTTCACCCAGTTATGTGTCTGTGGCATGTATGTATCCGTTGGTAATACTGGAAGACAGAGTGCTTTGGGCCACGGCCAAGACTCATAAAGTAGCTGTGTTCAAGAATCATCATACTTAACTAGGAGATTCAATAACACTATCTGGATTCTGAGTTCCTATAGAAGCCAATCATTCTGAATTTCAAAGGATATAGTGAGATGCCAAAACTGTTCAGAGGCAAAAAGCTAAAAGCCCCGCTCATCTAATTAATACTGATCTTCATATATGTTTTTGGAATTCATGGCATATTCTCTTCTTTTTATCTTATTTGATTTTTAGTTGCTTGAGGGACAAGCAACAATTTAAGTTTGGTGTTGTGATGAGCGGATAATTTATACGCTTTTTGGCATTGTTTTTAGTATGTTTTTAGTATGTTTTAGTTAGTTTTTATTATATTTTTATTAGTTTTTATTTAAAATTCACTTTTCTGGACTTTACTATCATTTTGTGTGTTTTTCTGTGATTTCAGGAATTTTCTGGCTGAAATTGAGGGACTTGAGCAAAAATCTGATTCAGAGGCTGAAAAGGACTGCAGATGCTGTTGGATTCTAACCTCCCTGCACTCGAAGTGGATTTTCTAGAGCTACAGAAGCCCAATTGGCACGCTCTTAATTGTGTTGGAAAGTAGACATTCTGGGCTTTCCAGCAATGTATAATAGTTCATATTTTGCCGAGATTTGATGGCCCAAACAGGCGTTCCAAGTCAGCTCAAGAATTCTAGTGTAAAACGCCGGAACTGGCACAAGAATGGGAGTTAAACGCCCAAACTGGCACAAAAGCTGGCGTTTAACTCCAAGAAAAGTCTCTACACATGAAAGCTTCAATGCTCAGCCCAAGCACACACCAAGTGGGCCCGGAAGTGGATTTTTATGTCATTTACTCATCTTTGTAAACCCTAAGCTACTAGTTCTCTACAAATAGGACCTTTTGCTATTGTATTTGACATCTTTTGATCACTTTAGATCTTAGGATCATCTTGAGACGTCTAGTTCCTAGATCATAAGGCTGGCCTCTCGGCCATGCCTAGACCTTGTTCTTATATATTTCCAACGGTGGAGTTTCTACACACCGTAGATTAAGGTGTGGAGCTCTACTGTACCTCGAGTATTAATGCAAATACTTTTTTTCTCCTATTCAATTCAGCTTATTCTTGTTCTAAGATATTCATTCACACCCAAGAACATGATGAATGTGATGATTATGTGACGCTCATCATCATTCTCACTTATGAACGCGTGCCTAACAACCACTTCCGTTGTACAAGCAAACAAAGCTTGAATGTTTATCTCTTGGATTCCTTAATCAGAATCTTCGTGGTATAAGCTAGAATTGATGGCGG
>NC_029781.3:66885004-66910478 GCF_000817695.3 Arachis duranensis
TGACAGATGATTAGCCGTGCTGTGACAGAGCGCGTTGAACATTTTCACTGAGAGGACGGGACTGTAGCCATTGACAATGGTGATGCCCAATATACAGCTTGCCATGGGAAGAAGTAAGAAGGATTGGATGAAGACAGTAGGAAAGCAGAGAGACGGAAGGGACAAAGCATCTCCATACACTTATCTGAAATTCTCACCAATGAATTACATAAGTATCTCTATCTTTATTTTATGCTTTATTCATAAATCATCTATAACCATTTGAATCTGCCTGACTGAGATTTACAAGATGACCATAGCTTGCTTCATACCAACAATCTCCGTGGGATTGACCCTTACTTGCGTAAGGTTTATTACTTGGACGACCCAGTGCGCTTGCTGGTTAGTTGTGCGAAGTTGTGATAAAGAGTTGAGATTGCAATTGTGCGTACCATGTTGATGGCGCCATTGATGATCACAATTTCGTGCACCAGTAGCTATTTGGGTAAGTGGGCTAAATGAAATGATAGCCTCAATCATATAGATGCATTGATACACAAAATAATGGAGATAAAGAATCAAACAAATCAAAGATTACAATCATAGAAAGAGAATAATATACACAAGAACGAAAATAGTGGTTATATGATCTAACCGCATGATGCACCACTATTTCGTGGTACATCTTGTACTTAATTGAGTGGATTTTATACACTAATCTCACACTTATTCGTAGAAATCGCATGTTTTACATTTTCCTTCTTGATTTTGTGGTATGATTGCAAACATGTTTCTTTGGTCTTAATTAGCTAATTTTAAATCCTCTCTTATTACCATTTGATGCCTTGATATGTGTGTTAAGTGTTTTCAGAGATTACAGGGCAGGAATGGCTTAGAGGATGGAAAGGGAGCATGCAAAAGTGGAAAGAATACAAGAAACTGAAGGAACTGTAAAGCTGTCAACCCTGACCTATTCGCACTCAAACGGTCATAACTTGAGCTACAAAGGTCCAAATGAGGCGGTTTTAGTTGCGTTGGAAAGCTAACATCCGGGGCTTCAAAATGATATATAATTTGTCATAGTGGCCGTACAGCTAGGCAACGTGCACGCGTCACATTGACAGAAAACCAGCGTATTAAGATTTGCAACCAGCGATTTCTGGGCTATTTCCGGCCCAGTTTCAATCCCAGAAAACACAGATTAGAGGCTGCAGAGTGGAGGAATCAGAGGGATCACTTTTCATTATTCACTTTTCATAATTTAGATGTAGTTTTAGAGAGAGAGAGAGGCTCTCTCCTCTTTCTAGGATTTAGGATTCCTAGTTTTATGCTGTTAAGTTGGATATTACAGAGTTATTACCTCCATTGAAGACTTCATCATTCTAGTTTGTTTCCTGGCTTATCACTTGATCTTCCATATTCTTAATCATTGTTCAGAGTTACAATTGGATTGCTTTTATGAATTTAATTTTATTATTTATTTAATTGCTTCCAATTTTATTCCGATTATCATGTCTCTTTTCTACTCCTTTTTCATAACAAGGAAGAAGTATTCATGTTGATAGAGTAGACTCCCAGCTTGACTTGGGAGTTGATTAAGAGAAGACCCTTGAGTTGGAATACTCAAGAATTAATTGGTAATTTGAAGTTGTTAGCTAGCACTTTAGTTACTAACGCTAATCCTTCCCGAGGGAGAGGATTAGGACTTGTGTATAGAAGTTGGCTCCCTACTTAACTTTCCTTTATTAGATGAGGGATAACTCAGTAGAAACAGCAATCAATTATTAACTGATCTTGGGAACGTCCAACAAGGATAGAACTTCCGATTAATCTTCTCCTAGTCAAGCTTTTTATTGTTATTATTTTATTTTCTCTGCAATTTACTTCTCTTATTCATTATCCCAAAACCCCAGTTTACACAACTCATAACCAATAATAAGAACACCTCCTTGCAGTTTCTTGAGAGACGACCCGAGGTTTAAATACTTCAGTTATCAATTTTATTAGGGATTTGTTACTTGTGACAACCAAAACTTTTGCACGAAAGGATTCTTTGTCGGTCTAGAAGCTATACTTTCAACGAGGATTTATTTGTCAATTTCTAGACCATGAGAAAACCGCTTGTCAAAAATGGCGCCGTTGCCGGGGAATTGCAAACGTGTGCCTTATTATTGGTTATTGTAAATATTTGCTTTTGCTTGTTTATTTGTTTTCGTTTTTGTTTTTTTATTTTTATTTTTATTAACTACTATGAATTCTCACCCATATGGCTTTAAGTTTGGTTCCAATGTTGTTGTAAGGAATGGAAGCTATAATGAGAACAGGCATCAAGGTTGGAAGAATCATAGATGGAAGGAGCCACAAGGATTTCATCAACCCTCTTGGCAACAACCCCCTCCAATGCACTATAGCCAACAACCACTCTATAATGCATACCAAGACAATAGTTATAGTGGACCTCTTCATGAAAACCAACCTCCACCAAATTACTATAGTCAAGAGCCATTCCGAGGTGCGTACCAAGATGATAGATATGGTGGACCAGTTTGTAGTTACCAACAAGTCCCACCATATGCCTATGACCCCCCTCCTCAACATTGGTTTGAACCACCAAACTCACAAGCCCCCATACTACCAAACGCCCTCATATGACCCTAACCCTTATCCACCTTATGAACCATACTTAAAACCACCCCCATTCCAGCACAATTACTCTCATGAGCCACCACTTCAATTTTCACCATCTCCATGCCCTTACCAAGAAGAACCACCTTCCTACCATGCACCCTTTCTCCAAAATAATGAACCCTCCTATCCACCCCAGCCTCCACTGGATGACAACACCCTTGGTGCTATTCACCAAGCACAAATAGAGCTTCATACCACACTTGCCTTTATCACTACTCTCACATATTCTCTACCTCGAATACTCAACCCTCAAGCTCTAGTGCACTTCCTTTTCAACCACATAATGATCTCTTCATCCCATCACCACCCTCTATGGAAGAGCACCCACATCCATCAATCCAAGGGCAAGATGATCCCAGTTATACTATGGACATGGAACAAGAGATAATGGATCGTCTTAGGGATACAATCGCGATGGATCGGTTACACATGGCCTTATTTTCAGAGGAGCAAGAAGAGGCCTAAAATGTGGAGGTAGGAAAGACCCTTGAAGATGAAGGAGTAGTTGAAGGGAGTTGTCATAGAAAGGAAGTTATCTTGGAAGAGTATGATTTTATGCTAAAACAACTGGACGAAGCCACAATAGTTAAAGAGAAAGTGGTTGAGAACTTAGGAGATGCAGAACCTCTACGGGAAAGTCCAGTCATAGAGCTTCCTTCTGAGACGCTTGAAATTGATGATGAGGATGGTGTACAACCTCTAAGGCATATCCTAGTTGAAGACTTTGAAGAAGTTGATCAAGAGATGGAGATTAAGGAAGAAGAAGCACAACCTCCCATGCCCTTGGTAAACAATGAAGAAGAGACTGGATTGGAGGAAAACTACCAAGAAGAAGAGGTTGAAATTGAGGAAGCTTGCAAAGAGGTGGAAGAATTCAAAAAAGAGCACAAGGGAGTGGAGCTTGCAAGATCATCAGAAACACCTCCCCCAAAGCCATTACCATCCAATACAATATTCAAGTGGGTAAAACTCTTATCCTTAACCTGTACTTTCCCACTTGAATATGGGCTACTGGAGATGGATGGTCAACTTAGAGCTCTTTATGGTTTTAAGAGTAAAAGAGAGATGATTAGAGGTTGGCAACACAATCCTAGGTTCATTATGGTTGAAAGTTCAAAGTCCAAATACAAAGGTTGGTGTAGAGCTCGAATGAATGGGTCTAGGAAGGTGTTTGAATGCCTTAGTGAGAATTCGGATTGCTTACCACCCAGATGGAATCATCATGATCCACTTGGAGACGGTGTAGAAATAAGATTTGGGATCCCGGCATACAAGAGGATCAACTTTGGGAGCTCAAAGCTTGTAGAGGACTTCATCAAGGCTTGGTAAATTTATCTAGAATTGATAGAGATTGTTGGAAGTCCAAGCGTTAGTGGAAGTTTCAGGATGAGTTCAAGCGCAAGCCACCATGACAAGGAGCTCACCATATGTCCAACTTAAGGACTTTAACTAAAAGTGCTAGGTGGGAGACAACCCACCGTGGTATGGTCATTCCTTTCACCTTTCTTAGCTTTATTTAGTGACTCTTCTCATTATTAGTACATATTGTTTGCATCTTCATCTTCATATTGCATAAAAAAAATTTGAGAAAAATTGGGCAGAAAGTTGCGTGGGAGCTGTGCAAGAAGTGTGCCTTATGCACAAACAACATCATGCGATCGTCCCTGACGCGTGCACGTCACTTGAGATTTTGGCACCTCACGCGTACGCGTCAATGACACGCATACGTGGCCCTGAAAATCAGCGTAAAAAGGTGTTTGCCTTAAATTTATGATGGCCTGATGCTGATACTGTGCTACAGGCCCAAAATAGCTCACGCAAACGCGTCCCTGACATGTGCGCGTCATTTTCAATTTCTGGCCACTCACGCGTGCGCGTGCCTGACGTGCACGTGTCAAATGCAATTTTGGCCACAGCCGGAAGCAAACAGAGAGTTGTGCATGCACGGAGCTGGCCTTACGCGAGTAGCACGACCAAGGTTACGCGTGCGCGTGACTGACGCTTACGCGTCATTTGTGATTCTGCTCACCCACGCGTACGCGTCGCGTCCCATTTTCCATCTTACTCCTTTCTTCTCTCCTTTCTTATTCTTTCTTCCTTCCTTTTTTCTTCCTTTTCTTCTCCCTTTCTTTTCTATACTTGTTGTTTTCACATTGTTTTTAAAATTCTCTTACTCAACTGTTGCATTTTTTTGCATTATTTTGGGTGAACCTTGACTTTTTTGCTATTTAGTTGACATGCCCTGTGCTTCTATTATTTTCTCACTTATATGTTGTAGCTATCATGTAGTTGAGAACCTTATTATTTGGAACTGGCCCACATATATTTTATTTCTTTTTATATCTTTGCTTGTGGGTTATTTTCCTTCCTTTTTCTCTTCTTTCAGGATGGCCACCAAGAGGGAAAAGGAAAAGTTTATTACTGGAGCAATAAACAAGTTTACTGCACAATCATTGGAGAAAAACATCAATTGGAGTAACCCGCCCACTTGCGAATCTTAGCATGCACCGAGGACGGTGCAATCTTTAAGTGTAGGGAGGTCGATACCAACTTCCGTGGGTTAGTTAGTTCTTTCTCAATACCAATGTGGGATTTTCTTTGTTAGTTCATTGTTGCATTTGCATGTTTGATTGCATGTTTGTTACATTTTGTGCATATTTTACCACTACTTCGTTGAAGTGATGAACTCTTTTCCAAGAAATTATCTTATAGCATTTCACTAACTTGAATTAAAACTTTTGTTAAACTTGTTTGAAGAAATATTATATTGGAACATGGTTTAGAGCTCGAACACACAAAACCTGTGAGATTTTGAGCCTATTTGATTGGTTGCATTTTATCAACCAATATTCTATTTTGGTGTGTGTTGTTCTCTCTAAAATTGTGATCTTTGTCTTGCTTAATTCTATATTTCCATTATTTGATGTATGCATACACTTATATGATTGAGGCCTTTGTTCACTATAGCTCACATACCCATATGGCCTTAACCTTTTCATGATTCTTTACAAACCAATTTGAGCCTATTTTACCCTATTTATTCTTTATTTTAGCACATCATCAACTCTAAGTGAAAAATAATGATGTTCTTAATTTGAATCCTTGGTTAGCTTATAAACTAGTGAAAGTGCTCATGAATTAAATATGGGGAAATTGGGTTTGGAAATGTTTGGTTTGTGAATTGAGTATGTTAGACTTTTTGTGAAAATGTGAAAAATACTGAGGACATGTTTATCCATTCAATACCTTAATCATATGCATTGAGAAAAACAAAACAAAAGAAAAAGGAAAAAAATTTAAATAAAAAAAGAGAAAAAAGAGAAAAAGAAAAGAGCAAACAATAAAAAAGGGACAAAATGCCCCAAAGTAAATGATAGCAATGCATATGAGTTGTACGTAAATTTGGGATGCATGAATGTGTGGTAAACATAGTTAATGGGCAGTTAGATCTTGCATTATGATTACATGGATTGTCTTAAGTTAGGTGAGAAGTTTAGGTTAATTAAGGATTCAGATTTTAGTCCACTTGACCAAATACAATGCTACCTTAACCCTAACCCCATTACAACCCTTAAAAAAGACCTCTTGATATGTGTATCTGTGCATTAATTCTTTGTTGATTGGTAGAAAAAGAGCAAGTCTTAGAAAGCAAGATTAGTAGAGAATTGAGAGAATCGAACCTTAAACACTTGAGTGATTAGAGTGTATACACTTCCGGTGAGGGTTCGATGCTTGATTCTTTGTTCCCGGCTTTCATGAGCTATCTTCTTCTTGCAAGTTATTTGTACTTCATTTTTATAATTTGAATTAGTGAAATTCAGTTCATATTTATTCTTGAAAGGTTTATTTACTTTTCACAAAGTTGGTAGAAACATTTTGCATTTAGCTGCATTCATATAGATAGGTTACATCTCATACTTTCTGCCATTCATCTTCACTCTTATAGTTTCTCTTGAGTTTAGCATGAGGACATACTAATATTTAAGTGTGGGGAGATTTGATGCACCACTATTTCCTGGTACATTTTGTGCTTAATTGAGTGGATTTTATCCATTAATCTAACACTTATTCATAGAAATCACATGTTTTACATTTTTCTTCCTGATTTTGTGGTATGATTGCAAAACATGTTTCTTTGGTCTTAATTTAGTGTATTTTAAAACCTCTCTTATTACCATTCGATGCCTTGATATGTGTGTTAAGTGTTTTCAGAGATTACAGGGCAGGAATGGCTTAGAGGATGGAAAGAAAGCATGCAAAAATGGAAGGAATATAAGAAGTTGAAAGAACTGTAAAGCTGTCAACCATGAATTTTTCGCACGCAAACGGTCATAACTTAAGCTATAGAGGTCCAAATGAGGTAGTTTCAGTTGCGTTGGAAAGCTAACATCTGGGGCTTTGATATGATATATAATATGCCATAGTAGCCATACAGCAAGGTGATGCGCATGCGTCATATCACGCACACGCGTCGCATTGACGAAAAACCAGCGTATTAAGATTCACAACCAACGATTTCTAGGCTATATTTGGCCCAGTTTAAAGCCCAGAAAACACAGATTAGAGGCTGCAGAGTGAAGGAATCAGGAAGATCACTTTTCATTATTCACTTTTCATAATTTAGATATAATTTTAGAGAGAGAGATTTAGGATTCCTAGTTTTATGCTGTTAAGTTGGATATTACAGAGTCATTACCTCCATTGAAGACTTCATCATTATAGTTTGTTTCCTGGCTTGTCACTTGCTCTTCCATATTCTTAATCCTTGTTCAGAGTTACAATTGGATTGCTTTTATGAATTTAATTTTATTATTTATTTAATTGCTTCCAATTTTATTCCAATTATCATGTCTCTTTTCTACTCCTTTTTCATAACAAGGAAGATGGTTTTCATGTTGATAGAGTAGACTCCCAGCTTGACTTAGGAGTTGATAAAGAGGAGACCCTTGAGTTGGAATACTCAAGTATTAATTGGTAATTGGAAGTTGTTGGCTAGCACTCTAGTTACTAACGCTAATCCTTCCCGAGGGAGATGATTAGGACTTGTGAATAGAAGTTGGCTCCCTACTTAATTTTCCTTTATTTGATGAGGGATAACTCAGTAGAAACAAGAATCAATTATTAACTGATCTTGGGAACGTCCAACAAGGATAGAACTTCCGATTAATCTTCTCCTAGTCAAGGCATTTTATTGTTATTATTTTATTTTCTCTATAATTTACTTCTCTTATTCATTATCCTAAAACCCCAATTTACACAACTCATAACCAATAATAAGAACACCTCCCTGCAATTTGTTGAGAGACGACCCGAGGTTTAAATACTTCGGTAATCAATTTTATTAGGGTTTGTTACTTATGACAACCAAAATTTTTGTACGAAAGGATTTCTTATCGGTCTAGAAGCTATACTTGCAACGAGAGCTTAATTGTGAAATTCTAGACCGCGCGAGAATCCCGTTTGTCACCACACAATTAGGTGCAAAACTCATATGCTTATGTGTTCTTAGCTCAAGACATGTTCCACAATGTATAGTTCAAGCAAGTTCAATGAAATTTTTTTACTCAAATCAATTGGGATGTCAATGCCCTATATAAAAGGAGTTTTCTTGGAAAATTTCATTATTTTGACTAAGATTATTATATATATGCAATCCAAGTAAATACAACTAAAAATTATAATGACCTAAAAATGAAATGCAAAATTGTTGGGATTAGAAATTTTTCACCCAAAAATGGCCGATCAGTTGGACGACCTCCCTACACTTAAAAGTTTGCACCTCCTCGGTGCATTCTGAGATGAGCAAGGGGGTACGACGACTATAGGATTGCCACCTTCAGCTGGTGGATCAACCGGCTACTGCGTGTTCTTTCTCCTGCTTCCCTTGTTGCTTATGGTGAATCATCCATGAAAAATAGAAAAGAACACCGTAAGATGAGAAAATGCAAAAGTAAGAAAGCATAAATTGTTGTAATGAGGTAACAATCACTAGAATGAAGTGAGTAAATTAGTGTGACATTGAAGAAAAATAGTGTGTGTGTTCTATTGTATGCGGTTTAGAACACACACTAGCATAGAGATCTATGTCACAATTACACAAAAAAAGTAAGCACTTCACTCATTCTAGTGTGCTTGAGATACTTCAAAGAAAACTTGTAGGTTAAGACAACCAAACAAGCAATAAAGAAGGCATTCAAGCAATAGTCAAGCACAATTGTGAAATGGATGAAGGATGGACATTGATTGTGTGCAAGGAAACTTAGTAAACCAAATGAAATATGAAACTTACACATCAATCAATGACACATTTTGAATTTTATTTGCATCACCTAATTGACATAAAAGTGGAAGACATGGGTGCTATGGAACTTAGGAAAAAGAAGATAGAAATTAAATCCAATCACATAGGAAGCATGGTCCACAAAGCTTAAAAAGCTCAAAAATATGTCACTAGGTAAGCTTACCATCCAAATTCACAATTCCAAACTCTCAATGCATGAACTATGATGAGTGGATATTTTATACGCTTTTTGCCATCATTTTCATATAGTTTTTAGTATGTTTGTTTAAGTTTTATTAAGTTTTCATAGGTTTTAGTGCAAAATTTACATTTTTGGACTCTACTATGAGTTTTGTGTTTTTATCAAATTTCAGGTATTTTCTGGCTGAAATTGAGGAGCTAGAGCAAAAGTCTGATTCAGAGGAAGAGAAAGTACTGCAGATGCTCTCAGGATCTGACCTCATTGCACTCGAAAGAGCTTTTCTGGAGTTACAGAAGTCTAAATGGAGCGTTCTCAATAGCTACGGAAAGCTAACATTTAGGGCTTTCCAGCCATGTATGATAGTTTATACTTCATTTTAGAATTAAAGGCCCAAAACTTGCGTTTAAAGTCAGCTTCCAGCCCTAATCTAGCATCCCATGCCCAAAAAGGATCCCCTAGCCAGTGTTCAATGCCCTAGAAGCCTCCTAGCACGTGGATCTCAATCAAACTCAGCCCAAACACTCACCAAGTTGGCCACGGAAGTAGATTTTTCCATTAAAAGGCTGTTTTACCCCTCTTATATAATTCTTAGTCATTAGTCTAGTATTTATTTGACGAATTTTATTTTTTAAAGAAGGGGGAATAGATCTCTTCTTACATATTTCGAATTCCACATTGTATTCTCTATCAGTATGAGTTTCTAAACTTTCTAGGTTGAGGGGAGGAGCTCTGCTGAGTTTTATAGATAAATAAAGTATTACTGTTTTATCTTCAATCCATGTTTGATTCTCTATTCTAAGATGTATCTTCATTTTTCATCTTTATGAATGAGTTGAACTGGCATAAGGTTATCTCATTCTACATGGGTTCAAAGTGAGTCTTTCATCGGACAATGATGAAGTACTAGCTTGATTATACATCTCTTAGACGGCTAATCAACGACTTCATTGGGGACTTCTCGGGACATTAGTTCAGCCGAGGTGTGGGGAGATTAGGGTTTTTGTGGTAAAGACTAGAACCAAAGGTGCAACATTATCTGATCCGGAAGATTCGACCTTGTCTGTGGCATTTTGAGTAGGATCACTAAAGAGAATGAACTGCAGGAGCTTCACCCCAAATCAGACTGGATCTGCACTAACCCTAGGGTTCAGATCTAGAGGAGCATTGGCGACCTCTCAAGAAAGGTGTTGATCACATACAGCCTGCCATTGAAGAAATCATTCACAGTTAGAGGAGACAATAAAACCGAATTGATCCAAAAGAACAAAGCATCTCCAGGTCTTAACCATCTTCATCTCATTGCATTCACCATCAACTGAGTAACGTTTTTTTATTTTCCTTTTATGTGTTTTAAACAATGAATCAACTTTTCTATCCGCCTGACTAAAATCTACAAGATACACGTACTTGCTTCAAATCACAATCCTCGTGGGATCGACCCTAACTCATCAGGTATTACTTGGACGACCCAGTGCACTTGCTGGCTTGGTTGTGTGAAGTTTAATTTCGCACACCAAACTACGTGACCTAAAGAAGGACAATCATAAACAAGCATCACCTAACAACAAATGCATCGAATAGAAGTAATTGCCTAATAATGGATAACGAAATCAAATTACATGGTGGCCAAACATGCAATTCAAAAGATTTAAAGTGCTTGAAGGCAATGTTGTGAGTACTTAGTATGCACAAAATTGAGCAAGAAGAATTCAATACCAAGCAACAAAATATAACCTCAATCAAGAATCCAACAATGAATATTAACAACAATGAAGCTAAAATAATATCCTATCAGTAATTGACAGCAATAGACAGCAAACAAGATTAATAATCCAACACTTACCACCAAAACTGAAATTAAACTAACTAAATAACTAACTAACAAACTAACTAAAAACTAACTAAAAGAGGTGCTAGATGGTAAATGGTGGTGGTAGATAATGGTTGGAGAGGGAAAGAAAAGAAGAGAACAAAGGGGAAGAGAAGAGAAGAAGAGAAATGGAAAGAAGAGAAGAAAACAAGGTGCGTGGAACAGGGGTGCCCATGCGTACGTGTGGGTAACGCGTAAGCCTGGGGTGGCCAGAATGGAGTGCGACGCGTGTGTGTCGATAAGGCTCGCGCGGGACATGCAAAATTAGAGGATGACACGTACGCGTGGGTCACGCGTACGCATGGGAGGAATTTGTGCTAGATGCACATTCCCGCACCCTTCACGCACAACTCTCTGGTTTTAGTACTGCAGTAGCAGCAAAGCGCTACCCACGCATACGCCTGGGTGATGCATATGCATGGGATGTTGGATTCTTGGAGTCACGCGTATGATGCGTGAGCGATGAGCGGATAATTTATACGCTTTTTGGCATTGTTTTTAGTATGTTTTAGTTAGTTTTTAGTATATTTTTATTAGTTTTTAGTTAAAATTCACTTTTCTGGACTTTACTATGAGTTTGTGTATTTTTCCTGTGATTTCAGGTATTTTCTGGCTGAAATTGAGAGACCTGAGCAAAAATCTGATTCAGAGGCTGAAAAGGACTACAGATGCTGTTGGATTCTGACCTCCCTACACTCAAAGTGGATTTTCTGGAGCTACAGAAGCCCAATTGGCGCGCTCTCAACGGCGTTGGAAAGTAGACATCCAGTGCTTTCCAGCAATATATAATAGTCCATACTTTTCCCGAGATTTGATGGCCCAAACCGGCGTTCCAAATCAGCTCAAAACTGTCCGGCGTTAAACGCTGGAACTGGCACAAGAATGGGAGTTAAACGCCCAAACTGGCACAAAAGCTGGCGTTTAACTCCAAGAGAAGTCTCTACACGAAAATGCTTCAATGCTCAGCCCAAGCACACACCAAGTGGGCCCGGAAGGTTCTAAGATATTCATTTGCACCCAAGAACATGATGAATGTGATGATTATGTGACACTCATCATCATTCTCACTTATGAACGTGTGCCTGACAACCACTTCTGTTCTACTAGCAAACAAGGCTTGAATGTTTATCTCTTGGATCCCTTGATCGGAATCTTCGTGGTATAAGCTAGAATTGATGGCGGCATTCAAGAGAATCCAGAAGGTCTAAACCTTGTCTGTGGTATTCTGAGTAGGATTCAATGATTGAATGACTGTGACGAGCTTCAAACTCCTGAAGGCTGGGCGTTAGTGACAGACGCAAAATAATCACTGGATTCTACTCCAACTTGATTGAGAATCGACAGATGATTAGCTGTGCCGTGACAGGGTGCGTAGAACATTTTCACTGAGAGGATGGGAGGTAGCCACTGACAACGATGAAACCCTACATACAGCTTGCCATGGAAAGGGGTAAGAAGGATTGGATGAAGACAGTAGGAAAGCAAAGAGATGGAAGGGACAAAGCATCTCCATTCGCTTATCTGAAATTTTCACCAATGAATTACATAAGTATCTCCATCTTTATGCTTTATTCATATATCATCCATAACCATTTTGAATCTGCCTGACTGAGATTTACAAGGTGACCATAGCTTGCTTTATACCAACAATCTCCGTGGGATCGACCCTTACTCGCGTAAGGTTTATTACTTGGACGACCCAGTGCACTTGCTGGTTAGTTGTGCGAAGTTGTGATAAAGAGTTGAGATTGCAATTGAGCGTACCATGTTGATGGCGCCATTAATGATCACAATTTCGTGCACCAGTGAGCATCTTTCCTGTTTTCTCCTAGTGAATTTGCATTCAAATTATTGAGTTTAATCAAGAATTAATTATCTTTTAGCCACTATGAATGCTACTTTGAGTTGTGTGCAATTCCATTTATTTCAGGTAGCATTTCAGACAAATTTGACAGAGTTTGCGTGAAGAAACGAAACCACAGCAGAATAAGGAAGTGGCACCAAACTTGGGATATCCCAAGTTTGGTGCGAGGAGTGCTTCACAAACTTGCATAATATTCGGCCTTCATGGCGCCAAACTAAGGATTCTCAAAGTTTGGTGCCACACTCAAGAATCCAAGGAATGCATACGGGTGAGTTGAAGCCAAACTTGAGATACCTCAAGTTTGGCGCCAACTATGAAGATTTGAAGAATGCATACGGTTCATTTGAAACCAAACTTGAGGTGAGATACCTCAAGTTTGGCGCCAGCTAAGGAGAACCTTGAAGAATTTATGCCGCTGGGTTGACGCCAAACTTGGCAATCTCCAAGTTTGGCGCCAGCAATGATAAAAAGCATAGTGGTCCCCACGTTGAAGAGAAGAGCACGACTTGTTTCTTATTATTTGTTTATGTAATTTTCTTTTAATTTAATTAAAAATAGAAAAAGATATTATTTAGTTTTAGGAAATATAATTTACATTAATTAGGATTAGATATAAAAGGAAAAAGAATCAGCCCTTCGGGCTCCTCTCTCTCCTCTTCGACCTCATTCTGCAATTTACAGTTTTTGAGAATCCTAGTTTTCTCTCTGAACCATGAGCAACTAAACCTCCACCGTTAAGGTTAGGAGCTCTGTCTATTGTATGGATTGATACTATTACTTTTCTATTTTAATTCATGTATTGATTTCTATTTCAAGAATTGTTTTTGTTCTTTATCTTATGAATCTGGGTGAAATGGAAGTATAACCTTAGTTCTAATTGAGTTCTTGTATAACTTGGAAAAGCTCTTTACTTAAACAATAGCTTGAAAACAATTTCTCCTAAGCTACTAATTATCTGGACTTAACGGGATACGTGACATATAATCCTCTTATATTTGTGTAATTAGGATTTCTGTGGCATATAAACTAAAATTGAACTTCTCCCCCTAATTGAAATTAAGTGACCAAGGAATTGACGGTTGATGAAGGTTAGAGGAGACTAAAAAGGTCTAAGGAATTAGGGTTTAGTCATATATAGTTTGCCATGAATTGAATCTTGCATGATTAAAATAATTAGTAAGAAAAGTCAATCTGTAAGATAGATATCTCTGAAGCCTTAACTATTTCCCCATATATTATTCACAATAATTTACTGCTTGTTTTCTGATTATCGGAATTATGGTTTGATGCATTTGAACACTCGACCCTCATTCACTTGAGGTACTACTTGGTACGACCGGTTGCACTTGCCGGTTAGTTTGTGGGTTATAAATTCCACACCAAGTTTTTGGCGCTGTTGTTGGGGAATGACTGTGATTAACAACTATTAGTTGTTTGATTGCTTAGATTAGGCGTTTTAGCTTTAATTTTAATTAATTTTTCACTCTGATTTTTGAAATTTTTAGCTACTATTGTTCCATAATTTCTGAAATTAAGTTTGGTGTCCCCTAGTTATTTTTAATTTAATTTTTCCTGTTTATTTTTCTTAATAATTTCAAAATTTTTTGTCCTAATTTTACTTATAATTTTCAAATTTTATTGCCTAATTTATTTAGTTGCTTTATTTTATTTCTTTTACACAAGTTAGCTCACAGGGAATTTTCTGCACTCTAACGTAGAGATTCTCATCTTTTTCTTGTTCTCTGTCTGTTTATGAGCAGGAACAGGGACAAGAAACCTCTTATAGATTTTGATCCTGAACCTGAAAGGAATTTGAGATGGCGTTTGCACCAATCTAGACTTTACAAGGCTAGTGAAAATCTAAGTAGAACTCTTGAAAGGGGAGCTACAAAGTCATCCATGGATTAAAATCATGATGTGAATGCCAATATGGCAAATCTGAATGAGAATGAGCAAGCTAAAAGAGTGCTTGGCCCATACACTGCTCCCAATACAGATTTTTATAGAAAAAGCATTGTGGTGCCTCCTATAACTGCAAACAATTTTGAATTGAAACATCAACTAGTCACTCTTGTGCAACAAAATTGTCAGTATCATGGACTTCCTCAGAATGACCCAAATCAATTTATTTCTAATTTCTACAAATTTGTGATATTGTGAAGACCAATGGAGTGAATCATGAGGTATAGAAACTCATGCTCTTCCCATTTGTTGTGAGGGATAGAGCAAAAATGTGGTTAGATTCTCAACCTAAGGAGAGTCTGGATACTTGGAACAAGGTGGTCACTGGATTTCTGACTAAATTTTTTCCACCACAAAAGCTGACTAAGCTGAGGGTGGAGGTTCAGACCTTCAGATAAAAGGATGGTGAGACCCTTTATGAAGCTTGGAAGAGATTTATGTTACTGACCAGGCAATGCCCTCTGAACATGTTTTCTAAATGGACTCTGTTGGATATCTTTTATGAGGGCTTGTGTGAAATGTCCAAAATGTGTTTGGATAATTCTGCAGGTGGTTCTCTGCACATGAAGAAGACACCAGAGGAGACTACTGAGCTTATTGAATTGGTTGTTAACAACCAATATTTATACTCATCTAACAGGAATCTTGTGAACTCTGGGACTCCTCAGAAGAAGGGTGTCATCGAAGTTGAAGCTTTTGATGCTCTTCTTGCTCAGAACAAAATTTTGTCTCAACAGATGAATTTAATTACTCAACAATTGAGTGGGATGTAGGTTTCAGCTGTCAACACTCAGAGTGCACCTCAAGAGGCCCTTTATGACATGACTAATAGTTCTATGCAAGGTGAGAACTATGATTATGCTCAATCTTTTACTGAACAGGTCAATTACATGGGGAATGCTCCTAGAAACCCCAATAAGGATCCATACTCTAAGACCTATAATCAGGGGTGGAGAAACCACCCAAATTTTAGGTGGAGAGAGCAACCTCAGAGATCACAGAATTTTAACAACAATTCTCAGGGCGGTTTTCAGTAGAATAATAAAAATAATCGCCATTTTCAATCTCATCAACAACAACCACTCCAGTAGGCAAATTTTCAGCCCCAGAAGAACACTAATTGGGAAGCACTATTGAATAATTTTATGCAGGAAAGTAGAGCTTCCATTAGGAACTTGGAGGTTAAAGTAGGCCAATTGAGCAGGCAAATACCTAAGAGGCCTCCAAGTAGATTTACTGGTGATACAGTGGTGAACCCAAGAGAATATTGCAAGGCCATCCAATTGAGAAGTGGTAAAGTTGCTGGTTCTGAGACTAAGGTCAATGAAAAGCTAGTTGAAAAAAAAGCTCCAGAGGAGAAGAAAGAAGAGGTGGATCAAGTCCCTCCTAGGCGTGCAGATAACCTATTCCCAGTCTCTTGACATTTATCTTATATTGCCAAAGGCTCTTAAATACAAGCCTAAACTTCAATATCCTTAAAGACTTTAGAAGGCTTCAAAAGACAAGCAATTTTCTAGATTTTTAGAAGTCTTCAAGAAGCTATAGATCAACATCCCTTTTACTGAGGCACTTGACCAAATGCCTCTCTATGCTAAATTCATGAAAGAACTATTGACTAACAAGAGGAATTAGAAGGAACAAGAGACAATGGTGTTAACAAAAGAATTCAATGCTATTATTCAACATAACTTTCTTGAGAAGATGTAGGATCCAGTGAGCTTTGTAATTCCTTGCACCATTAGAGATGTCACTATTTAGAGAGCCTTGTGTGATCTTGGAGCTAGCATCAATCTCATGCCACTTGCAGTTATGAAAAAGTTTTAAATTAAGGAAGTAAAACCCATTCGTATTTCTCTTCAACTTGTTGATCTTTCTATTAAATTTCTTGTGGGGGTTGTTGAGGATTTACTTGTGAAAGTAGGGCCATTTATTTTTCCTGCTAATTTTGTTATATTGGATGTGGAAGAGGATAAAAAGTCCTCTATTATTCTTAGAAGACCCTTTTTGGCTACAGGTAGAGGTTTGATTGATGTGCAAAAGGGTGAATTAACCCTGAGGGTCAATGAAGAACAGGTGGTCCTTAATGTGTTTGAAGCCCTAAAATACCCTAATGATTCTGAAGGGTGTATGAGAGTTGATGTTCTTGAACCACTTGTTCAAGAGGTACTAGAAGTTGAGGTACTTGATGATATTCTGGATCCTCTTTCTGAATATGAATTACTTGAGATTGATGATTCACCACCCCAGAAAGACATGGTGAGCACGCCTAAGGTGGAGGAAGAAGTCCCCAAACTTGAGCTAAAGCCTTTGTCTCCTTCTTTAAATATGTGTTCTTAGGAGAAAATGATTCATATCCAGTGATTATTAGCTCTTCCTTGAAACCTGATGAGGAAGAAGAGCTTATTGCAGTGCTCAAGAGCCATAAAACAGCTCTTGGATGGACTATTGGTGATTTAAAGGGGATTAGTCCAACCAAGTATATGCACAAGATCCTTCTTGAAGATGATGTTAAACTAGTTGTTCAAACACAAAGGAGACTCAATCCAACTATGAAAGAGGTGGTCTAAAAAGAGGTAATGAAACAATGGGAAGCCGACATTATATACCTTATTTCTAATAGCCCTTGGGTGAGTCCTGTGCAGGTAATTCCCAAAAAAAGAGGGATGACAGTGATCAAGAATGATAAGAATGAGCTAATTCCTACAAGGACAGTCACATAATGGAGAATGTGCATAGACTACAGGAGGCTTAACACTGCTACAAGGAAAGATCACTTCCCCTTGCCTTTCATTGATCAGATGCTTGAAAGATTAGCTGGTCATGCTTTTTATTGTTTTCTAGATGGATATTCGGGATATAACCAAATTGCAGTGGACCCTCAAGATAAAGAGAAGACAGCATTCACATGTCCTTTTGGAGTATTTGCTTAAAGGAGAATGCCATTTGCACTCTGTAATTGGTGCACGAAAATTACACTCACACTTTGTAATTCTGCACAACTAAGCAGCAAGTGCACTGGGTCATCCAAGTAATACCTTACGTGAGTAAGGGTCGATCCCACGGAGATTGCCGGCCTGAAGCAAGCTATGGTTATGTTATTATTCTTAGTCAGGATATCATTAGTGGTTCTTAGATTTAATTGTGAAAAGTAAAAAAGCATGAATTAAATGATACTTGTTGTGCAGTAATGGAGAACAAATTGAGGTTTTGGAGATGCTCTGTCTTCTGAATTTCTGCTTTTCTACTGTCTTCTTCTTCATGCACGCAGGTCTCTTTCCATGGCAAGTTGTATGTTGGTGGATCACCGTTGTCAATGGCTACCAACCGTCCTCTCAGTGAAAAGGGTCCATGTACATGGCTAATCATCTGTTGGTTCTCACTAATGTTGGAATAGGATCCATTGATCCTTTTGTACACTGTCACTGCGCCCAGCATTCATGAGTTTGAAACTCGTCACAGTCATCCCTTCCCGAATCCTACTCAGAATACCACAGACAAGGTTTAGACTTTCCGGATCTTAGGAATGCTACCAATTGATTCTAGCTTATACCACGAAGACTCTGGTTTCACAGAATTGAATACTCTGTTGTTAGGAGAGGTAGTCAAACTCGTGAACTAGGAACCCAAGAGATATACATTCAATCTAAGTTAGAACGGAAGTGGTTGTCAGGCACGCGTTCATAGGTTGAGAATGGTGATGAGTGTCACAGATCATCACATTCATTATGTTGAAGTGTGAATGAATATCTTAGAATAGAAACAAGCGTGATTGAATAGAAAACAGAAATGATTGCATTAATTCACGAGACACAGCAGAGCTCCTCACCCCCAACCATGGAGTTTAGAGACTCATGCCGTAGAAGATACAAATTCAGATGTAAAATGTCATGATGTAAAAAATAAATCTCTAAAAGTAGTTTTTATACTCAACTAGTGACCTAGGTTTACAGAAAATGAGTAAACTAAGATAGATAGTGCAGAAATCCACTTCTGGGGCCCACTTGGTGTGTGTTGGGGCTGAGCATTGAAGCTTTCACGTGCATAGGCTATTTCTAGAGTTAACCGCCAAGTTGTAAATTGTTTCTGGCATTTGACTCTAGCTTGTAACCTGTTTCTGGCGTTTAACGCCAGAATAGGTCAGAAGGCTGGCGTTTAACGCCAGAATAGTTCAGAAGGCTGGCGTTGAACGCCAGTTTGTGTCATCTAAACTCGGAAAAAGTATGGACTATTATATATTGCTGGAAAGCACTGGATGTCTACTTTCCAATGCAATTGAGGGCGCGTCATTTGAGCTTCTGCAGCTCCAAAAATTCCATTTCGAGTGCAGGGAGGTCAGAATCCAACAACATCTGCAGTCCTTTTTCAACCTCTGAATCAGATTTTTGCCTAGGTCCCTCAATTTCAGCCAGAAAATACCTGAAATCATAGAAAAACACACAAACTCATAGAAAAGTCCAGAAATATGATTTTTGCATAAAAACTAATAAAAATATACTAAAAAGTAACTAGATCCTACTAAAAATTATATTAAAATTCCCCCAAAAAGCGTATAAATAATTCACTCATCACAACAGCAAACTTAAACTGTTGCTTGTCCCCAAGCAACTAGATAAACAAAATAGGATAGCATGAAGATCAAGGGGCAATCTCAGAGTTTTACATGAAGCTCAATTCTAATTAGATGAGCGGGACTAGTAGCTTTTTGTTTCTGAACAGTTTTGGCATCTCACTTCATCTCTTGAAGTTTAGAATGATTGGCATCCATAGGAACTCAGAATTCAGATAGTGTTATTGATTCTCCTAGTTTAGTATGTTGATTCTTGAACACAGCTACTTTATGAGTCTTAGCCGTGGCCCTAAGCACTTTGTCTTCCAGTATTACCACCGGATACATAAATGCCACAGACACATAACTGGGTGAACTTTTTCAGATTGTGACTCAGCTTTGCTAAAGTCCCCAATTACAGGTGTCCAGGGTTCTTAAGCACACTCTTTGGATTACGACTTTAACCACTCAGTCTCAAGCTTTTCACTTGGACCTGCAAGCCACAAGCACATGGTTAGGGACAGCTTGATTCAGCCACTTAGGCCAGAATTTTATTCCTTCGGCCCTCCTATCCCTTAATGCTCAAAGCCTTGAATCCTTTTTACCCTTGCCTTTTGGTTTAAAGGGTTATTGGCTTTTTCTGCTTGCTTTTCTTTTTCTTTTGCGGCAAATTATTTTTTGCTGCTTTTTCTTGCTTCAAGAATCAATTTTATGATTTCTCAGATTATCAATAACATTTCTCTTTTTTATCATTCTTTTAAGAGCCAACAGTTTTAACATTCATAAACAACAAGATAAAAAATATGCACTGTTTAAGCATTCTTTCAGAAAACAAAAAGTGTTGCCACCAGATATAAATAATTTGAATTTTTCTTATTAAGAACTCGAAAAAGTTGCCTCCTTATTCTAAAATTATCTACTATTTCATTCATGTTTAATGATGATGAGAAAAATAAATTATAGCTTACTTGGAGATGATAAAAATAAAAATAAAAATACTAACTACTACTACTCATATGACTCCTAAAATAGATATCTAATAGCAGAAGTTATCACAGAGTTAAGATTAGGACTCAACAACCTCTATTTTGGGAGATGGATGCTCCTTCAATCTGTGGGGTGTCTAGTCCTTCAAGAGACAACTTCTGGCGCTTTAGCTCCTATAGCTCACGCCCTTGCTTCTCCTGTTCCTTAAGCAGTTTGCAAAGTATGCTATTTTGATTCTGCTGTTCTTCCTTAAGTTGATCCATAGCTTCTTGCAGCTTGGTGACAGATGCTTCTAAGTGGGTCCAGTAGTCAATCTGAGGGATTTCTGGGAGGAACTCCTGCGCCCTCCTTTTGATGGAGTTATCTTGCACTTGTTGTCCTTCTATTGACTTTTTTGTGATTAGGTGATCGACTGAGATATACTCATCTATTCCCATCTTTACCCCAGCATCTTTACATAGCAGATAAATCAAGCTTGGGTAGGCCAATTTGGCTTCAGTGGAGTTCTTGTTTGTAATTGTGTAAAGCTCACAAGAAATTAGATGATGAACCTCCACTTCGTTTCCCAGCATAATGCAATGGACCATCACTGCTCCTTTGACAGTGACCTCAGAGCGGTTACTGGTGGGCAGTATGGAATGCCCAATAAAATCCAGCCAGCCTCTAGCAACTGGTTTGAAATCCACTCTCTTGAGTTGATTTGGGACACCCTTTGTGTTGGTTATTATTCATACCCTGGGTCGAGCTGGCCGACCCGGGATGTTCTACATACAAAGCGACCGACCTCTTTAGGTCAGGACAACCCGACCTCTTTCTTAAAGAGCTCGGCCAAGTCACCAGCAAAGCCCAAAGAAGGGCCCAAATAGAGGAACACGCCCCAAATCCTAAGGGAGCCCAAGTCTACAGAGAGAAGGGCGGTTCCCTTGAAGATAAGATGACCTCACTTGAAGATAAGATAAAGATAAGATAAGATAACTAACTTATCTTATCTAAGAAGGTCATTCTACGCCATTATAAATACACTGGAGCACCCAGGTATAACTCATACTATGATTCTACTCAATACTTGCTTAATACCTTTGCTAACTTAAGCATCGAAGTCCCTTGCAGGTAACCCCCACCCTCTGGGGACGAAGGATCAGTACCACCACCAAGTCGGACACAACAGCCCGACCAGCACAGAAGATCTCGTCCGAGATCGATCCACAATTTCAGGTAACCCTTAGAACATTGGCGCCGTTGCCGGGGACCTGGAAGTCATCCTAGCACCATGGCGGACGACCATGACAACAACCACGACTCAAATATAGAGGATAGAACGCCGCACAAAAATGCGGACACTACACCAAAAGATACTCCCCAAATCAACAAAAAGAACTCCCCAAACGAGGGAGCCCTGGATGGGTTTCAAGATCGGTTAAAACAACTTGAGGAAAAAGCTCTACATCAATGAAAGGCTGAGAAGGACCTGCAAAGAGAAATAAGGCAACGCCAGGAATTGGAGAACAAACTCCTAAAACTTGAAGCCAATGTCAAGACTAAAGCCAGTTGATCCACTCCCGAAGATAGCACCCGCAAGGAGCAAGATCCATTCACCAAGGAGATCATGAAGACAAGAACCCCAAAAGACTTTAAACTCCCAGACATGACCTTGTACAATGGCACTACGGATCCCAGCCATCATCTCAGCAACTTCAGGAGCAGAATGCATCTCACCGACGCCTCAGATGTAGTTCGTTGCAAAGCCTTTCCAACTACTTTAACAAAACAGCAATTAGATGGTTCAACAACCTCCCTCCTAGATCCATCTCGAGTTTCGACGACATGGCCAAGAAATTCCTGGCCAGATTCTCCATCCAAAAGGACAAAGCTAAACATGCGCCGAGCTTACTGGGAATCAGACAAGGAGAAAGGGAAACCCTGCACAACTACATGGAGAGATTCAACAAGACATGCTTGGATATACAAAACCTGCCAACAGAAGCCACTATCATGGGCCTCATTAATGGCCTGCAAGAAGGGCCTTTTAGTCAATCTATATCAAAGAAGTACCCCCACGTCTCTGAACGAGGTGCAAGAACGAGCGGAAAAATACATCAACATAGAAGAAAACTCCCGATTAGGAGAGACCTCAAAGGCCGGGTTCACCTCTCGGGATAAAGACAAAGATTCCAGAAAGAATAAAGATCACCATGGAGAGAAAATAAAAAATATCACAATTACACCCCTCTTCGGGTGTCCCTTGTGGATGTCTACAGAGAGGTTTGCAACACAGAAAAAATACCACCAGCTCGACCACTCAAAGGCAAAAAAGGAGGAGGAAATCGAGCTGAATATTGTGAATACCATCGGATCCATGGGCACTCCACCAATGAGTGTTTTGACTTAAAAAATGTCATAGAAAAGCTCGTACAAGAAGGAAAGCTAGATCGATACCTGGCCACCCATGATGATGAACAAAGGAAAAGAAGAAGAGTAGAAGATGTCGGACCAACCGCGCGATCATCCCGGATGCCAAAAAGACATGTCCACATGATACACGGCGGATTCGCCGGGGGAGGAATCTCCAAATCATCCCGCAGAAGACATCTCAAAGACGTATACCACGTCGCAGAAAAAGAGGAAGCACCCAACATCCCGGCGATCATTTTTACCAAAAAAGATGCCTCCGGCGTCGCGTCAGGGCATGACGATCCCATGGTCATCACTATTATACTGGCAAACGCAAATTTTCACCGCACATTGATAGACCAGGGGAGCTCTGCCGATATCTTATTCAAAACCGCTTTCGACAAACTCAGCTTGGAAGAAAAAGAACTCAGAGCATATCCGGACAGCCTGTTCGGGCTAGGAGATACCCCAGTTCAACCAATGGGATACATCTCGCTCCACACAACTTTTGGAAAAGGAAGTCAGTCAAGAACACTCAAAATAGATTACATCATCGTCAACATAAGCTCAGCCTACAATGCCCTAATAGGTCGGGCAACGTTAAATCAGCTCGGCGCAATAGTCTCAACTCCGCATCTATGCATGAAGTTCCCAACTACAGAAGGAATAGCCACAGCAAAGGCAGATCAGAAGATGGCACGCCGCTGTTACAACAAAAGTCTAAACCTCAGAGGCAGAGGAGAAGAATTCCACATAATCAAGCTCGGTGGAGTTCGGAGGTGGGAGGAGGTCCGCCCACAACCTGAAGGAGAAACAGAGAAAATCCAGATCGGGAACATCCCAGACCAAACAACCAACATCGGCACACTCCTAAAAGGGGACATAAAAGAATCACTCATACAGTTCCTACGCGACAACACCGACCTCTTTGCGTGGAAGGCCGCAGACATGCTAGGCATAGATCCCAAACTAATGTGCCACAAGCTAGCAATCTACCCAGGATCTCGGCCGATACAACAAAGGCGTAGAAAGCTAGGACCAGAACGCTTTTGAGCAGTGGAAGAACAGGTACGAGCTCTACTGGAGGCAGGCTTCATAAGAGAAGTCAAATACCCGCTATGGCTTGCTAATGTCATTTTGGTAAAAAAGTCAAATGGGAAGTGGAGAATGTGCACCGACTATACCAATCTCAACAAAGCTTGCCCGAAGGATCCTTATCCGCTCCCAAACATCGACGCACTGGTAGATGCCTCCTCCGGATAAAATACCTTTCCTTTATGGACGCATATTCGGGATATAACCAAATCCCAATGTACCCACCTGACCAAGAAAAAACCTCTTTCTTAACCCCAAAGGCAAATTACTGTTATATTGTTATGCCTTTCAGTCTCAAAAACATGGGAGCCACTTACCAAAGATTAATGAACAAAGTTTTTTCGAATCACATCAGAAAGATCATGGAGGTCTACGTAGACGACATGCTAGTGAAGACGCAAAACGAAGAGATGTTATTATCCGACCTGACACAAGTATTCAACACCATAAGACGACACGTCATGCGACTCAACCCCACGAAATGTACCTTTGCAGTAGAAGCCGGTAAATTCTTGGGTTTTATGATCACACAGAGAGGAATCGAGGCAAACCCGGACAAGCGCGGGGCGGTACTCGACATGAAAAGTCTGACTTGTATCAAAGAGGTACAACAACTCAACGGGCAGTTGGCAGCCTTGTCCAGATTCCTGGCTGGATTAGCAATAAGATCTTTCCCCTTCTACGCCACTCTAAGGAAGGGAAAGGAGTCTTGAATAGACAGCTGAATGCGATCAAGCCTTCCAAGACTTTAAAAAATTTCTGGGACGGCCACCTATATTAAGTCGGCCATGGGAAGGAGAACCACTCATATTGTACCTCGCAGTGGGAAATTGGGCAATAGCCTCAGCACTGGTCCGAGAAGACAACAGTGGGCAACAACCCATATACTTTATCAGCAAAGCGTTACAAGGGTCCGAGCAAAACTACCAGAAAATAGAAAAGTTCGCTTACGCTCTCATAATAAAATCTCGACGACTTCGCCCATATTTCTAGTCTCACACCATTAAAGTTCGGACCAACCAGCCCATAAAAGGAATTGGTGGACGAAATTGTGATCCTTTTTTCTTGTAATTGGATTTTAGAAATTGGCACGAGTGAACACAACTCCGTTCAACTAACCAGCAAGTGTACTGGGTCGTCCAAGTAATACCTTACGTGAGTAAGGGTCGAATCCACAGAGATTATTGGTTTGAAGCAATCAATATTTATTTTATTAATCTTAGTCAGGATGTCAATAGGATTATTTGGATTAAAAGTGAAATTACTGGATTTGATAAAAGAGGGAACAATGTTACTTTGATTTGCAGCACTGGGGAATATGTTGGAGTTTTGGAGATGCTTTGTCCTCTGACTTCAACTCTTCCTTGAAATCCTCTTTCTCACACGCAAGTTCTTTCCATGGCAAGCTCTATGTAGGGCATCACCGTTGTCAGTGGCTACTTCCCATCCTCGCAGTGAAAACTATGCTCACGCACTCTGTCACAGTACGGCTAATCACCGGTTGGTTCCCGCTCCTACTGAAATAGAATCACTCTTTTGCGTCTGTCACTAACGCCCAGCAGGTTAAAGTTTGAAGCACGTCACAGTCATTCAATCCCAGAATCCTACTC
>NC_029781.3:66910868-66911115 GCF_000817695.3 Arachis duranensis
ATCACAAAGTATGTAATTCAGATCTGAAAATGTCATGAGGTACAAGAAATGTCTGTAAAAGTTGTTTTTATAGTAAACTAGTAACCTAGGTTTATAGAAAATGAATGAACTAAGATAATTGGTGCAGAAATCCACTTCTGGGGCCCACTTGGTGTGTGCTGGGGCTGAGACTAAAGCTATCCACGAGTTGAGGCCTTTCTTGGAGTTGAACTCCAAGTTATAACGTGTTTTGGGCGTTCAACTCCGG
>NC_029781.3:66913790-66915065 GCF_000817695.3 Arachis duranensis
ATTTGCAATCATTGGATTTTAGAAATTAGGATAAACTTTTTGTAATTGAGAGTGATAATTTGAATTATGTTTATGCAAGAAATCAAGAATTGAAGCATAAAAATTTTGAAAAAATGCAAAGAAAAACGAAAATGTACCTCCTCCCACCTTCCTGGCGTTAAACACCCACATGGTGCATGGTTTGGGCGTTTAACGCCCACATGTTGCTTCTCCTGGGCGTTCAACGCCCATGTGATGCTTCTTTCTGGCGTTGAACGCCAGGAAGTCCTTCTTTACTGGGTGTTTTTCTAAACGCCCAGAATGCTAGCAGATTGGCGTTAAACGCCCAGAAGGTGCATCTTTCTGGCGTTTAACGCCCAGAAAAATTGGGGCAGTTCTGGGAGGGCTTCTTGTGCTCTCCTCTTGGTTGAATCATCTTGTTGCTGTTGTCTGACCATTGATGTTTCAGTAATGGGCTTTTCAATTAGGATATATTCAGTGATTCCCATCTTTACTCCAGCATCTTTGCAAAGCATAGAAATTAGGCTTGGATAAGCCAATTTGGCGTCCTTAGAATTCCTGTTTGTTATTTTATATAGCTCACAGGAGATCAGCTGATGGACTTCCACTTCTTTTCCCAACATGATGCAGTGAATCATTACTGCTCTTTTAATAGTAACCTCAGAACGGTTGCTGGTGGGCAATATGGAACGCCCTACGAAATCCAGCCAACCTCTGGCTACTGGTTTCAGGTCTTCCCTTTTGAGTTGAACTGGGATGCTAGTCGTGCTGGTGGTCCACTTGGCTCCAGGGATGCATATGTCCTCCAGAACCTTGTCCAGCCCTTTATTGACCCTCATCATTCTCCTATTAAAGGAGTCTGGGTCATCTTTCAGTTGGAGAAGCTTAAATATCTCCCTGATCTTGTCAGAATTGGTATGAATGATCTTTCCTCTGACTACAGTCCGATGGTCAAAGAGAGCAGCTCCAATTATTCTTTGCCTGTCTGTCTGCCATAGATTAGCATAGAATTCCTGAACCATGTTCCTTCCCACTTTTGTTTCAGGATTGGCCAGAATTTCCCAATTCCTGTTTCGAATTTGCTCTTGAATCTCTGGATATTCATCTTCTTTCAGATCAAATCTGACTTCCGGGATCACGGATCTGTGACTCATTATCTTGTAGTAATGGTCTGAATGTTCCTTAGTTAAGAACTTCCCTTGATTCCAAAGTGGATTTGGAGTGCTTTCTTTCTTGCCTCTTGGGTTGGGTTGTTTTCCTTTAGGGGCCATGATC
>NC_029781.3:66918363-66920536 GCF_000817695.3 Arachis duranensis
GCTGGGCTAATGCCCTTAAGATCACTGATGGACCACCCAAGAGCTGTCTTGTGTGTCCTTAGCACTTGAATTAGTGCTTCCTCTTCCTGTGGTTCTAAGGTAGAGCTTATAATTACAGGAAATGTTTCACCTTCTCCCAGAAATGCATATTTCAGGTATGGTGGTAATGGTTTGAGTTCGGGTTTTGGAGGTTTCTCCTCTTCTTGAGGGATTTTCAGAGGTTCTATTGTCTTCTCTGATTCCTCCAAATCAGGCTGGACATTTTTAAAGATGTCCTCCAGCTCTGATTCGAGACTCTCAGCCATATTGACCTCTCTTACCAGAGAGTCAATAAGATCAACACTCATGCAGTCATTTGGGGTGTCTGGATGTTGCATGGCTTTAACAACATTCAACTTGAACTCCTCCTCATTGACTCTCAAGGTTACTTCCCCTTTTTGGATATCAATGAGGGTTCGGCCAGTTGCTAGGAAAGGTCTTCCTAGAATGAGAGTTGCACTCTTGTGCTCCTCCATTTCCAGCACCACAAAGTCAGTAGGAAAGGCAAATGGCCCAACCTTGACAATCATGTCTTCTATCACGCCTAATGGGTATATAATGGAGCCATCAACAAGTTGAAGACATATCTTGGTTGGTTTGATTTCTTCAGTCAAACCAAGCTTTCTGATAGTAGATGCAGGTATTAGGTTGATACTTGCCCCAAGATCGCATAAAGCTTGCTTGGTACAAACACCCTCTAATGTGCATGGTATCATAAAGCTCCCAAGATCCTTAAGCTTCTCTGGTAAGCACTTTAGAATGATTGCACTGCATTCTTCAGTGTAAAAAACTTTTTCAGTTTCTCTCCAATCCTTCTTATGACTTAAGATCTATTTCATGAACTTAGTATAAGAGGGTATTTTCTCAAGTGCCTCTACAAATGGAATCTTTATTTCAAGAGTCCTGAGATAGTCTGCAAAGCGGGCAAATTGCTTATCCTGTTCCAGATAGTCTGCAAAGCGGGCGAATTGCTTATCCTGTTCCGCTTGGCGGAGTTTTTGAGGATAAGGCATCTTGGCTTTGTATTCCTCAACCTTAGTTGCTGCAGGTTTATTACCTACAGAAGTGGGTTGGGAAGCCTTTTTAGAATGGTTGTTATCAGCACTTGTATGTGACTGATCACCCACTGGCATTTGAATGCCAGGGGTGGAAGCTGGAGTGCCGTTAGACGCCACTTCCTTATTTGTTACTGGCGTTTGAACGCTAGAACCATGTTCCCTTTGGGCGTTCAACGCCGGATTCATGCTTGTTTCTGGCGTTGAACGCCAGGAATGAGGATGGTCTGGGCGTTCAGCGCCAGCATCATTCCTCTCTGGGCTCTGATTGTCCTCAGAAGGATTTTGAGTAGACATCTATTCATTTCTTGGTTTCCTGCTGCTTTGAAGTGAGTTATTTAATGTTTTCCCACTTCTTAGTTGAACTGCTTGGCATTCTTCTGCTATTTGTTTTGACAGTTGTTTTTCTGTCTGCTTTAATTGCACTTCCATATTCCTGTTAGCCATTCTTGTTTCCTGTAATATTTCCTTGAATTCGTCTAGCTGCTGAGTTAGAAAGTCTAGTTGCTGATTAATTTCATTAGCCTAATCCACCGGACTGAGTTCAACAGTTACTGTTCTAGCTTCTTCTTTCATGGAAGATTCACTGTTTAGATACAGATGCTGATTACAGAGTCTCAAATGCCTGCAGACACTCTTCATTAAAGATAAATGGCGTGTCTGCAGCTAGCAGGTTGCTCAGAGGTTTGGCGATTTTTGAAAAATCCTTTATAAACCTCCTATAGAACCCTGCATGTCCCAGAAAGCTTCTGATTGCCTTAACATTAGCAGGTGGTGGTAATTTTTCAATTACTTCTACCTTAGCTTGGTCCACCTCTATCCCCTTGTTCAAAATTTTGTGCCCAAGGACAATTCCTTCAGTCACCATAAAGTGACATTTTTCCCAGTTTAAAACCAGGTTAGTCTCTTGGCATCTTTTCAGAACAAGTGCTAAATGGTTAAGGCAGGAGCTGAATGAGTCTCTAAATACTGAAAAGTCATCCATGAAGACTTCCAGAAATTTTTCCACTATATCAGAGAAAATTGAGAGCATGCACCTCTGAAAGGTTGCAGGTGCATTGCACAGGCCAAATGGCATT
>NC_029781.3:66922856-66924190 GCF_000817695.3 Arachis duranensis
GATTCATTATCTCCTTGTTTGAAGCCTTGGATGCTTAGCCTTAGCTGTGTCATCCGTTTTGGAGGGAAATAGTGATTCAGGAATTTTTCTGACAGCTGTTTCCATGTTTTTATGCTGTTCTTAGGCTGGTTGTTTAACCACCTCTTAGCTTGATCTTTCACAGCAAATGGAAACAGTAATAATCTGTAGACATCCTGATCTACTTCCTTATCATGTACTGTATCAGCAATTTGCAGAAATTGTGCCAGAAACTCTGTAGGTTCTTCATGTGGAAGACCAGAATACTGGCAGTTTTGCTGCACCATGATAATGAGCTGAGGATTCAGCTCAAAGCTACTAACTCCAATGGAGGGTATACAGATACTACTCCCATATGAAGCAGTAGTGGGGTTAGCATATGACCCCAGAGTCCTCTTGGACTGATCATTCCCCCTTAATTCCATAATGGAATAAAAGAGATGGTATGTATGTTGCTATTGTCTAAAAAAAGAAATTAATTTTTATAAAATAAAATAAAAACGAAACAAAAGCAATTGAAAAATAATTTAAAATTGAAATCTGAATTTTTTTTAAAAAAAAGATTTCGAAAAAAAAATAGTTCAAAATTAATTGGAAAATAGAAAAATTTTTTGAATTTTGAATTTTATGATGAAAGAGAAAAACACACGAAAGACTCAAGATTTAAAATTTTTAGATCTAGTGCTCCTTATTTTCGAAAATTCTTGGAGGGAAAACACCAAGGAACACCAAACTTAAAAATTTTAAGATCAGGACACAAGAAAAACTCAAGAACACCTTGAAGATTCACAAGAACACCAAGAACAAAAGAAAGAACACCAAACTTAAAATTTTTAGAAAACTTGAAGAAAATTTTCGAAAATTATAAAAAAGATTAACAAGAAAACACCAAGAAAAATTATTTTTGAAAAAGGGTTCAAAGGGTATAACCAATTATCAAGAACAACTTAAAGATCAAGGAAGAACCAAGAACACTAACACGAAATTTTCAAAGAACAAATAAAACATGCAATTAACACCAAACTTAGAACAAGACACTAAAACTCACGAAAATTAGCAATTAATTAAAATAAAATAATATTTTTGAAAAGAAATTTTTGAAAAGAAACTATCCTATCAAGATTTAATGACTCTATAAAAACAAATTATTCCTAATCTAAGAAATAAAATAAACCTTCAATTGTCCAAACGCAATAATCCCCGGCAACGGCGCCAAAAACTTGGTGGACGAAATTGTGATCCTTTTTCCTTGTAATTGGATTTTAGAAATTGGCACGAGTGAACACAACTCCGTTCAACTAACCAGCAAGTGTACT
>NC_029781.3:66924769-66946766 GCF_000817695.3 Arachis duranensis
ACTTTTCGGATCCTCAAGAGTGGCCGCCATCAGTTCTAGCTTATACCACGAAGATTCTGATTAAGGAAGCTAAGAGATGCTCATTCAATCTGATGTAGAACGGAGGTGGTTGTCAGGCACACGTTCATGGACTGAGGAAGGTGATGAGTGTCATGGATCATCACCTTCTCCATAATTAAGCGCGAATAAACATCTTAGATAAGAACAAGCGTGTTTGAATGGAAAACAAAGGAATTGTATTAAATCATCGAGACGCTGCAGAGCTCCTCACCCCCAACAATGGAGTTTAGAGACTCATGCCGTTACAAAGTATGTAATTCAGATCTGAAAATGTCATGAGGTACAAGAAATGTCTGTAAAAGTTGTTTTTATAGTAAACTAGTAATCTAGGTTTACCCTGGATGTCTACTTTCCAACGCCGTTGAGAGCGCGCCAATTGGACTCCTGTAGCTCCAGAAAATCCATTTCGAGTGCAGGGAGGTCAGGATCCAACAGCATCAGCAGTCCTTTTTCAGCCTAAGTCAGATTTTTGCTCAGCTTCCTCAATTTCAGCCAGAAAATACCTGAAATCACAGAAAAACACACAAACTCATAGTAAAGTCCAGAAATATGATTTTTGCCTAAAAACTAATATTATTCTACTAAAAATTAACTGAAACATGCTAAAATCTACATGAAATTACCCCCAAAAAGCGTATAAAATATCCGCTCATCAGGAATCCAACAGAAAACAGACTTGGTAGGCAGGATGTTGCAATGGGCAGTCGAGTTGTCCGAATTCGACCTTCAATACGAAGCTCGGACGGCCATCAAACCTCAATATCTGGCTGACTTTATTACAGAATTTACGGACACACCAAAAATCCCCGCAAAATGGAATCTATATGTGGATGGCTCCTCAAATAAAATGGGAAGTGGCGCAAGCGTAATAATTGAAAGCAACCAGGGGACCCAAATCGAACTCTCCCTCAAATTTGGTTCCTTGCCTCAAACAATCAGGCGAAATATGAGGCACTACTAGCTGGTTTGAAGTTGGCTAGGGAGGTTGGAGCTCAAAAACTTATCATCTTCAACGACTCACAAGTAGTCACTTCACAAATAACAGGAAGCTACCAAGCCAAAGATCCCACTATGAAAAAATACTTGGACAAAACCAGGGAACAGCTCGAACAACTCGGAGAGCATGAGATTCGACACATACCCTGAGAATAGAATGCCCGGGCCGATGCACTCTCAAAACTAGCCAGCACCAAACCAGGAGGCAACAATAGAAGCCTTATCCAAGAAATTCTACAGAAGCCATCAATCTCAGAAGAAGAAAAGGTCCTAGCCATAACAGGTCGTGATCAGGGATGGATGACCCCCATAATTAATTACCTCACAAGCCCTCCCTACAGATGAGAAAGAGGCAAATAGGTTAAAACGGGAAGCACAATACTACACCATCATAAATAATACTTTATACAAAAGAGGGATTTCAACACCATTGCTAAAATGCGTGCCGACTTCCAACACTAAGGATATCCTAGAAGAAGTACACAGTGGCACTTGTGGCAATCACCTTGGAGCGCAAGCACTCGCCAAAAAAGTACTTCGGGCAGGATTCTATTGGCCAACTCTACAAAAAGAAGCCACAGAATTTGTAAGGACTTGTTTGCCATGTCAAAAGCATGCTAACTTCTACACCGCTCCGCCAGAAGAACTCATCAGTATAACCTCACCTTGGCCATTCGCAAAATGGGGACTCGATCTCCTCGGACCTTTTCCTCAAGGATCGGGACAAGTCAAATTCCTCATAGTAGGAATATACTACTTCACAAAATGGATTGAGGCAGAACCCCTAGCCAACGCCACAGCTCAAAAAAGTCGGAAGTTTCTATACAGAAACATCGTCACAAGGTTCGGAGTTCCATACTCCATCACTACAGACAATGGTACCCAGTTCACAGACGCAGGCCTCAGAAAACTAGCAGCTGACCTGAATATAAAACAATAGTTGACCTCTTCGAGCACCCCCAAGCCAATGGGCAAGCTGAAGCTGCTAATAAAGTTATACTAGCAGGGTTAAAATAGAGATTACAGGATGCAAATGGAGCCTGGGCTAAAGAGCTCCCGCAAGTCCTATGGGCATATCGAACGACTCCACATTCCACGACAAAGGAGTCACCTTTCCGATTAGCCTACGGAATGGAGGCAATGATCCCAGTGGAGGTCGAAGAAGGATCACCCAGAGTAATCCATTTTAATGAAAAAGCCAATTCCCAACTTCAAAGGGAAGAGCTCAACTTACTTCCCAAAATCTGAGAGAAAGCTCGGATAAGGGAAGAGGCACTGAAAAGACGAATGGCCTCCAGATACAACCGAAAAGTAATACAGCAGGCCTTTGCTGAAAATGACCTCATCCTAATCCGAAACAACATAGGAACAACTCGACCCGGAGAAGGAAAGTTGGCAGCAAACTCGAAAGGACCCTTTCGAGTCATAGAAGTATTGGGAAAGGGCTACTACAAGCTTTCCAAACTTGACGGGCGAGAGCTTCCTAGATCATGGCACGCCTGCAACCTAAGAAGGTACTATAGCTAGGGATGATAAAAGATCTTGGACAAGGTGCACTCTTTTTCCTGAAAAGGGTTTTTTAACGAGATGCCCTGCCAAGATCTACAAATCACCCGACATAGGAAATTAACTCCTCATGTATATTTGCATTCTTTTTTAATAAAATTTGTTCAGATTCTCTACAAACTCTCAAGTCATATTATTCTAAAAACATTCATCGCCCGATTGTAAAGCTACAGATTGACAGAAAGTGAAAACCAAATTCACTACGCGATCACGATAAAAACGAGGGCTAAAAACCCAAATTCTACAAAATTGGCAAAGATGAAAACAGAATAATGCAAAAAGTTATAGAAAGTGATCCATATAAAAGACCTAACGAGGTCCTAATAAAATGGATTGCTATAAAATAACTTAAAGACTGGCCGGCACAAAAAGTCAGACTAGTCACAACAACCCAAGTTATAAGTAAAGCCCTAGAAAGAGGTCTGGCCAACCCTATAAAAGAGGATTACTATAACTTCGAAGAGCCCGACATGACGAAGTCGGACTCCTACAAAAAGTTACAAAAGGTAATCCCTGAAAGAGACCTAAAACAAGGTCCAAAAAAGAGGATTATCAAGTAACTCGACAGGGCCCGACGTGACAAAGTCGGCCCAGAAATAAAAAGTTACAAAAGATAATCCCTGAATGAGACCTAAAACAAGGTCCAAAAAAGAGGATTATCAAGTAACTCGACAGGGCCCGACATGACAAAGTCGGCCCGAAAGAAAATGCTACAAAAAGGTAATCCCTGAAAGAGACCTAAAACAAAGGTCCAAAAAAGAGGATTATCAAGTAACTCGACAGGGCCCGACATGACAAAGTCGGCCCGGAAAGATAAATCTATAGAAATAACCAAGAAGAGCCCGACATGACGAAGTCGGAACAAACAACAAAGAGTTATAAAGTAATCCCTGAAAGAGACTTGAACAAAGTCCAAGAAAGAGAATTACAGAAATAACTCGTAAGAGCTTGACATAATAAAAATGGCCACCCGAAAACCTTAAAAGCAAATCCTAATAGAGACCTCACAAAAGGTCCAACCGAAATGGATTGCTAAAGATAACTTTGGGATAAAGAAAGAAGACCAACACACAAGGTGGACTCAGCCTTAACAGAAGTCGAGCTACAAACATAAAGCAAAAAGGTCCAATCCAAACACAAGTCACAGTAATGAACGAACTCAAGAAGCCATCAGAGTTAGCCCCAAGAGTTCGGACACTATTTTGTTTAACAAAAATAAAGTTGATAAGCAAAGCAACTAAAGAAGTACCAAAGTCAGAAGCATGCTTTACAAAATAAAAAGTTCAAAAGCCCACAGGCCGGGCTACGCCAAAATATACCAAGGATAATTAAAGAGAATTCGGAAGTCCCTCACTAGCGGCATCAACATGAGATGAAGGAGGACGAGTCTGGAGAGGCACCGCATCCACCGTCCCGTCACCTCGACTCAAGATCTGACAATCAGGATCTGGCTCAACTACGGTCGAAGGGGCTGAAGAGACCAGCATAGCAGAAGCTTTAAGAGAAGGCACAGGAAGAGGCTCAACGTCATCATCAGGATCGTCTGGGACAATCTTGCCATCCTTTACTACATTATCAAGACTAAAGAAAGTCAAGTCGGCATCAGGGGCAATAATCCGGACTTGCTCCCTCAGGTTCTCATAGGCGGCAGTCACGCTGCCTACAAGATGACCCTGGAGCTCCGCATAATCAACCCGAGCAGTTTCCAAGTCATCTCAGAGATGCACCAACTCCCTATAAGCTGAGACATAGCTATCATTGTGCTTCAATGCCATGTCCTCAGCCAACTTCAAGGAAGCCGCCAAGGCGATAGAGCTAGCCTTCTCACCCTCCAATTCCTTTTTTACCTTCACCAACTTCACCTCCAACTCATCCTTCAGACCCTTGATCTGATCAAACTTCGATTTAGCCTCCTCCATGAAGGATTTCGCAGCATGAATCGGGATACCCTGAGCAGTTCGGAAAATAGCCGCACCCATGTGTGCCATCTTCACACTATTTCTGGTGATGAAATCTAGGTGCTGAAGAAGGGACACATCATCCATGGAAAGCGCACCATAAGGGGCAATTTACTGGTCGACAAACTCGACAGCATCAAAATCCGGGGCATCCAGGTTAAAGGGCTCAGATGTTTTCTGCTTTTTCGAGGAAGGAGCACTAGAAGTAGCACTAAAAGTTTGTGGAGGATCTACCAGGCGAACCTGAGGAGTAGGGATCACCCTCCTCGGCCCAGGGGAACTTAGCACAGGAGGTTTCATGATGGTTTGAGAAGGCCCCTCCCCAGCCGCCTTGACCGAGATGTTTTGTGCAGCGGCTGCCTTCCTGGCTTTTTTGAAAGCCTTCATGGAGTCGTTGTTTTTTGACATTTTTGAAAAACAGAAAAGACAGAATCAACAAACAAAAGTCATAGATCACAGGGGTAAAATAGAATAAAATGAAAACACGTCAGTCAGTACCCAACACATTTCGGACCAAAGACGAGTCCCCCAGAAATTTCTTAGTATCCAGATGCGGAGGCTCCCCCCAAATATCTTCCAATACACTCACAAAGGCCTGTTCGACCTCGTCCAACATCTCCCAAGTATACCGAGACACCATGACATTCTTTTGCCACTCAAGAGGAAAATCAGGTTCATCATTTTCATCAAGAAAAAAGGGGCAAACCCCCTCAACAGCTCGAACTTTAAAGAAATAGATTTTAAAGTCCTTAAAGGACTCATCATACATGGCAAAGACTTTGTGCCCTTGAGCAGATCTAAAGGAAACCCCAGAAGCTTTTTTTTTTGAAGAGACCCCAGGCTTGGCCGAAACAAACAAATAGAGGAAAAGAGTTAGAGAATGCTTGATGCCTACCTCTTGACACAGCAGCTGAAAATTTTTTATGAAACCCCACGAATTGGGATGAAGCTGGGATGGAGCAATGTTACAAGACCACAATAAGATGGTCTCAAAAGCGGAAAAAGGAAAAGTAATATCCAACAGACTAAAGAAGTATTCATAAGCATAAAAATAGGGGCGCTTCCCCTCGACTGAAGTAGGAAAACAAACTCTCTCATTGGAATCAGGCGCTACCAGCTCGTAACTCCCTTCCTGGGCACCACTACCACAAACCCTATGGTGTTTTTTAAGCTCTCTACAGAAGTCGGAATCCACCACTGAAAGACATATGGAATCCACTCAATCGGCCATGCCCTCAGGGACTTGGGAAGACGTCTCAACAATATTCTTGTGAGAAGCCATAAGACCAACTAGACCTACAATAAAGAAAAGAAAAGAATATTGAATTACTAAAACACATCTCGGACAGCAACAAAAAAACTCGACTACACAACCCAGCACATTACAAGCAACAAAAGGAGTCCCTAGGACTTACACTAAAAATCCTGGGGCACCATTTGGGGGCAGCTACAGTACAAGAACCCAAGAAGATTTACAAAGCCCACACCCCAGCGACAACTCCTTCCTTTCAAGCCAGAAACAATACCCAAATCGGAAATCATCAAAACATCGTCTTCATCAAAAGAAAAACTACTAACAGAACCTAAACCTACTAAAGGAGCAACCTTTTTCAAGCGGCGGCAACATGCAAAACCCTAGAGACACTACACAGAAGAGCGAAAAGAAGACCAGAACACGTACATCACAGTGGCAGTCAAGCATGGCAATATGAAAAGATTCAAGCTTTCCAACATAGATAAAGGCAAAATCAAAACTTTTTTCCAAAGCAAGAACAGAAACAAGGAAAAGGTTCAAGCTTTCCAACGTACAAAATCAAAGTGTCATTAAAAGGTTCAAAAATAAAGTAGCAGAAATAAACGGTGAAGAGAAAGCAAAACCAACCTGGAAGAAGGAGGAAAGCTTTGAAGGAAAAAGCCAAAAAGTAGAGTAGAGTGGAAAGGCTCGACCACGAAGCAGAAGCACCAGTGAATGCTAAAAATGTCACAAAAAGAAGATGAGAAAGGCAGGACAGAAAACGGCAAAAAAGAAGGGAAGTTACAGGAAAAAGAAAACCGTCTCTTGGGTACAAAATTTGAATAAAGGAACCAAGAGAAATGGGGCATTAAAAGCCAATTAAATGAGGGTGTTAAACCCTCGCACGTTTCCAAAGCGGGAGCGCTAAAAGCAAAAACGCGTGCTTTTGAAAAAAAAAAGAGACCATAAGCGTTCCGCATTTAAAAAGGATCTCTACAAAGATAAAGCAACAAAATACTCGAGTTCTGCTTTTCATGAGCAGTCTCAAAGTCCAAAACTCAACCTCCAGATAAATATCGAGCTCGAGCAGGGGCACTGTTCATACCCTGGGTCGAGCTGGCCGACCCGGGATGTTCTACAGACAAAGCGACCGACCTCTTCAGGTCAGGACAACCCGACCTCTTTCTTAAAGAGCTCAGCCAAGTCACCAGCAAAGCCCAAAGAAGGGCTCAAATAGAGGAACACGCCCCAAATCCTATGGGAGCCCAAGTCTATAGAGAGAAGGACGGTTCCTTTGAAGATAAGATGACCTCACTTGAAGATAAGATAAAGATAAGATAAGATAACTAACTTATCTTATCTAAGAAGGTCATTCTACGCCATTATAAATACACTGGAGCACCCAGGTATAACTCATACTCTGATTCTACTCAATACCTGCTTAATACCCTTGCTAATTTAAGCATCAGAGTCCCTTGCAGGTACCCCCCACCCTCCGGGGACGAAGGATCAGCACCACCACCATGTCGGACACAACAGCCCCGACCAGCACAGAAGATCTCGTCCGAGATTGACCCATAGTTTCAGGTAACCCTCGGAACAGTTATCCACTTGGCTCCAGGGATGCATATGTCCTCTAGAACTTGGTCCAAGCGCTTATCTACTCTCACCATTCTCCTATTAAAGGATTCTGGATTATCTTGTAGTTGAGGCAGCTTCAATACCTCTCTTATTCTGTCCAGGTCGAAGTAAATAATCTTCCCTCTGACCATGGTTTGAAAGGTATAGAAAGTGGTTTCAGTCATTCTCTACCTCTCTGTTTGCCACAGATTTGAGTAGAATTCCTGAACCATATTTCTACCCACCTTTGTCTCAGGATTAGCTAGAATTTCCTAGCCTCTATTTCAAATCTGCTCTTGGATCTTCGGATATTCGTCTTCTTTCAAATCGAATTTAACTTCCGGGATTACTGACCTTAGACCCATTATTTTGTGGTAATAGTCTGAATGTTCCTTGGTTAAGAACCTCTCTTGATTCCAAAGTGATTTTGGATTATTCTCTTTCTTGCCTCTTGAAGAGGTTTGTTTTCCCTTAGGAGCCATGATCTTAGTAAGTCTTAGCTCAGTGATCATGAAAAACACACCAAACTTAGAGATTTGCTTGTCCTCAAGCAAAAGAAAGGAAAGGAGAGGAGAAGGAGGAAAGCCAAATTCGAATTGTGGAGGAGAGGGGGTGGCCGAATGTGAATTTAAAAGGAAGGGATGGGTTCGAAAATTTTTGACAAAGATATGATAGAAGATATGATTTGTAAAAGATAAGTATGAAATGCAAAAGATGTAATTTTAAAAATGAAAAGATAGGAGAGAATTTTGAAAAAGATAAAACTAAATTGGAAAAGATAGTATGATGAGTTGAAAAAGATTTGAAAAGATATTAAAAAGATAGATGGGTTTTGCAAAAGATTTGAAAAGAAATCAAAAAGATATATGAGTTTTGAAAAAAGATTTGAAAAGAAGAAAAGATTTTTAGGATTAAGATTTATTTTTGAAATTTGAAATTGAAAGATGAGGATTTGTAATGTGTTTATGCAAGAAATTATTGATGAAAACATAAAAAAAACAAAAAAAAATTAGTTGGAAAACAAAACTACCTCCCCTCCACGTTCCTGGCGTTAAACGCCCAAATATTGCCTGTTTTGGCCGTTTAACGCCCATTTGTTACTTGTTTTGGGAGTTTAACGCCCAGCCAGGTACCTTGGTTGGCTGGCTGGCGTTAAACGCCAGAAAGCCTTTGTCACTTGGCGTTTTTCTAAACGCCTAGGATGCTGTAAGTCAAGTGTTAAACACCCAGAATGGTACCCATTCTGGTGTTTAACACCCAAAAAGGTATCCTTACTGGCGTTAAACGCCAAGAATGATGCCCATTCTGGCATTTAACGCCCAAAAGTGCCTCTTACGGGCGTTTTCGTGCTAGTGAGCTTCTTTTCTTTGCTCTCTGCTCTGAACCCTTCTGTAACTCTGTGAACTCCTGTAAATGAGAATTAATTCTAATGATAATTTATTAAACTCCTATAATTATTATTTAAATAACAAATAAACTACAGTAATGGCTGGGTTGCCTCCCAGCAAGCGCTTCTTTATTGTCTTTAGCTGGACCTTACTGAGCCTTAATCTAGTCTCAGTTCTGAGCATTCTTGCTCAAAATTGATTTCAAGATAATCTTTGACTCTCTGTCCATTAACAATGATCTTTTTGTCAAAATCAACATCCTGAAGCTCTACATATCCATATGGTGACACACCTGTAATCACATAAGGTCCTCTCCACCGGGATTTTAGTTTCCTAGGGAATAGCTTGAGCCTAGAGTTAAATAGTAGAACCTTTTGTCCTAGCTCAAAGACTCTGGATGATAGGTTCTTATCATGCCATCTTTTTGCATTCTCGTAAATTTTGGCATTTTCAAAAGCATTGAGTTTGAATTTCTCTAGCTCATTCAGCTAGAGCAATATTTTCTCTCCAGCTAATTTGGCATCAAGGTTTAGGAATCTGGTTGCCTAGTAGGCTTTATGCTCCAGTTCCACGGGCAGGTGACAGGCCTTCCCATACACAAACTGGTGTGGAGAGGTTCCTATAGGAGTCTTGAATGCTGTTCTGTATGCCCATAGAGCATCATCCAAGCTCTTTGCCTAATCCTTTCTACGGGCAATTACAGTCCATTCCAAGATTTTTTTTAGTTCTCTATTAGAGACTTCAGCTTGCCCATTGGTCTGTGGATGATACGAAGTTGCCACCTTGTGGCTAATCCCATATCGGACCATGGCAGTATAAAGCTGTTTATTGCAGAAATGAGTGCCTCCATCACTGATTAGTGCTCTAGGGACACCAAATCTGCTAAAGATATGTTTCTGGAGGAACTTCAGGACTGTCTTAGTATCATTAGTGGGTTTGCAATTGCCTCCACCCATTTAGATATATAGTCTACTGCCACCAGAATGTAAGTGTTTGAGTATGATGGTGGGAAAGGCCCCATGAAGTCAATACCCCATACATTAAACAACTCAATCTCTAAGATCCCTTGTTGAGGCATGGCGTAACCATGAGGCAGATTACCAGCTCTCTAGCAACTGTCACAGTTACGTACAAACTCTCGGGAGTCTCTATAAAGTGTAGGCCAGTAGAAGCCACATTGGAGGACCTTGGTGGTTTTTCGCTCACCTCCGAAATGTCCTCCATATTGTGATCCATGGCAATGCCATAGGATCTTCTACGCCTCTTCTCTAGGCACGCACCTACGGATTATTCCGTCTATGCATCTCTTAAAGAGATATGGTTCATCCCACAAGTAGTACTTCGCATCAGAAAGTAATTTTTTCTTTTGCTGCCAGCTGTACTCCTTGGGAATTAATCTTATAGCTTTTATAGTTTGCAATGTCTGCAAACCATGGCACTTCCTGAATGGCAAAGAGTTGCTCATCCGGAAAGGTTTCAGAGATCTCAGTGAGGGGGAGAGACATCCCTTCTACTGGTTCTATTCGGGACAGGTGATCTGCTACTTAATTCCCTATCCCTTTTCTGTCTCTTATTTCTATATCAAACTCTTACAGAAGCAACACCCATCTTATGAGCCTGGGTTTTTAATCTTGCTTTGTGAGTAGATATTTAAGAGTAGCATGGTCAGTGTACACAATCACTTTTGATCCTACTAGATAGGATCTAAACTTGTCAATGGTATAAACTACTGCAAGCGGCTCTTTTTCTGTGGTTGTATAGTTCTTCTGTGTGTCATTTAGAACACGGCTATCATAGTAAATGACATGTAGAAGCTTATTATGCCTCTGTCCTAATACTACACCAACAGCATGGTCACTGGCATCAAACATTAATTCAAATAGTAATGTCCAGTCTGGTGCAGATATGACAGGTGCTGTGACCAACTTAGCTTTCAGAGTCTCAAAATCTTGCAGACACTCCATGTCAAAGATAAATGGTGTGTCAGCGGCTAGCAGGTTGCTTAGAAGTTTTGCAATTTTTGAAAAATCCTTTATAAACCTCCTAGCGTCTGATTGCCTTAACATTGGTAGGTGGTGGTAATTTTTCAATTACCTCTACCTTGGCTTGATCCACCTCTATCCCCTTATTCGAAATTTTGTGTCCAAGGACGATTCCTTTAGTCACCATAAAATGACATTTCTCCCAGTTTAAAACCAGGTTGGTCTCTTGGCACCTTTTCAGAACATGTGCTAGATGGTCAAGACAGGAGCTGAATGAATCTCCAAATACTAAGAAGTTGTCCATGGAGACTTCTAGAAATTTTTCTTCCATATTAGAGAAAATAGAGAGCATGCATCTCTGAAAGGTTTCGGGTGCATTACACAGACCAAAATGACATCCTTCTGTAGGCAAATACTCCAGATGGACATGTGAATACTATTTTCTCTTGATCTTGGGGATCTACTGCAATCTGGTTGTAGCCTGAGTAGCCATCCAGAAAACAGTAATAGTCATGACCTGCTAGCCTTTCTAGCATTTGGTCTATGAATGGTAAAGGAAAATGATCCTTTCTGGTGGCTGTATTGAGTCTTCTGTAGTCAATACACATACGCCACCCTGTAACTGTTCTTGTAGGAACCAGTTCATTTTTTTCATTATGAACCACTGTCATGCCTCCCTTTTTGGGTACAACTTGGACAGGGCTCACCCAGGGGCTATCGGAAATGGGATAAATAATCCTAGCCTCTAGTAATTTAGTGACCTTTTTCTGCACCACCTCCTTCATGGCTGGATTCAGCCGCCTTTGTGGTTAAACCACTAGTTTAAGTATTTAATGGCCCAACTATGACAATCATGTCTTCAATCACGCCTGATGGGTATTAAATGGAGCCATCAGCAAGTTGAAGACATATCCTAGTTGGTTTGACCTCTTCAGTCAAGCCTAGCTTTCTGATAGTGGATGCAGGGAATAGGTTGATACTTGCCCCAAGATCACATAGAGCTGTCTTGGTACAGATACCCTCTAATGTGCATGGTATCATAAAGCTTCCAAGATCCTTAAGCTTCTCTGGTAAGCTCTTTAAAATGATTGCACTACATTCTTCAGTGAGAAAAACTTTTTCAGTTTCTCTCCAATCCTTCTTATGACTTAAGATCTCTTTCATGAACTTATCATAAGAGGGTATTTGCTCAAGTGCCTCTGCAAACAGAATCTTGATTTCAAGAGTCCTGAGATAGTCTACAAAGTGGGCAAATTATTTATCTTGTTCCGCTTGGCAGAGTTTCTGAGAGTAAGGTATTTTGGCTTTGTATTCTTCAACCTTGGTTGCTGCAGGTTCATTTCCTACAGAGGTAGGTTGAGAAGCCTTCTTGAGGGAGCTATTATCAACACTTGCAAGTGTCTGACCCCTCATAGACGTTTGAATGCCAGAATTGGGGGCTGGATTGGCGTTTAACGCCAGATTCCCTCCCTTTTCTGGTGTTTGAAGGCCAGAACTGAACATGGGTTGGGTGTTTAACGCCAATTTTTCTCCCTTTTCTGGCGTTTGAATGCCAGAACTGGGCATCCACTGGGTGTTTAATGCCAGTTTTTCACCCTTTTCTGGTGTTTGAACGCCAGAATCATTCCTCTCTGGGCTCTTACTGTCCTCAGAGGAATTTTGGGTAGCAGTCTGCTCATCCTCTATTATTTGTTCTTTTCTTGGCTTTCTGCCACTTTGAGTTGAGGTATTCAATATTTTTTCACTCCTTAATTGAACTACTTGGCACTCTTCTGTTATCTATTTTGATAACTGCTATCTTGTCTGGTCAAGTTGTGCTTCCATGTTCTTGTTAGCATCCTTAGTGTCTTGTAACCTCTCTTTAAATTCTACCAACTGTTCTGTTAGATAACATAATTGCTGATTGATTTTAGCAACTTGTTCTAGAGGACTAAGTTCAGTGGATACTGCCTTAGCCTCTACTTTTATGGAGGACTCACTACTTAAGTACGGATGCTGATTTCTAGCAACTGTATCAATGACCTCTTGAGCCTCTCCAATTATTTTTCTCATGTGTATAGATCCACCAGCTGAGTGGTCTAGAGATATCTGAGCCTTTGTTGTAAGCCCGTAGTAGAAGATGTCTAACTGCACCCATTCTGAAAATATTTCAGAAGGGCATTTCCTTAGCATCTCTCTGTACCTCTCCCAGGCGTTGTAAATGGATTCATTATCCTCTTGTTTAAAGCCTTGGATGTCCAGCCTTAGCTGTGTCATCCTCTTAGGAGGGAAATATTGATTCAGGAATTTGTCTGACAACTGTTTCCATGTTCTTATGCTAGCTTTAGGTTGGTTATTTAACCACCTCTTAGCTTGGTCTTTTACAGCAAATGGAAACAGTAATCTGTAGATATCCTAATCTACTTTCTTATCATGTACTGTGTCAGTAATTTGTAAGAACTGTGCCAGAAACTCAGTAGGTTCTTCCTGTGGAAGACCGGAATACTGGCAATTTTGCTGCACCATGATAATGAGCTGAGGATTCAATTCAAAACTACTGACTCCGATGGAGGGTATGCAGATACTACTCCCATATGAAGTAGTAATGGGGTTAGCATATGACCCCAGAGTCCTTCTGGACTGTTCATTTTCACTTAGGTCCATGATGGAGAAAGGGAGATGATGTGGATTTATTTTATTTACTTTATTATATTTATTTATTAATTTTTTTTCAAAATAATAAGAATAAGAAAATGGATATTAAAATAATAAAACAAAATAAAAAATTTGAAAATATTTTATGAGGATTTTTGAAAAAGAATGAGGGGAGAGAAAATGGTTAGGAGTTTTTGAAAAAGATATGAATTTAAAAATTTTGACCAACTCAACCTAATGAATACGAAAATTATGAGCAATTAAAGGAAAAGATATTTTTTTATTTTTGAATTTTATTATGAAAGAGAAAAACACATAAAAGGCAAAAGACTTAAAATTTTTAGATCCAATGCACCTTGTTTTCGAAAATTTTGGAGGGAAAACACCAGGGCACCAAACTTAAAAATTTTAAGATCAAGACACAAAGAAGACTCAAGAACACTTTGAAAACTCACAAGAACAACAAGAACAAAAAGAAAGAACACCAAACTTAAGATTTTTAGAAAACCAAAATAAAATTTTTGAAAACTAAAGAAAAATTAACAAGAGAACACCAATCTTAAAAATTGGCACAAGATTTAATCAAAGAAAAATTATTTTTAAAAGGATTTTAGAAAGGAAGACTCAAAGGGGCAACTATTGCCAAGAGCATATACACATTCAACAAATGCAAGGATGGAACAGAGAAAAACTAAATTTTTTTAGATGACAAAAACACAAAGGACACCAAACTTAAAACATGCAACTAGACTCAATGAGAAACTAACAATTAATAAAGAAAAATAATATTTTTGAAGAAATTTTTTTTGAAAAGAAAGTAAAAGACTCTAAACCAAAAAGACAAATTTTTCCTAATCTAAGTAACAAAATAAACCGTTAATTGTTCAAACTCAAACAATCTCCGACAACGGCGCCAAAAACTTGGTGCACAAAAATTACAATCACACTTTGTAATTCCGAACAACTAATCAGCAAGTGCACTAGGTCGTCCAAGTAATACCTTACGTGAGTAAGGGTCGATCCCACGGACATTGCCGGCTTGAAGCAAGCTATGGTTATCTTATTATTCTTAGTCAGGATATCAATAGTGGTTCTTATATTTAATTGCAAAAAGTAAAAGAGCATGAATTAAATGATACTTGTTGTGCAGTAATGGAGAACAGGTTGAGGTTTTGGAGATGCTCTGTCTTCTGAATTTCTGCTTTCCTACTGTCTTCTTCTTCACACACGCAGGTCTCCTTCCATGGCAAGCTGTATGTTGGTGGATCACCATTATCAATGGCTACCAGCCATCCTCTCAGTGAAAAGGATCCATGTACATGGCTAATCATCTGTTGGTTCTCACTAATGTTGGAATAGGATCCATTGATCCTTTTGTACACTGTCACTGCGTCCAGCAGTCATGAGTTTGAAGCTCGTCACAATCATCCCTTCTTGGATCCTACTCGGAATACCACAGACAAGGTTTATACTTTTCAGATCTCTGGAATGCTGCCAATTGATTCTAGCTTATACCACGAAGACTCTGGTTTCACGGAATTGAATACTCTGTTGTCAGGAGAGGCAGTCAAACACGTGAACCAGGAACCCAAGAGATATACATTCAATCTAAGGTAGAATGGAAGTGGTTGTCAGGCACGCGTTCATAGGTTGAGAATGGTGATGAGTGTCACGGATCATCACATTCATTATGTTGAAGTGTGAATGAATATCTTAGAATAGAAACAAGTGTGATTGAATAGAAAACAGAAATAATTGCATTAATTCATCGAGACACAGCAAAGCTCTTCACCCCCAACCATGGGGTTTAGAGACTCATGCCGTAGAAGATACAAATTTAGATGTACAAAATAAATCTCTAAAAGTAGTTTTTATACTCAACTAGTGACCTAGGTTTACAGAAAATGAGTAAACTAAGATAGATAGTGCAGAAATCCACTTCTAGGGCCCACTTGGTGTGTGTTGGGGCTGAGCATTAAAGCTTTCACATGCATAGGCTATTTTTGGAGTTAAACACCAAGTTGTAACTTGTTTCTGGTATTTGACTCTAGCTTGTAACCTGTTTCTGGTGTTTAACGCCTGAATAGGGCAGAAAGCTGGTGTTGAACGCCAGTTTGCGTCGTCTAAACTCGGGAAAAGTATTGACTATTATATATTATTGGAAAGCTCTGGATGTCTACCTTCCAACGCAATTAAGAGCGCATCATTTGGACTCCTTTTGCTCCAAAAATTCTATTTCGAGTGCAGGGAGGTCAGAATCCAACAACATCTACAGTCCTTTTTCAGCCTCTGAATAAGATTTTTGCTCAGGTCCCTCAATTTCAGCTAGAAAATACCTGAAATCATAGAAAAACACACAAACTCATAGCAAAGCCCAGAAATGTGATTTTGGCATAAAAACTAATAAAAATATACTAAAAAGTAGCTAGATCCTACTTAAAACTAGATGAAATGCCCCCCAAAAGCGTATAAAATATCCGCTCATCAGTAATGCCCCAGCATCTTTTCAGAGGTGTATGCTTTCAATTTTTCTAATATGGTTGAAAATTTTATTGAGGTATTTATGGATGATTTTTCTGTTTTTGGTAATTCTTTTGAATCTTGCCATAAGCATTTATCTCTGGTCGTGAAACGGTGTCAAGAATGAAACCTTGTTTTAAACTGGGAAAAATGTCATTTTATGGTTACAGAAAGTATTGTTCTTGGACACCGGATTTCAAGCAAAGGGATTGAGGTTGATAGAGCCAAGGTGGATGTAAATGAAAAATTACCACCACCATCTAATGTTAAGGCAATCCGGAGTTTCTTGGGTCATGCAGGATTTCACAAAAGATTTATAAAGGATTTTTCTAAGATTGCTAAACCATTGAGCAACCTACTAGTTGCTGATGTTCCTTTTGTATTTGATACTAACTGCCTGCATGCTTTTGAAACTCTAAAAGAAAAACTTACCTCTACTCCTATCATAGCTCCCCCTAACTGGGATTTGCCATTTGAATTGTTGTGTGATGCTAGTGATTATGCTATAGGAGCTGTGTTAGGACATAGGCATGGCAAGCTTATACATGTCATTTGCTATGCTAGCCGTGTGCTAAATGATGCTCAAAAGAATTACACAACTACAGAAAAAGAACTATTAGTTATTGTGTATGCTATTGATAAGTTTAGGTCTAATTTAATTTGTTCTAAGGTTATTGTTTATACTGATCATGCTGCTTTGAAGTACCTTTTAACCAAACAGGATTTTAAACTAAGATTAATCAGATGGGTGCTACTACTTCAGGAGTTTGATATTGAGATCAAAGACAGGAAAGGGTCAGAAAATCAAGTAGCTGACTACCTTTCCAGGATTGAACCTGAAGAGGGCGTGCAACCACCCACAGTTGTGACTGAGACATTTTCAGATGAGCAACTATTCACCATTCAGTAGGCTCCATGGTTTGTAGACATTTGATGACTGCGCATCATGTTATGTTTTTCTATGCCTTTTCATATAAAAAATTAGTTTATAATGCCCAATTATTAAGTATTTGTTGTGCTTAAGTTGTATATTACTTTGATCTTTTGATTTGATAAATTTTGTAGAAAATGGTGGAAAAAGAAGCAAAAAGCACAAAACAAGCAAAGGAAGCTGGCGTGCCTGGGCGTGGCATGCCAGGCATATGAAAGAGAAAGGGTGCTCAACACTACACAATGGGCGTGGCACGTCAGGCATGGGCGTGGCATGCCAGTTATATTTTTCAGAGAAGGGAGGAAGTTGCATCACTATAAGTGTGCCACTTGGTGTTTTAGATGTGGCACGCCAGGCCAACATTCCAGCAAAGAAGGTTGAAGAGTTCTACATGGGCGTGGCACGCCAGTCTTGGATGTGGCACGCCGGGGTATTTGATAGACTGATCTTTTCACCTTCAAATGGGCATAACTTGAGCTACAAAGGTCCAAATGAGTTAATTTTAGCGGCGTTAGAAAGATGACATCTAGGGCTTTTGAAAAATGTATAATACTTTATAGTGGACATTCATTTTGAGGCCCAAACAACTCCATTATTTCAGCATTGCAAAGTGTGTCATACCCTACTGAGAAATTTCTATTGGGCATGGCACTTGAAACCACACGCCAACTTCTCCTTGCAGCCCCCAACCTTCAACCAAGCCCACTCCAACTCTCATTCAAGCCACAATTGTCAATCAATTAAGGCCACAAGAAGCATCTAGAATAGTTCATTTTCATTTCATTGTAATTTTCTTTTCAATTTCATTTGAGTTTGTAATTTTGGATAGCTATAATAGGATCACCACACACACATTGAAGGGCATTCTGGACACAATTGGAGGACGGGTCTTCGGACTCCCCCATCTGACCCACACTTCACTCCTCTTCCACTTTCTTACTTGTAAATATTTTAGTTATGAATCACTAACTCTTTCCATTGGGAAAGAGAGCTCTATTGCTATTTGATGGATTAAATTGTTTTTATTATTCTTCTTCTTCTCTTCATCTCTCTTTGATTTACTAGAAGGAATTTTGTTCTTCTTGTTAGCATTCAATTATTTTGGAAAATAGATTGAATGTATTTGGGTTTTATGTGAACCTTGGAAGAGGAATCATAAAACCATGCTTGAAATCCTTCTCACAGTTGAGTAGATTTAGGTATAGATGGGATATTGTGACATTTAATCTATCCATTATTTGGGCCTATAAGGATGTGTGGTATAATTAGGGAACAAGCTTCATCTCCTCTCATGAGCAACTAGACCAAGGAATTGGCTATTGATCAAGACTGGGGAGATTGAGTTACCAAGGAATTGGGACTAAATCACTCATGATTGCCAAGAGGTCAATGAGTTGCATGATTTAAGAAGAGATGAAATCAATTAAATCGAAGAATGTAATATCTTTTGATCCCAATGTTTATTTTATCTTTAGTTCTTATATTTACTTTATGGTCATTTATTTTCTAGCACTTTACTTTCTAGTACTTTACATTTAAGCCATTTACTTTCTTGCACTTTAATATTTTCCTTTACTTTCATGTCGTTACATTTCTTGTTGATTATCTCTCCTTAATGTTTGTCTAACTAGAATAATCAGTCAACTATTATTTGCTTAATCCGTTAATCCTCGTGGGATCGACCTCACTCATGTGAGTTTTATTACTTGATATGACCCAGTGCACTTGCTAGTAGTTATTACGGAAGAATTAAATTTTTTCCGTCATCAACATTGCAAATTACAAAGCCATGAATTTCATTCCAAAAGAGTACAGTAAACAACAAGTGAAGAAGCTATTGATTGATGCGAAATACTACTTTTGGGAGGAACCATACCTTTTTAGAAGATGCTCAGATGGTATAATCCGGAGATGTGTCTCAGATGAGGAAGCACAGCAGATTCTTTGGCACTGTCATGGCTCTGATTATGGAGGCCACTTTGGTGGTGAAAGGACAGCTACAAAGGTCCTTCAGAGAGGTTTTTACTGGCCGACTGTCTTTTGGGACTCAAGAGCATTTGTAAAGAACTATAACAGATATGAAAGAGCTAAGACTCTTCCTGCCAACCTTGAGATGCCACAGCAGGGGATTCTTGAGATTGAGTTGTTTGATGTGTGGGGTATTGACTTCATGGGACCTTTTCGACCCTCATATTCCAACAACTATATCTTGATAGCACTTGATTATTTGTCCAAGTGGGTGGAAGTTGTGGCTCTGCCTACCATTGATGCCAAAATGGTGATGAGCTTTCTTCAGAGATATATTTCAGCCAGTTTGGTGTCCCAAAGACACTCATTAGTGATGGTGGAAGTCACATCTGTAATAGACAGCTGGACTCACTTCTGCAGAGGTATGGAGTCTGTCATAAAGTGGCAACCCCTTATCACCCTCAGACAAGTGGACAGGTTGAGGTTTCTAATAGAGAACTCAAGAGGATTCTAGAGAAGACCGTCAGTATCTCAAGAAAGGACTGGTCTAGGATGCTTGATGATGTTCTCTGAGCTTACCGGACAACTTACAAGACTCATATTGGCATGTCCCCTTATCAGTTGGTCTATGGTAAAACCTGTCACTTGCCAGTTGAGCTGGAGCATAGAGCTTACTGGGCAATCAAGTACCTGAACTTTGATGCTCAAGCTGCCAGAATAAAGAGAATGCTTCAGTTGAATGAGCTTGATGAATTAAGATATTCGGCCTTAGAGAATGCCAAGTTCTATAAGGAGAGAACTAAGATATGGCATGACAAGAAGATTGCCATCAGAGTCTTTGAGCCATGTCAGATAGTGCTTTTGTTCAATTCAAGGCTCAAACTATTTTCCGGGAAGCTGAAATCCCAGTGGTCAGGATCGTTTGTGGTAACTAGAGCATCACCGTATGGTCATGTAGAAATTTAGGAAGAGAATTCTAACAGAAAGTTTACAGTGAATGGCCAGAGGTTGAAGCACTATCTTGGAGGTCAGATTGATCGCCAAAGGTCCGCTCATCTACTGAACTAGCAGAACTAACTGTCAAGCTAGTGACGTTAAAGAAGCGCTTGTTAGGAGGCAACCCGATATTTTCGTATCCTTTAGTTTGAATTCTGTTGTTTTGATTTTGTTATTTATTTGATTTTATTTGAGTTTCTACTATTTTTTCTTTGTTTTACATGTGTTTTGATAACGCAGAATATTAAAAATAGGAACCAATACACTTAGAAGAATTTCAACCACCCTAGAGATGTTTAGTTTGGATTGGGTGGTGCCAAACTTGGGATTTCCAAGTTTGGCCCCCACATGATGCACATACATGGGATAACAATTCTGGAGGGGTGGCGCCAAACTTGGGAAATTGGAATTTGGCACCACCATCAAGCGTGTATGGTGCAAAACTCTCTGCCAGGGGGCGCCAAACTTGGCTCCCCTGGCGTTTAACGTGATTTTTCAGGAAAAAAAAAGCACAAGGGTGGCGCCAAACTTGGGCTGCACCAAGTTTGGCGCTAAGAGGAGCAACTCTTTTCGGGCATCACGGTGCCAAACTTCAAGCTTTCCAATTTTGGCGCCAGCTCACTTGATTTAGCTAATTCTAAAAGAAATCTCATATATCCAAAGCCATACCTTCTCATTTTCAAGCCTTTCCCTCATTCCAAAACCCCCTAATCCGTGACTCCCCCATTCTCATACAACACCCTTTCTTTCCCTTCCCCAATTATTCTTCCCCAACCCAATGTCAATCCGTGACCCCACCCGACTCCCTATATAAACCCCACCCCATTTCCTATTAACCCACAACCCATCACCATAACAAGCTCAATACATTACCCCCCACTCCCAACGTCCCAAAGCCAGTCCCTCTGATGCCAGGGCGTCTTGGCTAGTTTCACAAGCTATTTTTAGTTTGTTTTAGAGTAGTTTCATGCATTAACTAGGAAATAAGTAAGTATTTGGATGAAAAATCCATGCTTGTCTTGATTCAATCAAACATTGTTAATTTTGTGCATTTTCATGAGATTTATGCAAAGAATTATTTGATGCTATGAATGATGCATTATCTTGTGAATTTAGCAATACTTTAATGCATTTTGTTTGGTTGATGATAGGTAAGAAGAATCAAAGGAAGGACAGAGAAGAAGAAGAGCAAGCAACGTTGGTGGCCAAAGTTGGCTCACCAACGTTGCCACAAACTTTGCTCATGACAGCTTGAAGGGGTCTATTTCAAACAATAATAATTTGAGCTACAAAGCTCCAAATGAGGTGATTCCAAATGTATTGGAAAGTAAGAATCCAGAGCTTTCCAAGAATATATGGCGCACACTACATGGTGGACACTAAAATTGAGGGAGAAAATTGCCCTGAAAAGTGCATAGACGAATATGGTACCAACCTGTAGTAAGGCCAGCTGACCTCTGCACCTTCGATGGAGTATAACTCGAGCTGTAGAGCTCCCAATGATGCGCTTCCAATGGCATTGGAAAGTAGACATTCAGGGCTTTCCAACAATATATAATAGTATGGGGTGTACAATACGTTTGAGCTTCAGAATCTGGAATTGTTACCAAAGTTGGAGTAAACGTTGGTGTGCCAACGTTGCCTCCATCGTTGAAACCAACGCCAGCGACCCTGTCCCCTTCAAAGGAGCATAACTTGAGTTGCAGATGTCCAATTGAGGTGATTCCAGTTAGGTTAGAAAGCTGACATTCAGAGCTTTTCAACCATAGATAATAGTTTATAGTGAGTGGTGCACGAAATTGCAATCACACTTTTTGCAACCCCGCACAACTAACCAGCAAGTGCACTGGGTCGTCCAAGTAATACCTTACGTGAGTAAGGGTCGATCCCATGGAGATTGTCGGCTTGAAGCAAGCTATGGTTATCTTGTAAATCTTAGTCAGGATATCAATAATTATCAGGGTTGATTGTGAAAAGTAAAAGAACATGAAATAAGTACTTGTTTTGCAGTAATGGGGAACAGGTTGAGGTTTTGGAGATGCTCCATCTTCTGAATCTCTGCTTTCCTACTGTCTTCTTCTTCAAGCACGCAAGGCTCCTTCCATGGCAAGCTGTATGCAAGGGTTTCACCGTTGTCAGTGGCT
>NC_029781.3:66946794-66947632 GCF_000817695.3 Arachis duranensis
GGAATAGAATCCAGTGATTCTTTTGCGTCTGTCACTAACGCCCCGCCCTCAGGAGTTTGAAGCTCGTCACAGTCATTCAATCATTGAATTCTACTCAGAATACCACAGACAAGGTTTAGACCTTCCGGATTCTCTTGAATGCCGCCATCAGTTCTAGCTTATACCACGAAGATTCCGATTAAAGAATCCAAGAGATATCTACTTAATCTAAGGTTGAACGGAGGTGGTTGTCAGGCACACGTTCATAGTTGAGAATGATGATGAGTGTCACAGATCATCACATTCATCCGGTTTAAGAACAAGTAATATCTTAGAATGGAAGCAAGCATGATTGAATGAAAAACAGTAGTAATTGCATTAATCCATCAAGACACAGCAGAGCTCCTTACCCCCAACCATGGAGTTTAGAAACTCATGCCGTGGAAGGTACACAAAGAAACGTGTAAAGTGTCATGAGGTACAGATACAATGTCAAAAGATCCTATTAATAGTGAACTAGTAACCTAGGGTATACAGAAATGAGTAAATGACATAAAAGTCCACTTCTGGGTCCACTTAGTGTGTGCTTGGGCTGAGCATTGAAGCTTTCATGTATAGAGACTTTTTTGGAGTTAAACGCCAGCTTTCATGCCAGTTTGGACGTTTAACTCCAAGTTTCATGCCAGTTCCAGCGTTAAACGCTGGAAATTCTGAGGCTGATTTGCCACGCTTGTTTGGGCCATCAAATCTTGGGCAAAGTATGGACTATTATCCATTGCTGAAAAGCCCAGGATGTCTACTTTCCAACGCCATTGAGAGAGCGCCAATTGGGCTTCTGTAGCTCTAGAAAATCCACTTC
>NC_029781.3:66947905-66949637 GCF_000817695.3 Arachis duranensis
CGTATAAATTATCCGCTCATCACAACACCAAACTTAAATTGTTGCTTGTCCCCAAGCAACTGAAAATCAAATAAGATAAAAAAAAAGAGAATATACTATAGACTCCAAAATATCAAGGAAACTTAGCTCCAATTAGATGAGCGGGACTAGTAGCTTTTTGCTCCCGAACAGTTTTGACATCTCACTCTATCCTTTGAAGTTCAGAATGATTGGCATCTATAAGAACTCAGAACTCAGATAGTGTTATTGATTCTCCTAGTTAAGTATGATGATTCTTGAACATTGCTATGTCATGAGTCTTGGCTGTGGCCCAAAGCACTCTGTCATCCAGTATTACCACCAGATACATACATGCCACAGACACATACTTGGGTGAACCTTTTCAGATTGTGACCCAGCTTTGCTAGAGTCCCCAATTAGAGGTGTCCAGGGTTCTTAAGCACACTCTTTTCGCCTTGGATCACAACTTTATTTCTTTCTCTTTTTTTTCAATTTTTTTTTTGAATTCACAGCTTTTTCTTGCTTCAAGAATCAATTTGATGATTTTTCAGATCCTCAATAACAATTCTCTTTTTCCCTCATTCTTTCAAGAGCCAACAATTTTAACATTCTCAAAACAACAAATTCAAAAGACATATGCACTGTTCAAGCATTCATTCGGAAAAACAAAAATTATTGTCACCACATCAAACTAATTCAACTAGTTTCAATGATAAATTTCGAAATCCTGTACTTCTTGTTCTTTTGTGATTAAAGCATTTTTCATTTAAGAGAGGTGATGGATTCATAGGACATTCATAGCTTCAAGACATGAATTTTAAATTTTATTAATTAAGAATTAAGAACAAGACTCAAAAATAGATATAAGATGAGACTAAAAAAAAGAAACACAAAAATTTAAATAGGCTCCTAATGATAGAGGTTTTCACAGAGTTAGGACTCAACAACCTTGATTTTGAGAAGTGGATGCTCCCTCAAATTGAGGAGAGAATTTTTGGCGTTTCAGTTCTTGAAGTTCACGCCCCTGCTTCTATTGTTCCTTCAGCAATTTGCAGAGCATGCAGTTCTGATTCTGCTGTTCTTCCTTAAGTTGCTCCATAGTTTCTTGCAACTTGGTGATAGATGCTTCTAGGCTGGCCCAGTAGCCAATTTCAGAAAATTCAGGGAGGAACTCTTGTGCCCTCCTTTTGATAGAGTTGTCTTGCATTTGTCCTTCCATTGACTTCTTGGTGATTGGATGTTCAATGGGTATGAATTCATCTACTCCCATCTTTACCCCAGCCTCTTTACAGAGCAAGAAGATCAAGCTTGGGTAAGCCAGTTTGGCTTCAGTGGAATTCTTATTTGCAATTGTGTAGATCTCACAAGCAATCACATGATGAACCTCCACTTCTTTTCCAAGCATAATGCAATGAATCATCACTGCTCTCTTGATAGTGACCTCAGAACGGTTGTTAGTGGGCAATATGGAACGCCCAATAAAGTCTAGCCAACCTCTTGCAATTGGTTTGAGGTCTCCCCTCTTGAGTTGGTTTGGGACACCCTTTGAATTGGTTATCCACTTAGTCCCAAGGAGGCATATGTCCTCTAGAACTTGATCCAACCCTTTATCTGCTCTCACCATTCTCCTATTAAAGGATTCAGGATCATCTTGCAGTTGAGCCAATTTGAAGATTTCTCTTATTTTGTCCAAATGGAAGTACATAACTTTCCCTCTGACCATGGTTCTATA
>NC_029781.3:66949733-66950435 GCF_000817695.3 Arachis duranensis
CTGAACCATATTTCTTCCAACCTTTATCTCAGGATTGGTTAGAATTTCCCATCCTCTGTTTCGAATTTGCTCTTGGATCCCTGGATATTCATCTTCTTTCAAATCAAATTTAACTTCCGGGATCACTGACCTCAGACCCATTATTTTGTGATAATGGTCTTCATGTTCTTTGGTTAAGAACTTCTCTTGATTCCAAAGGTTCTTTGGATTAGTCTCTTTCTTTCCTCTTAAATTGGTTTGTTTTCCTTTAGGAGCCATGATCTTGATGAATCTTGGCTTAGTGATCACGAAAAAGCACCAAACTTAGAGGTTTTGCTTGTCCTCAAGCAAAAAGAAAAGAAAGAAGAGAAGAGAGAGAGAGAGGAAGAGGAAATTCGAATGGTGTGGGGAATGAGGGGTGAAAAACGTTTATTTATAGAGTGGGGGGGAGATTTTCGAAAAAAAAGAAAAATTTGAAAGGAGATTTGAGAAGATATGGAAAGAAATTGAGAGAAGGGTGAGTTTTTGAACAAGATTTGGGAATGATTTGAGAGATTTGAATAGTGATTTTAGATTTTTGAAAATTTGAAAGTGAATGATGAGAGATTGAAATGTGTTTTTGTAGAAAAGTATGGGTAAGAAAAGGAAAGTTTGAAAAAATTTGATTTGAAAACAAAATCTTGGTCCCCCCACCTTTCTGGCGTTAAACGCCCAGAATGGCAC
>NC_029781.3:66953978-66954880 GCF_000817695.3 Arachis duranensis
GGTATCATAAAGCTTCCTGGATCTTGAAGCTTTTCTGGTAAGCTTTTCAAGATGACTGCACTACATTCTTCAGTGAGAAATACTTTTTCAGTTTCTCTCCAATCCTTCTTATGACTTAAGATCTCTTTCATGAACTTAGCATAAGAAGGTATTTGCTCAAGTGCTTCTGCAAACGGAATCTTTATTTCAAGAGTCCTTAGATAGTCTGCAAAGCGGGCAAATTGCTTATCCTGTTCCGCTTGGCAGAGTTTCTGAGGATAAGGCATCTTGGCTTTATATTCTTCAACCTTAGTTGCTGCAGGATTATTCCTTACAGAAGTGGTTGAAGAAGCCTTTTTAGAGGGATTACTATCAGCACTCTCATGTGTCTGATCCTCCCTTAGCGCCTGAACGCCAGGATTGGGTGAAGATTGGGTGTTTAACGCCAACTTCTCTCCCTTCTCTGGCGTTTGAACGCCAGAACTGGGCAGGGAATGGGCGTTTAACGCCAGCTTTCCTCCCCTTTCTGGCGTTTGAACGCCAAAAGTAATCCTCTCTGGGCTCTTACTGTCCTCAGAGGGATTTTGGATAGTGGTTTGGTTATCCTCTGTCAATTGTTCCTTATTTGGATTTCTGCTACTTTGAGCAGTGTTATTCAATGTCTTCCCACTCCTCAGTTGAACTGCTTGACATTCTTCTGTTATCTGTTTAGATATCTGCTGTTTTGCTTGATTCAACTGCAGTTCTATGTTCTTGTTAGCAACTTTAGTTTCATGGAGCATCTCTTTAAATTCTGCTAACTGTTTTGTCATCAGGAGCAATTGTTGATTAATCACAATCATCTGTTCTTGAGGATTAGGATCAGTGGCTACTGCCATGACTTCCTCTTTTGGAGAGAACTCATTGCTAGAGTACAAATATTG
>NC_029781.3:66957107-66972891 GCF_000817695.3 Arachis duranensis
GGGTCCACTTGGTGTGTGCTTGGGCTGAGCATTGAAGCATTTTCATGTAGAGACTTCTCTTGTAGTTAAACGCCAGCTTTTATGCCAGTTTGGGCGTTTAACTCCAAGTTTCATGCCAGTTCCAGCGTTAAACGCTGGAAATTCTGAGGCTGATTTGCCACGCTGGTTTGGGCCATCAAATCTCGGGCAAAGTATGGACTATTATACATTGCTGGAAAGCCCAGGATGTCTACTTTCCAACGCCGTTGAGAGCGCGCCAATTGGGCTTCTGTAGCTCCAGAAAATCCACTTCGAGGGCAGGGAGGTCAGAATCCAACAGCATCTGCAGTCCTTTTCAGTCTCTGAATCAAATTTTTGCTCAGGACCCTCAATTTCAGCCAGAAAATATCTGAAATCACAGAAAAACACACAAACTCATAGTAAAGTCCAGAAAAGTGAATTTTAACTAAAAACTAATAAAAATGTACTAAAAACTAACTAGATCATACTAAAAACATACTAAAAACAATGCCAAAAAGCGTATAAATTATCTGCTCATCAGTGAGCATGAAATTGGCAACGTTTACAAGAGGACAAAGTAACGTTCCAAGGCTTGATGTTCAACATTATGCAAGGAAAAAGAAAAGTTCTGGTGCCAACGTTAGAGAGAACGTTGGTACACCAACGTTACTTCCAACATTTTACTTTCTGGAAATTGAAAAAAAAATCCACGCGTACGCGTGCATGACGTGCACGCATGGATAGGCCAACGTTGGAGGAAGCGTTGCTAAGCCAACGCTGAGGCCAACGTTCGCGATTAGCTTTCAAAAATTGGAGTTGGCAAACTTTGCATCGACGCGTACGCGTCAATGACGCGTATGCGTGGACATACTTTTTTAGCCCAACCATGTGCATGCACAGGCAACGCAGACTCGTGAAGTGGCAAATTCTACCATCCACACGTATGCGTGACTGCGCGAACGTTGGTGAACCAACGTTGAGTCAAACGTTGCTGGCAACACCCATACTTCATTTTTCTCAAGTAACGTTTGACCCAATGTTTTTATACAAACGTGGACACCAATGTTAAGGCTAATTTCATTCTAAAATGCACCAATACAGAATATGAATTATAATTGCCAATGCCCATCATCAAAGAATCACTCCTAACTGCTTCAATAAAGGCCAAGGTCCACATCCAAGTATTTGAAGATCCAATGGAGATGGAAAGAAGGTTATAAATAGAAGAGTTGTTGAAGATTGAAGAGAGCTCTGTGGGAGGCCCTTAGGGGGCTCTGGAAGTTCAGAACTCTAATTTTCATTTTCTCTGCATTTTCTTTTAGTTTTATGTACTTTCTTTTCTTTGCTTTTCTTTTTCTTTTTGTGGGGGTGGGGGGGCACAACTAGAAAATGGATAAATACAAACAGATTTACAGACAGATTTAGTCTTTATTACAGACGGATTTTTGGTTACCGACGGATTTTGTCCTTCTGTAAAAGCCCCGTCGGAAATTATTTACTGACGGATTTTTTTCGACGGAATATTACCGACGAATTTTTACTAGTTACCGATGGATTTTCCCTCTGTAAATTCTCCCTTCATTTCCTGAAGGCGACAAACTTACAGACAGATTCTTCGTCTATAATTACAGACGGATTTTCAGACGAATTTTCTGTCTGTAATTACACATAGATTTTCAGACAAATTTTCTGTCTATAATCACAGACAGTTTTTCAGACAAGTTTTTCGTCTGTAATTACAGACGGATTTTCCGACAGATTTTCCGTCTGTAATTTAAACTTTGGAAAATCATGTCTACAGACAGAAAATCCGTCTGTAAATCTATCTGTAAGGTAAAATAGAATTTTTTTTACTTTTTCTAATTACAAAATAAACTTGTTTTCATACAAAATAAATATATATTTAATACAAATTTTTATCTAATTTATATTCGAATATTTATAATATTTTAAAAAATAAACAAATTCATCGTATTAAAAATAAACAATATTTACAATAAATTATTCAATATGAATTGAAGATACAGTTGAAGTGATTTCATTTGTTCTAGGATTAGCACTTTCTAATAAACGCCACAAGGATCTTCTTTAACCAGAAGGGCAAGAACATTGAGTGAGCTCCATGTTTTTGTCACATTGCTGCTTAAATCTCCCAAAGTAACAGCAAAGACAGCATCAAATCCTCCTGCTCCTGGAACTCCAGCCAACAACACTCCTTCGAAGTTCAGTGTAGCATCTAAAAGTTTTGTTTGTGATTCTGGTTCAATCTGCATGAATTGCAAGGAAAGAATAGTGATATTTTGCCAGCAGATATATGGAACTCCAGCCAACAGCAATGCTTTAATAACTGCTTCCTTGTTGGGTTCAGAAGCTTGCTCTATCCACTGCGAGAATTGCATTTTCAACATCAACACAAGAAGAAAAGCAAGAACATGAGAGCCTGAAGTGTAGTCTCAAGAACATGATATCACATATGTGCATTAGAAATTTAGTCACACCACTTGAAACTGAAAACCAGGCAAACAATAAAGTTGGATATATAATCTCTTTCAAACCCATCAAAAGTCAACTTAATTGTATAAGTCTAATAGTAAAGATGTCCTATCTCATTAAAATAACTAATAAACAGGAATGTAGAAATTTAATCTAATGCAAGGCATACCATAAGGCCAAAATATTCTAGTTATTTAACAGTGAGCATTATCAATCAGTTTACTCTACATCCACAAGAGTACAAATTTTAATTTTTATGTTACTTCCATTAATTAAACAACCACAAATGATTTGAAAGAAATACCTTTTTGATCTGAGCTTGCTACAGCAATCAATCACATATTTATATGCATTACATTGTTCCTTTGCTAATTTACTCAAAAAGTTCAGTTGAATTTCTAACTGCGAATTCGCCTCTGACAATCTTCTCCATGTGTCCAGGGATTGCTAAGGGTCAGACTTTTGCCATTTTTTTACAGCACCAACCATTGATGGCGTAGATGAACTACCAGTTCCTGGTTCTCCTAGTAACTAAAAAATGATATATAGTCAGAATATTAACCAATAGACTTCATATTCTTCTGATAAGAAAGTCATTCAACCTGAAGTAAAAGGAAAATATGGGGGTATAAGAGATTTAAATTGCTTACCAGAGTCATCAAAGGTGGTAAAGAGAACTCAGTCCTCTCATGGTCCCAGTTTCCATTCAGAATGTCACTGATAACTTCTGGTGCAGGCAATGCTTGTGTTGCAACCTGCAATGTCAGCAAAACAATGTCTAGTCACTGTAAGAGATAACCAATAGAAAATAGAAAATAAAGTTGTAAATCCTGTTTTCTGTTCTATTTTCTGTTTTCACTTTTTCCTTCATAAAATCCAGAAAATAGAAAATGCTGAAAATAAAAAACGCAAACCAAATGCAACATTAGATTTCTCATTTCTGTGTAAAATAGTAGCTGTTTAGCAGTAGTCCATATTAACCAGCTTAAGGAAACAAAATAAAGAGTTAATTTCAACAAATCAAGCAAGTTACAAATCAGGAGTTAATTTTTCTCATTCAAGCATGATGATGTTGTTGTGATTTGTGAGAGGAGCTACTCCTGTAGTTGCACTTTGTTTATTCAGTTTACTCCTGTAGTAGTTACAACAAGGAACAAAGCTAACACTACTACTAATTATATTAATAATAGGAATCATAAGCAGCAACAAGAAATTCTATCACTATAGGATTATATAAAAGAACACACATTTGTTTAATTAACACTATTATTAGACATAATTAAACAGAGCATCAATATCAATACTTATATATTATTCTATACACATTAGATAGCAACCTACTAACGGCATGTCTTTCCTTAAATTTCAAGCATATAAGATTTTTCTTTCATTAGCTACTGATGAGAGTCAAATTTGAAGTTATAATAAGGAATGAATATAATACCAGCTGGTAGTTGCCTAAATTACTATAAAAAATTATTCTGACCATATCTTAAAATAAAGTGAAACTTAACACATTTATCATGTCTAATTACATAGAATTGATACAATAATGAAACCAATTTAAGATTATAGAGCCAACTACACATGAAAACTAATTAGCTTCTATGCGAATTTTCTAAGAATGCTTCAGAACTTCTAATTTGTTTATGACTAGGCACACTTCTGAAGAATTAGTCCCAGAAGCCATAAATAAGAAATAGTTCAAATAATTCATGCTACTTAATAGCAAGGTAATAAAGATTAACAATAGAAATAATCATAATGCACATTTCCTAGCGACACACAGAGATATAAATGCATACCAGATGAACTCGATTAGTAATTTCCACTCTGCAACTCCGACTCGAATGTAGGTATTTCTACTCACATAAATACCTGACATTTGGAAGCATAAGAAGAAGGCACCAGCTTGATTACATTAAAATGAAAAGGAAGAGAAAAAAAAAGATTGAACCATTACATGTTTCCAATTAATATAATGAAAGGAGCAGGCAATAAGGTTACCCAATAAGAGATTGTTGTTCTTAGCATTAGTTTGCAACCTTGGTCGTGAGAGCCACATTTTACGCCATGAGCCATTATATTTTGATTGAAGAATCCTATAGTTTTCTACCACTCCAGAGAGCTTCATAAAAGAGACTCCAAAATTAGAACTTAAAATATTTATGTGCAGTCAAACCTCCACATTCAAAAGCTCTAGCAAGTTTACCTGCCAAGCCTTCATGCATGCAACGCGCCAAAACATAGGGTTACGAATTGTGTACCTCCATTTTCGACACATACAAGATGCCTTTCCCAAGACATATGGAGTCATTCGAGCAAAGACCTGTAAATATACATTCAATATATTTGTTTCTGAGAGTTTTTTCAATATAACAGAGTTTCCAGCATAAATCGGTGTCCTAATTTTAACATTCGACCCTTGAATATCAGACTAAATACTCAATGTACAGAAGTTAAAAAAAGCTTTATTAACATAGGTATGTTTAAGATTAATACAAGTTCTCTTCGGAAAAAAAATAATTAAAGAAATGGATAAAAGATCTTCATAAATTTTAATCATCAATAAAAATAAAACCTACGCAGAAAAGTTTTTTAATTTTTTAATTCTAGAATTCAAATCACATTCAAATCCAGAAAATGCGCCTTAAAAATTGAACCAGTAAACAAGAAAAAACAAATAATGAACAGCTCTAGCTAAAATATCTACAAACAAATAACGAGCTAAGATTAACTGATTAATAACTTTGTGGTTGATTAGAACGTCAGATCTAAGGAAATTTAAATATCCAGTTTTTGATACAATGCAAAGCAATGTGACAAAAAAAACACACAGTTTCCTAAGGATCCAATTTTCTTTAACTAACATAGAAAAGAAAAAAAGAGGGAAAAAATCCATTCACACTAGTCCAATGAAACCTTTTTTTTGTTACAAAGATCCTTTGGCAACAAACATGGATCTGATTTGCTTTTTAGTATTTTGACGATGGTCATAGAAAATTCAGTCACAAAGCTTCAGTGACTGAGCACTCCATTAAAAAGAGCAGCTTGGTTGACAACATTAATCTTAAACATTAACATTAAGACACTTCAGTATACTCATCTGAGCAGAGGCTTTCATGTTGAAGTGACTTTGAATTGAATATGCTAACTTCCTTTAATTGGATGTTCTTAGTTTAATAAATAAAAAGATGTTTTTTTTTTCAAAGGTGGTAATCCTTCATTGATTAGAAAGAAATTGGGCAAAAAAGCCTCAGACAAGATATATAAGTGTTTCTGGCAAAAAAAATCTGCAATTGGGGGAAACGGGGATCAGACTTCCAAATTTTAGTTCAAGCACAGGGAAATTTCCAAGAGCAAATTGACACCATCCTAAAAGGTAAAAGATATCAGAATTTTATTGCAAGAGCAGCAGGAGCTTGGAGTTACCTGGACACCAAGAGAGAGAAATGAACTTGCCAATAGAGTTGCAAGATTGGCGGCAGAAGAGAGTCTGAGTCGTTACTGGACAACATCGCCTCCCGGAGCAGTAAGGTACATCTTCAAAGCAAAGGCGGATAGAGTCTCTCCTCAGCAAACCACGGGTTTCAATCATTCAATGTTTCATGGTTACCCAATTGTTTGGGGTAGGGTAGTCAAGGAAACCACGGTTGGGGAAGCAAGACGGAGAAGGAATCAGAGCTTCAGAGCGGCTATATATGCATGTGTGCGACAAACCATTTAATTACTTATTATTACTCAATAATTATTATTAGCTAATAGCTAGCTTAATTAATTTCAAAGATACATATAATTATATATGTATACTTAGGGACAACAGCTGCATCTTCAATAGAAGGGTGGCTCATGAGAATTCCTTCAAGTTCTGCCGGAGCCAATGCATCAATAAAATAGAAAAAAAAATATACATAAGCATATTACATGTGCTACTCTATTCACTAGTAGAATGGTTCAAGTTAGATGACTTCATGAATCTTTTCTTAAATTAACAATGGATGCAAAAATCAGTCCACAGATCAAGATAAAGAGACTCAAGATATAAGTTTTGCTTTCATGTTATCTGACTCTAGAGAAGGGTCAGTATGAATGTGTAGTAGGAAAGGTTAGCTTGAATTTGGCAAGAAGCTGATTTTACAACCAAAACTTCGAATGTTAACTACTGACCTTTGCACCATGGCTCCAAATTTAAGAGTTTTTGTAGTATTGCAGGTCTGTCTCATCTAAAAATAATCTTTGACCTTGTAAAGCAGAAAAAGCCATCAACATACCTGATTTAGTTTCCCCTTTGTGAGAATCTTCTATATAGTCTTCCCTTATCTCCACAAGACCCTCCTGTGCCAAAATCAAATATCATCACAAGCAAATCAATCAGTTAAGAAAACTTCATGAACACTTTCATATGCATGCATGATAAAAGCACAAGACGGATCAAGTCCCATTAAAAATGTATCACAAGAATATATTTGCATTCAATGTCATATGCTAAGGAGTAATGTACATTACATTGCACCAGAGGTCCATATTTCCCAGCTTTAAAATATTAAAAACAAAATTAACAAATCAAATAAAAATAAATCCTTCAAAATAATAATAATAATAAAGAAAAAATATGCATCAACAGGTTCAACAATGCCTTTTAAGTCCAAACCATACATTAGAAACGCACCGCAGCTTCAGCAATTGTTTGACCGAAAAATATGGCCTCTGCTTGAAGGTCCTTGATCATGGCTTCTAGAGAATCAAGTTGTGACTCTAATCCCTTCCCTATCCATTTCAATATCTCAGCGGTCTATTTGGAAGTTCTCTCTGCATAATATCCTTCTCCCAAAAGAACCTACGAATCAAAACAAAACCACTTCTCAAACATGGAAAGCAAAAATGTAGGAATTGAACAGGGCAAAAACAGAACCTACCTGAATAAAATACAAGGTACCATTTATTGAAATATAAAACTATATGACACATAAAATTCCAAGTTTTCCATTTTTTATCACTCAAGTTTTCTGTGAACGCACCACATATTAAAGCCTTTCTCAAGTGCAAAATTAAGAGAAAGCAAAAATAGAGGGAATAAGAAAAAGAGAAAAAGGAATAAACCTCACCTCAACTAAACTGAATAGATGGTTGCAAATGGTTGTGAGAGTAAGATTGATAATGTTGTTGTTAGGGTTTGTTGGTTTGTTTAGTGTGTAATGGTTTTGATTGTTGCAAAGAACGAAAGAAAGGGATGAATACAGTGATTCCTGAAGCCATACCTGAACAGCACAGGAACTATGATTTCAAATGAGAAGAATTCAAAATTGAATGTCATGCAAAATCATACCTGAACCGATGGATGAGTGCAGTTATTCCTAAACCGGTGGATGAAGATGACCAGCGAAGGAAGCTCCTACGATGGAGATCGTGGACGGAGTGATGGAGAGAGTGGCGGCGGTGAAAGAAGCTCCTACCATGGAGAGAGCGTGGATGGAGAGAGGAAGAAGCTCCTGCGATGGAGTGTGTGGAGTGTGAATGGATCGAGAGAGTAGGATCTGAGTTAAGGTTAACTCAATATTTCCGACGGATTTTATTTAAATTAATAATTTAATAAAACGCGCGTTTCGTCTACTTAATTACAGACAAAAAATTCATCTGTAACCATTTTCTACAAAAAAAATCATTTTTCTGAAAGAATTATCGACGGATTCTCTTTTCCGTTTGTAATTTATGCTAATCCATTTTTTTTGTTTTTCGACAAAAAATTCCTCTGAAATTCTCTCTGTATTTCCGTGGATAAAATCCGTCAGAAATATCCGTCTATAATAACTAGTTTTCTAGTAGTGGGGGGCCTGAGACACTGATACTAAAACTTTCCCCTATTTTCTTTTCTCTATAACTTTTCAATTCTGCAATGTAATTTTCATTTTCATTTTCCATTCTTAGAGCTGTGAACAACTAAACCTCTTTCATTGGGTTAGGGAGCTCTGTGTAATTCAATGGATCAATATTAGTTTTCATATTTCTTCTTCTTTCTTTTCTCTTGATCTTGCTAGAAAGCTTTCGTTCTTCATCCAATTGGATAGTTGTCTTGAAAAAGAAGCTATTCATAAATGGATCTCCTCTGAACCTTGGAAGAAGAATGAGGAGATCATGCTACAAATACTTTCTCACATTAGATTAGATTGGGGTTTGGATGGATATCGTGACATGTAATCCTACCAACACTTGATCTATGAATATGTGTGGTATAATCAGTGACTGCACTTTGGGCAATTGTTCATGCTTAGAGAGATTAGATTGCCAAGGAATTGGGATCTAATCACCTAAGATTGCCTAGGAGGTCAATGAATGCATTGATTGAGGAAGAGATGAAAATGAATTTGATCCGGAGAATTATAACATCTCCGGACCCCAATGAGCTTTCCCATCTCTGTTCTACCTATTCTTTTACATTATGTCTTTAATTTGATGGTCAATTTCTCCATTCCCATTTAACTTCTTGTAATTTAAGTTTCTGCATTTATATTTTTGCAATTTAATTTCAGCTATTTAATTTCTTGCTTTTTAAGTTTCTCGCCAATTTTACTTTATGCGACCCTAATTTCAAATCGATTTTAGTTCAACTAGAACAATTCTCTAATTAACATTGATCAACCAACCAATCCCTGTGAGATTCAACCTCACTCTACAGTGAGTTTTACTTGACGATAATCCGGTGCACTTGCCGGTAGAAAATTTGTTGCGAGACAAGTTTTTGTGACATCACCCTCCCTTCCCCTTCATCTTTATATACTCCCCCATCCCACACAACAACCACAATAAATTACATATGTTCCCTCTCTGCCTCTATATCCCTCTATCCCTTTAAACGCAACCCCATTCACAACTTCCCAAGGCCACCCCCTTACCCCCTTCTCCTCCTCTTTTACACTCTGTTCTTCTGTCTTTCTTCTCTATTTTACTTAAAAAAAGAATATTTTAGCATTAATTTTTATTTTCTTCTTTTTCACTTTCTTTTTCCTCTTTGTATTTCTCTAATTTGCTCGGGAACGAGCAAAAATTTTAAGTTTGGTGTTGTCGCTTTGCTTGTGTCTTTTGTTAATTTCATGGCACCAAAGACCACTCAAACCTCCAAAAAGAGGAAAGGAAAGGAACTGACCACCGGTTCTCATGTTGCATTAAGATTTTGTTCTAAATTGCATGAAGAGCATTTTTTTGTAGGTTACTAGCAATAGGCCTGTACTTCCGGAAGTGCGATTTACACTCCAACCGGATGAATATTTGGAAATTCAGTACCAAATTCAGATACGAGGATGGCAGTTCTTGTGTAATCCGCATATGGAGGTCGGACAATTGATGATTCAAGAATTTTATGGGAATCTGTGGATCACATACAAGGATGTTTCTGGAGTTAATGAAAGGAACCACAAAAGCTTTGTGAGGGGAAGACTCATTGATTTTAGTCCAGAGACTATTCGACAGACCCTCCAATTACCACCAGTTGTGCCCACACTTTGATGCTACAGTGAGAAGGTGAACAGAGATCAGCAATTGGAGAAAGTGCTCGCTGATATTTGCATTCCATAGGCTCAATGGAAGTTTGGCGCAGAGGGGAAGCCGTGCCATCTCAAAAGCAGTGACTTGACTCCTTTGGCTAGGGGATGGCTAGAATTTATCCGGAGATCTATCATGCCCACTAGCAACCGGTCCGAGTGCACTGTGGACCGGGCCATTATGATTTATTACATCATAAAGGGAGAGATATTGGAAGTAGAGGACGTTATTGCTCAGCAAATCTATCACGTCGCCACCAACACCGTTAAGAATGCCAGGTTAGGTTCTCACATCTCATCTACTACCATCTCTGTGAGGCCGCTAGGGTAAAGATAGAAAATGACTTCCCTATTCCAGTCGAGTGACCTATCACGAAGAAGACTATGAAACTGGTCAGGGAATACCAGAGTCTCCCCAGAATAGAACAAGTGGAAGAAGAAGCTCAATAGGACCAGCCACCACTGCCTCAGGGACACTACTTTCCACCCCAAGAATACTTGCAGCAGCTCACATCCTCCATTGAGCAGATGAGGATCACACAGGATAGCCGCTGGCAATAGTACACTACGTCTATTGAGGAGATGAGGGTGACACAAAACAACTGTTGGAAGCATCTTACCACCACCCTTGATCAGATGAGAGCTACTCAGAAATCTCAGTGCTAGGAGATTTATTAGCTGAGACAGGATTATAGCCACCTAAGAGGACCGTACGTATCACAGCCAGAGGAGACAGATCCCCACCAAGGAGATTGAGGTGGCTTAGTTCCTTTCATTTCCTATATTATTTTGCCATTACTATGTTAGGTTCCTATTTTCTGCTATTTTATCTTAGTTATTGCATGATCCTTTGTTATTTCAATTCCTAGGTTCTAGTTTAATTTGCTATTTTTATTCTGTTATTTGCTTTTAGTTCTGAAAAAATGTCTCATGTATTTCTCACTGAGCTTGAATTCAAAAGAAAAAGAAGAAAAATGATGTATTGCATGAGAAATAGAGTTTATAACAAAGAGTAGTCATACTTACTTCAATGTGGTAGTATTCTTTGTGATTCTGAATGCATAGTTGAATTTGAGTCAAGGGATGTTGATGTATAACAAACAGGAATTGAGAGAAATATTATGAATTCTTTGAAGTTAATGATAGCTTAATCTTTGAAGAAAAAGAAACAGCAAAAGAAAAAAAATATAAAAGCAAGGTCCAAGGCTTTGAGCATCAATGACTAGGGAGATCAGACATGATTAAAAGCTCAAAGAGTTATTTTCCTAGTCATATGGTTGTGGTGTAGATGTGTCAAGCAATCCTTGAGACAGAACACTAAGAGTCGAGATCAAACGCAATTAACAGAGTATGCCAAAGGCTTTGAGCACCACTATCTAGAAGTAACTGAAAGAAAAATCAGAACTTCAAGAGAGTTTCCCAATTAAGTGCTTATGGTGTTTTTGTGTCAAGTGGAGCTTGAGACGAAACATTTAAAGTCATGGCTAGGCTCAAGGTGTAAAGCACCAAAGAAAAGAGAATTAAATGAAATTTGTTGTGTTCAAGGATTAAACTGAAGTATAAAGGATTAGAGAATTCATAATATTATCCATATTCTAACTCCGAATGACAATGACATTCCTCCAATTCAATGGAGAGTGAGATGCCAAAACTATTCAGTATTGTAATAGATAAACCCCACTTCAAGAAGAGATACGAGCCTAATTGAACTCTCACTTCTCATGCAAATTCACATCTTAATCATGTATTAGTTTTAGTTGCTTAAGGAGAAGCAACAATTCAAGTTTGGTGTTGTGATGCGTGAGCATCTTTCCTATCTTCTCCTAGTGAATTTGCATTCAAATTATTGAGTTTAATCAAGAATTAATTATCTTTTAGCCACTATGAATGCTACTTTGAGTTGGGTGTAATTCTGTTTATTTCAGGTAGCATTTCAGACGAATTTGACAGAGTTTGCATGAAGAAACGAAGCCACATAAGAATAAAGAAGTGGCACCTAACTTGGATTCTCCAAGTTTGGTGGTGCACGGAATTGTGATTACACTTTTCACAACTCCGGTACAACTAACCAGCAAGTGCACTAGGTCGTCCAAGTAATAAAACCTTACACGAGTAAGGGTCGATCCCACGGAGATTGCCGGCTTAAAGCAAGCTATGGTCATCCTGTAAATCTTAGTCAAGCGAATTCCATTGGTTATGAGTTTTGATAATTGAAAGATAAATAAAACACAAATTAAAATAAAGATACTTATGTAATTCATTGGTGGGAATTTCTGATAAGCGTTTGGAGATGCTTTGTTGCTTCTGAACCTTTGCTTTTCAATTGTCTTCATCCAATAATGTGTGCTTCCTTCCATGGCAAGCTGTATGTTGGTGGATCAATGTTGTCAATGGCTACCATTTGTCTTCTCAGTGAAAATGGTCCAGCTACCGTTTCTATACGGCTAATCAACTGTCGGATTTCTCGTCTCGAATGAAAAATACCAGGCACATCTACCGCACGGCTAATCATCTGTAGGTTCTCACTTATGTCAGAATAGGATCTCTCTATCCTTTTACACACTGTCACTACGCCCAACATTCGTGAGTTTGAAACTCGTCACAGTCATCCCATCCCAGATCCTACTCGGAATACCACAGACAAGGTTTAGACTTTTCGGATCTCGAGAATGCTGCCAATTGGTTATAGCCTATACCACGAATGTTCTAATCTCACGGACTCGGTCCGTGGATCAGAGACCCAAGAGACTATTCTCCGGCTGTCATCCAATGACTACGTTGAACATCCTGTAGACCACTTGTGATTGTCAGGCACGCGGATCTTGACTAGGCGAGTAACGAAGATAGTGGGTGATTGTCACGGATCACCCCTTCATTCTGACTTAACTGAATTGAGTACGAGAGTATGTCTTAGAGAAGAAGTATGTGTGAATTGAAAGAGAAACAATAGTACTTGCATTAATTCATGAAGAACAGCAGAGCTCCGCACCTTAATCTATGAGGTGTAGAAACTTCACCGTTGGAAAATACATAAGAGAAAAAGGTCTAGGAAAATGGCCGAATGGCCAACCTCCCCCAAATATGAAAATCGCATAAAAGTCTCCACTACAATAGTAAAAAGTGCTATTTATACTAAACTAGTTACTAAGGATTACAGAAAATAAGTAACTAAGTGTAGATAATGCAGAATTCCACTTCCGGGGCCCACTTGGTGTGTGCTTGGGCTGAGCATTGAGCTTTACACGTGCATATGCTTTTTCTTGAGTTAAATGCCAGCTTGGATGCCAGTTTGGGCGTTTAACTCCAGTTCTGATGCCAGTTCCGGTATTTTATGCCAGAAAAGGGTCTCTGGTGGGCGTTTGAACGTCAGTTTGAGCCATCAAATCTCGGGCAAAGTATGGACTATTATACATTGAGGGAAAGACCAAGATGTATACTTTCCAACGCAATTAAGATCCACCAATTGGGCTTCTGTCGCTCCAGAAAATCCACTTCGAGTGTAGGAGGGTCAGAATCCAACAGCATCTGCAGTCCTTTCTCAGCCTCTAAATCAGACTTTTGCTCAGGTCCCACAATTTTATCCAGAAAATACCTGAAATTACAGAAAAATACACAAACTCATGGTAAAGTCCAGAAATATGATTTTTGCATAAAAACTAATAAAAATGTAATAAAAAGTAAGTAAAACTTACTAAAAACTATGTAAAAACAATGCCAAAAAGCGTATAAATTAACCGCTCATCACAACACCAAACTTAAATTGTTGCTTGTCCCCAAGAAACAAAAACAAAATAGGATAAAAAAAAGAGAATATACAATAAATTTCAAAATATCAATGAAGCTTAGTTCTAATTAGATGAGCGGGACTAGTAGCTTTTTGCTTTTGAACAGTTTTGGCATCTGACTTTATCCTTTGAAGTTCAGAATTATTGGCATCCATTGGAACTCAGAATTCAGATAGTGTTATTGATTCTCCTAGTTTAGTATGTTGATTCTTGAACACAGCTACTTATGAGTCTTGGCCGTGACCCTAAGAATCTTGTTTTTCAGTATTACCACCAGATACATAAATGCCACAGACACCTAACTGGGTGAACCTTTTTAGATTGTGACTCAGCTTTGCTAGAGTCCCCAGTTAGAGGTGTCCAGAGTTCTTAAGCACACTCTTTTTGCTTTGGATCACGACTTTAACCACTCAGTCTCAAGCTTTTCACTTGGACCTTCATGACACAAGCACATGGTTAGGGACAGCTTGAATTAGCTGCTTAGACCAGGATTTTATTCCTTTGGGGCCTCCTATCTATTAATGCTCAAAGCCTTGGATCCTTTTTACCCTTGCCTTTTGGTTTAAAGGGCTATTGACTTTTTCTGCTTGATTTTTCTTTTTCTTTCTTTTTCTTTATGTTTTTGCCATTTTTTTCGAAAGCTTTGTGTTTTCCACTGCTTTTTCTTGCTTCAAGAATCAATTTTATGATTTTTCAGATTATCAATAACATTTCTCTTTTTTCATTATTCATTCAAGATCCAACAATTTTAACATTCATAAACTTCACTATCAAAAAATATGCACTGTTCAAGCATTCATTAAAAAAACTAAAAGTATTGCCACCACATCAAAATAATTAAACTATTTTCAAGATAGAATTCGAAATTCATGTACTTCTTGTTCTTTTGCAAATAGAAACATTTTTCATTTAAGAAAGGTGAAGGACTTATGGAACATTCATAGCTTTAAGACATAGACTTTAAACACTAATGATCATGTAATAAAGACACAAACATAGACAAAACATAAAGAAATGAAAAATAGAAAAACAAATAACAAGGAAATTAAAGAACAGGTCCACCTTAGTGACGGCGGCTAGTTCTTCCTCTTGAAGATCCTATGGAGTGCTTAAGCTCCTCAATATCTCTTCCTTGCCTTTGTTAATCCTCCCTCATGGCTCTTTGATCCTCTCTGATTTCATGGAGGATAATGGAGTGCTCTTGGTGCTCCACCATCTTTCTAGTGATGGGCTTTTGAGATGAATCTTTCCATTTCCCATGACTCGAAGTTGGAAGCAACTGCCTTCCCTTTCCTCTTCCTAGAGGTTTTTCCAGCCTTAGATGCAATTAATGGTTATGGAAAAACAAAAAGCAGAGCTTTTTTCCACACCAAACTTAAAAGGTTTGCTCATATAGATTAAAGAAAGAAAAGATGGAGGTGTGTGAATGCTTCAGCCAAGGGGGGTTTTAGCTGGTTATGATGTGTGAAAATGAAGGAGTGATGAGGGGCTTATATAGGAGTGGAGTGGAGAGGGAATTCTTGTAATAGGGGTTGGGTTTGGGAGGGAGATGGTTTGAATTTGAATGGGTGGGGTGGTGCGCGAAATTGTGAACAATACTTTTCACAACTCTCATAATCCCCGGTCATGAACCCCAAAAACTTGGTAGCTCAGTACCATGGCATTACACAACTTCGCACAACTAACCAGCAAGTGCACTGGGTCGTCCAAGTAATAAACCTTACGCGAGTAAGGGTCGATCCCACGGAGATTGTTAGTATGAAGCAAGCTATGGTCATCTTGTAAATCTTAGTCAGGCAAACTCAAATGGATATGGTGATGAACGCATAAAAACACTAAGATAAAGATAGAGGTACTTATGTAATTCATTGGTAGGAATTTCAGATAAGCGCATGAAGATGCCTTCCCTTCAGTCTCTCTGCTTTCCTACTGTCTTCATCCAATCCTTCTTACTCCTTTCCATGGCAAGCT
>NC_029781.3:66975934-66976535 GCF_000817695.3 Arachis duranensis
AAGAAGAGAGTAGAAGAAGAAGAAATGAGGAAGAAGGGAATGGCTTTGTGTTCGGCCAAAAGGGGAGAGAAATGGTGTTTAGGATGTGTGGAAATGAAGGAGTGAAGGAGGGTTTATATAGGAGAGGCGGATGAGAGGGTTCGGCCATTTGAGGGTGGGTTTGGGTGGGAAAGTGGTTTGAATTTGAATGGTGAGGTAGGTGGGGTTTTATGAAGGATGGATGTGAGTGGTGAAGAGAAAGATGGGATTTGATAGGTGAGGGGTTTTTTTGGGGAAGAGGTGTTGAGGTGATTGGTGGATGGGTGAAGAAGAGAGAGAGTGGTAGGGTAGGTGGGGATCCTGTGGGGTCCACAGATCCTGAGGTGTCAAGGAAAAGTCATCCCTGCACCAAATGGCAAACAAAATCACGTTTTTAGCCATTTCTGGCATTAAACGCCGGGCTGGTGCCCATTTCTGGCGTTTAACGCCAGCTTCTTGCCCATTCCTGGCGTTAAACGCCAGTATGGTGCCCCTTTCTGGCGTTAAACGCCCAGAAGGGTGCCAGACTGGGCGTTAAACGCCCAACAGCTAACCTCACTGGCGTTTAAACGCCAGTGGGTGC
>NC_029781.3:66980861-67000998 GCF_000817695.3 Arachis duranensis
TTAGACCTTCCGGATTCTCTTGAATGCTGCCATCAGTTCTCGCCTATACCACGAAGACTCTGATCTCACGGAATGGTTGGCTCGTTTGTCAGACGAGCACTCGGTTGTCAGGCGATCAACCATGCATCGTGCAATCAGGAATCCAAGAGATATTCACTAGAGCCTCGAATGCTTGTAGAACAAGAGTGGTTGTCAGTCACTTTGTTCATGAGTGAGAATGGTTATGGGCGTCAATCATCACCTTTCATCATGTTGAAGAACAAGTGATATCTTGGATAAAGAACAAGCGGAATTGAATGGAAGAACAATAGTAATTGCATTAATACTCGAGGTACAGCAGAGCTCCACACCTTAATCTATGGTGTGTAGAAGCTCCACCGTTGAAAATACATGAGTATAAGGTCTAGGCATGGCCGTGAGGCCAGCCTCCCAATGATCTAAGATAGCATAAAATGAAGATAGCTACCCCTTGATGTCTCAATACAATAGTAAAAGGTCCTACTTATAGAAAACTAGTAGCCTAAGGTTTACAGAAATGAGTAAATGACATAAAAATCCTCTTCCGGGCCCACTTGGTGTGTGCTTGGGCTGAGCAATGAAGCATTTTCGTGTAGAGACTCTTCTTGGAGTTAAACGCCAGCTTTTATGCCAGTTTGGGCGTTTAACTCCAAGTTTTATGCCAGTTCCAGCGTTAAACGCTGGAATTTCTGAGGCTGATTTGCCACGCCGGTTTGGGCCATCAAATCTTGAGCAAAGTATGGACTATCATATATTTCTGGAAAGCCCAGGATGTCTACTTTCCAATGGCGTTGAGAGCGCGCCAATTGAGCTTCTGTAGCTCCAGAAAATCCACTTCGAGTGCAGGGAGGTCAGAATCCAACAGCATCTGCAGTCCTTTTCAGTCTCTGAATTAGATTTTTGCTCAGGTCCCTCAATTTCAGCCAGAAAATACCTGAAATCACAGAAAAACACACAAACTCATAGTAAAGTCCAGAAAAGTGAATTTTAGCTAAAAACTAATAAAAATATACTAAAAACTAACTAGATCATACTAAAAACACACTAAAAACAATGCCAAAAAGCGTACAAATTATCCGCTCATCATGGGGATAGGTGGGTTGTATGATGGTTTTGAAGGAGAAATGGAGGTGATTGGTGGAGGTTATTTTGGGGAAGAGTGTTATGGAAAGGTGTGAAAAGGAAAGAAAAAGTGTTAGGGTAGGTGGGGATCCTGTGGGTTTCACAGATCCTGAGGTGTCAAGGTATTCTAGTCCCTACACCTTTCTGGCTTTTAAACGCCCTCTGTGTGCCATTTCTGGTGTTTAACGCCAGCTCTGCTGCCTTTCCTGGTGTTAAATGCCAGACTGATGCCACTTTCTGGCGTTTAACGCCCAAAATGCTGCCAGACACACTTTTCTGGCATTAAACGCCAGTCTATCTGCCAATTCTGGCGTTTAACACCCAGAATGTAGCCAGACAACAGACACCCTTTTTTGGCATTAAAAGCCAATTTGTCTGCCAATTCTGGCGTTTACGCCCAGAATGCTGCCAGACTGGGAGTTAAATGCCCATTCTGCTAACCTTACTGGTGTTTAAATGCCAGTAAGCCTGTCCTCCAGGGTGTGCTATTTCTGATGCTGTTTTTGATTCTGCTTTAATTCTGCAGCTACTTTTATGACTCCACATGATCATCATCATAAAGAAAACATAAACTAATAATGGAAAATGCATTGAAAAAGTAATTAACATAGATAAATTAGATTGGGTTGCCTCCCAATAAGCGCTTCTTTAATGTCAATAGCTTGACAGTAAGCTCTTACAGAGCTTTACATATTCTTAGAGCATGATGGTGGCCTCCCAACACCAAACTTAGAGTTTGAGTGTGGGGGCTCTGTTTGACTGTGTATGGGGAGAATTGGATGAAGCTTTTCATGCTTCTTCTCCATGTTTAGAGAAGAAGATCCTTGAGTCTTAAACACAAGGTAATCCTAATTCAATTGAAGGACTAACTCTCCTCTGTCCACATCAATCACAGCCCTTGCTGTGGCTAGAAAAGGTCTTTCAAGAATAATGGATTCATCCTTATCCTTCCCAGTGTCTAGGATTATGAAGTCAGTAGGGATGTAAAGGCCTCCAACCTTTATTAAGACATCCTCTACAAGTCCATAAGCCTGTTTCATTGATTTGTCTGCCATCTCTAGTAAGATTCTTACATCTTGTACCTCAAAGATTCCTAGTTTCTCTATTACAGAGAGTGGCATGAGATTTATACCTGACCCAGGTCACACAGAGCCTTCTCAAAGGTCATGGTGCCTATGATACAAAGTATTAAGAACCTTCCGGGATCTGGTTTCTTCTGAGGTAATTTATGCTGAACCAAGGCATTCAGTTCATTGATGAGAAATGGAGGTTCACCTCCCAAGGCTCATTATCAAATAACTTGGCATTCATCTTCATGATTGCTCCTAGATACCGAGCAACTTGCTCTTCGAAAATATCTTCATCTTCTTCAGAGGAAGAATACTTATCAGAGCTCATGAATGGTAATAGAAAGTCCAAAGGAATCTCTATTGTCTGTATATGAGCCTCAGATTCCTTTGGTTCATCATTAGGGAACTTCTTAGTGGTCAGTGGACGTCCATTGAGGTCTTTCTCACTGGAGATCACTGCCTCTTCCTCCTTTGTAGGTTTGGCCATTTTGGTTATATTGATGCCCTTGCACTCTCTCTTTAGATTCTCTTCTGTATTGCTTGGGAGAGTACTAGGAGGAGTTTCAGTAACTCTTTTACTCAGCTGACCCACTTGTGCCTCCAAATTTCTGATGGAGGACCTTGTTTTAGTCATAAAACTGAGAGTGGCCTTAGATAGATCAAAGACTATGTTTGCTAAGCTAGAGCGGCTCTGCTCAAAATTCTCTGTCTGTTGCTGAAAAGATGATGGAAAAGGCTTGTTATTGCCAAACCTATTTCTCCCACCATTATTGTTATTGAAGCCTTGTTGAGGCTTCTGTTGATCCCTGATAAACCCCGTTTTAAGGGTTTATCTTGTGTTGAATTTAGAGTATTTTGATAACCTTTTCTCACAATTAGCCAATGAATTAGCATAATTTTGTAATCTCTCCCGTACTTGTGCTTGAATGTAAAAACATGCTTTTTAAGCCTTTAATTTGGTAATTTTAATTCATCCTTGATTCCATAAGATGCCTTGATGTGTTTACTAGTAATCTCAGGTTAAAATAGGCTAGGCATGGACCAAAGGGGCAAGGAAGGAAGCATGCAAGTGGAGAGAAGCATAAAAAGGTAAAGAAGTAATCTCAGCCAAGGACGCGCACGCGCACAAGGCGCTCGCGCGCACATTGCGATATTGACCAGGGACGCGTACGTGTACCGTGCGCGTCCGCGTCGAAGGCCGCACGTGATTTTTAAATAGAACTCATGCTCAGCAATTTCTGGGAAGCTGTGGGGCCCAGTTACAACCAATTTGGCGCCAAAGTACTTTAAAGGACCAAGGATTGAAGGGGGAAGCATGTAGGAAGTTTATACATACACATTAGGATTAGTTTAGAAGTAGTTTCTAGAGAGAGAAGCTCTCACTTCTCTCTAGAATTAGGATTAGGTTTAGGTTAATCTCTCCTCTTAGATCTAGGTTTAATTCATGGCTTTGATTTACTCTTCTTCTATCAATCCTTACTCCTCTACTCTCCTTCTCTCTAGTTTTATATTTCAATTCTTGTAATTCTTCACTTTGTTGTGGATATATCTTTGTTCTCTTGTTTTCTTTCAATAATGCAATTTGAGGTAATTCATGATAATTGTGATTTTCTTGATTATTGTTGTTAATTCTTTACATTCAATTGTTGTTAGAATTCTTTCTTGTTGTGATTTACTATACTTTTCTTTTGTACCTTCCAAGTGTTTGATGAAATGCTTGGGAGGATGTTAGAATAGAATTTTGTGTTCTTGGCTTGGGAAGATAACTTAGGACTCTTGAGTTACTAATATCTAAGTGATTGATAGTTGATAGCCATTGACTCTAGCTTTCATTAATTCAATTAGTGGGAACTAGGATTTATGGACTTGGATTGATATAACTCACTTGACTTTCTTTTGCTATTAGTTAGAGGATGACATAGTGAGATTGATCCTTGCAACTATCATGATTGTGGTTAGTGATAATGATATAGGTCCTTGATCATCGAACTTTGCCAAGACCGTTTTGTTAATAAAGTTTCATTTCTCCATGAAGGATTATAGGTGTTTACATAGGATTCTCCCATGTAATACACCTTTTCCATTACAGGATTCTCAGGGTCATAAGCTTCTCCTTCAGTGGAAGCGTCTTTAGTACTGCCGGATGCATCTTGCAATCCAGTCAGATTTTGAGAAATCATATTGCCTTGCTGGGTCAATATTTTGTTCTGAGCCAATATGGCATTCAGAGTATCAACCTCAAGAACTCCTTTCTTCTGAGTCATCCAATTATTCACAGGATTTCTTTCAGAAGTGTACATGAACTGGTTATTTGCAACTATCTCAATGAGTTCCTGGGCTTCTATAGGGGTTTTCTTTAGATGAAGAGATTCACCAGCAGAGTGGTCCAATGACATCTTGGACAATTCAGACAGACCATCATAGAATATACATAAGATACTCTATTCTGAAAGCATGTCAGAAGGACACCTTCTGATCAATTGCTTGTATCTTTCCCAAGCTTCATAGAGGGATTCACCTTCCTTCTGTCTGAAGGTTTGGACTTCCACTCTAAGTTTGCTCATCTTTTGAGGTGGAAAGAATTTAGCCAAGAAAGCATTGACCAACTTGTCCCCAGAGTTCAGGCTTTCCCTAGGTTGTGAGTCCAACCATATCCTAGCTTTGTCTCTTATAGCAAAGGAAAAAAGCATAAGTCTGTAGACCTTGGGATCAACCCCATTGGTCTTAACAATGTCACAGATTTGCAAGAATTCAGCTAAGAACTTATGAGGATCTTCTAATGGAAGTCCATGAAACTTGCAATTCTGCTGCATTAGAGAAACTAATTGAGGCTTAAGCTCAAAGTTGTTTGCTTCCAATTTCAGGAATTGTGATGCTTCTTCCATAGAAGTTGAAAGTTGGTGCAGTAAAGTCACCAAGCATCTTCCTTGCATCTCCACCATTGTTCTCAGGTTCGGCTGCCATGTCTGCCTCTTTTTTGAAATTTTCTATAAGGTCCTCTCTAGAGTGTTGTGCTTTAGCTTCTCTTAGCTTCCTCTTCAGAGTCCTTTCAGGTTCAGGATCAGCTTCAACAAGAATGTCTTTATCCTTGTTCCTACTCATATGAAAAAGAATATAACAAAGGGAGTAGTGGAATCCTCTATGTCACAGTATAGAGATTCCATAAGAATATAAGAATAGAAGAATGAGAAGAGAGAGGAGATGAGTAATTCGAACAGAGAGAAGAGAGAGGGGTTCGAATTATGAGTAGAAGAGAAGTGTTAGCAATTAAATAAAATAAATAGAAAGAGATGAGAGAGAGAGTATTCGAATTTTAAGTAGAGGGGGAAAGAAAAATATTTTTATTTTTATTTATTTAATTAAGTTAGTTTCAAAAATTTGAAAAAGAAATACAAGAAAATTAAAAACTAAAACAATTAGTTAATTAAAAAGATTTTTGAAAAAGTGGTTAGTGATTTTTGAAAATTAGAAGTGGAAAAGTAGTTAGGTGGTTTTGAAAAAGATAAAAAATAGTAAACCTGTTTTTAAAATTAAAACAAACAAGTCAAGTGGTTAGTTGAAAAAGATTTGAAAATAAATTTTGAAAAGATAAGAAGTTAGAGAAAGATTTTGAAATTAAAATTTTTAAAAGATATGATTGAAATTTAATTTGAAAAAGAATTGAAAAAGAAATTAAAAAGATTTTATTTTTAAAACTAAAGTTGATGACTTGACTAACAAGAAACTAAAAGATATGATTCTAGAATTTAAAGATTGAACCTTTCTGAACAAGAAAGTAACAAACTTAAAATTTTTGAATCAAAACATTAATTGTTAGCAAGAATTTTCAAAAATATGAATTATAATTAAGAAAAAGATTTTGAAAAATTAGTTTTAAAATTTTCGAAAACATTAAAAGAAAAATGAAAAAGATTTTGAAAAATTTTAAGAATGAAATTCGAAAATCATAAAAAAATGAAAAAGAATTGATTTTGAAAAAGATTTGAAAAGATAAAGTTTTTAAATTGAAATTTTGACTTGACTAACAAGAAACAACTAAATTTTTAAAATTTTTGACTAAGTCAACTCAAAATTTTGAAAATTATGAGAAAAATAAGGAAAAGATATTTTTTTTACTTTTGAATTTTTAATGAGGAGAGAAAAAAACAACAAAATGAAACAAAACATAAAATTTAAGATCAAAACAAATAATGCATGTAAGAACACTTTGAATGTCAAGATGAACACCAAGAACACTTTGAAGATCATGATGAACATCAAGAGCATGTTTTTGAAAATATTTAAGAAAAGAAAGGCATGTAAGACACCAAACTTAAGAACTTTTGTACTAGGGACACTAACAATTCTAAAATGCACAAGAAAAACAAGAAAAGACACAAAACAAGAAAAATTAAAGATCAAACATTCGTGAGTTTGAAGCTCGTCATAGTCATCCCGTCCCAGATCCTACTCGGAATACCACAGACAAGGTTTAGACTTTCCGGATCTCGGGAATGCTGCCAATTGGTTCTAGCCTATACCACGAAGGTTCTAATCTCACGGACTTGTTCTGTGGATTAGAGACCCAAGAGATTATACTCCGGCTGTCGTCCAATGACTACGTTGAACATCATGTAGACCGCTTGTGGTTGTCAGGCACGCAGATCTTGGCTAAGCGAGTAACGAAGATAGTAGGTGATTGTCACGGATCACCCCTTCATTCTAACTTAACTGAATTGAGTATGAGAGTATGTCTTGGAGAAGAAGTAAGCGTGAGTTGAAAGAGAAACAATAGTACTTGCATTAATTCATGAAGAATAGCAGAGCTCCGCACCTTAATCTATGAGGTGTAGAAACTCCACCATTGGAAAATACATAAGAGAAAAAGGTCTAGGCATGGCCGAATGGCCAGCCTCACCCAAATATGAAAATTGCATAAAAGTCTCCACTACAATAGTAAAAAGTGCTATTTATACTAAACTAGTTACTATGGATTACAGAAAATAAGTAACTAAGTGCAGATAATGCAGAATTCCACTTCCGGGGCCCACTTGGTGTGTGCTTGGACTGAGAATTGAGCTTTACACATGCATAGGCCTTTTCTAGAGTTAAACGCCAGCTTAGATGCCAGTTTGGGCATTTAACTCCAGTTCTGATGCCAGTTCCAGCATTTTACGCCAGAAAAGGGTCTCTGGTGGGCGTTTGAATGTCAGTTTGAGCCATCAAATCTCGGGCAAAGTATGAACTATTAAACTTTTCTGAAAAGCCCAAGATGTCTACTTTCCAACACATTTGAGATAGCGCCAATTGGGTTTCTGTAGCTCCAGAAAATCCACTTCGAGTGCAGGAGGGTCAGAATCCAACAGCATCTGCAATCCTTTCTCAGCCTCTGAATTAGACTTTTGCTAAGGTCCCTCAATTTCAGTCAGAAAATATCTGAAATTATAGAAAAACACACAAACTCATAGTAAAGTCCAGAAATATGATTTTTGCATAAAAACTAATAAAAATGTAATAAAAAGTCACTAAAACATACTAAAAACTATATAAAAATAATGCCAAAAAGCGTATAAATTATCCGCTCATCATTTGGCGCCGGGAGTGCTTCACAAACTTGCATCACATTCGGCCTTCACAGCACCAAAATTGGGATTCTCCAAGTTTGACGTCACACTCAAGAATCTAAGGAATGCATACGAGTGAGTTGAAGCCAAACTTGAGATACCTCAAGTTTGGCGCCAAATGAGAAGATTTGAAGAATGCATACGGTTCATTTGAAGCCAAAGTTAAGATACCTCAAGTTTGGCGCCAGCTAAAGATAACCTTGAAGAATTGCTTGCGGCTGGGTTGACGCCAAACTTGGCAATCTCCAAGTTTGGCGCCAATAATGATAAAAAGCATAGTGGTCCCCACGTTGAAGAGAAGAGCACGGATTGTTTCTTATTATTTGTTTATGTAATTTTCTTTTAATTTAATTAAAAATAGGAAAAGATATTATTTAGTTTTAGGAAATATAATTTACATTAATTAGGATTAGATATAAAAGGGAAAAGAATCAGCCCTTCGGGCTCCTCTCTCTTCTCTTCAACCTCATTCCGCGATTTACAGTTTTTGAGAATCCTAGTTTTCTCTCTGAACCATGAGCAACTAAACCTCCACTGTTAAGGTTAGGAGCTCTGTCTATTGTATGGATTGATACTATTACTTTTCTATTTTAATTCATGTACTGATTTCTATTTCAAGAATTGTTTTGGTTCTTTATCTTATGAATATGGGTGGAACAGAAGTATGACCTTGGTTCTAATTAAGTTGTTGTTTAACTTGAAAAAGCTCTTTACTTGAATAACAGCTTGAAAACAATTTCTCCTAAACTACTAATTATCTGGACTTAACGGGATACATGACATATAATCCTCTTATATTGGGATAATTAGGGTTTTTGTGGCATATAAACTAGAATTGAACTTCACCCTCTAATTGAAATTAGGTGACCAAGGAATTGGCAGTTGATGAAGGTTAGAGGAGACTAAAAAGGTCTAAGGAATTACAGTTTAGTCACATATAGTTTTTCATGAACCAAATCTTGCATGATTAAAATAGTTAGTAAGAAAATTCAATCCGGAAGATAGATATCTCTGAAGCCTTAACTGTTTTCCCATATATTATTCACATCAATTTACTGCTTCTTTTCTGAGTCTCAGAATTACGGTTTGATGCATTTGAACTCTCAACACTCTTTTCTGTTTGTGTAACTAAGTAAATCACTTAACCATTGTTGCTTAGTCCATCAATCCTCGTTGGATCGACCCTCATTCATTTGAAGTACTACTTGGTACCACCTGGTGCACTTGTCAATTAGTTTGTGGGTTATAAATTCCGCACCAGCGTACGTGTACATCAGGCGTACGCGTGGCTGGGTGCTCTGTTTTTCAAAATTTTTCAAGTTCTTGCACCAACCCAAGCATTCCAAACATCCAAACAGCTACCAAAACACCATCAAACCTTATTTAACACCCTAGATTACAAAATAAACCAAACATGAAATTAAACTTATTTTCCAATATATACAAAAGGGAAAATAAAAATATGTTACCATGGTGGGGTGTCTCCCATCTAACACTTTTCTTTATTGTCCTTAAGTTGGACTTTTGGGAAGTTTTCATCAAGGTGGCTTGTGCTTGAATTTATCTTGGAACTTACACCAATGCTTGGTCTTCCATTGGTTGTCAGAATTTCCAACCAAGTATCCCAAACCTTGTTGAAGTTCTTCACAAGTCATGAGCTCCCAAAATTGATCCTCCTCTCATGATCCGGGATCCCAAATATTGTTTTTACACTCGTCTTCTAGTTGATCATCATAATTCCCTCCGGGTGGTTAGCAAGCCAAATTCTCAATTAGGCACCAAGCTATCCTCCTAGACCCATTCAATTGAGCAATGGTCCAGCCTTTGCATCTAACCCTTGAAGCATCAACCATAATGAGCCTAGATTTACAACGCCAATGGTGCGTGTGTACGTAAACCCCACACTTTTCGTATAGCAGTAGTACCAGCAAGTGCACTGGGTCGTCCAAGTAATACCTGAGCAAGTCAAGGTCGATCCTACGAGGATTGTGGCTTAAAGTAAGCTATGGTTGTCTTGCCGGTCTTAGTCAGGCAGAATCAGAAGTTTGTATATGGAGTTGGATGAAGAATCATGAAACTATAAAAGCAATTATAGGAGAGTTGAGAGTCAGAGTTGTTTTGTCTTTCTGAATTAACTCTGGTATTACTGTCTTCTTTGCTTGTGAATGATCTTCTTCTATTGGCAGGCTATAAGTTATCAAAGCCATTGCTCGTGGTCATTGATCTCCTCTGCTACAGAATGAATGCCATTGCCCGTGGTCATTCAATCTGACGAAGGGTGAAGCTCTAGCAAGTCATTCTCTTGGCGATCCTACTCAAAACGCCACAGACAAGGTCGAATCTTCTGAATCAGAGAATGCTGCTTCTTTGTATTCTAATTTATACCACGGAGACCCTAATATCCCAAGAAATCGGTTGAACTGGTGTCTCAAGAAGTCCCCAATAATGTCGTGGATTAACCATCTGAGAGATGTATAAACATAGTTGTTGGCTCATGCTTTCCTTCCAAGTATTCACACGAACCCAAGTAGACACGGGTGTTTGTCAGGCACGTTCATCTTAATGTAATGAATAGAGCTAATTTGTCAGATCATCCTATTCACCACGATGAAGATCGGATATACATCTTAGAAGTAAATCAAACACTGATCGAAGAAGAAACAATAATACTTTTATTAATTTATAGGACTCAGCAGGGCTCTTCCCCTCAACCTAGGAGGTTTAGAAACTCATACTGAAGTAAAAACACAACATAAAATGTGAATAATCTGTCAAAAGGTTCGAAGAAGGTTTTTGAATTACATAAACATAAACCCTTAAATACTAAACAGATGACTAGTAAGGGTAAAATAGTCTATTTAGTGCTAAAATCCACTTCTGGGGCCCACTTGGTGAGTGTTTGAGCTGAGCTTTAATGAGATCTACGTGCTCTAAGGTCTCTTCAGCATGGAACACCAGCTAGGGGGTCCTCTTTGGGCGTTTGTACATTAGTCTCTACTCTTTGGGCGTTGGACGCATGGAAGGAGGCAGGTAGCTGGCGTTAGACGCCAGTTTTGAGCCTTCTAATACGAAGCAAAGTATGAACTATTATATATTTCCGAGTGCAGGTAGGTCAGATCTGGACAACATCTGCAATGTTTTCTCTGTCTTTGAATCGGACTTCTACTCCAGCTCCTCAATTTCAGCCAGAAAATACCTGAAATTGTCCAAAAACACAAAAACTCATAGTAGAATAAAAAATATGAATTTAACACTAAAACCTATAAAAACTTAATAAAAGCTAAACAAAAACTACTAAAAACTATATGAAAATGATGTCAAAGAGCGTATAAAATATCCGCTCATCATCTAACCACTAAATATCCTTCTCTTACGCTTCATTCCACAAAGCACTCTAAGTTGACCATCCGTTTCAAGAAAAAAAATTCAAGTGGGATAATAAAGCTAAGAGTAATAAGTTTCACCCATTCAAATGAAGGAATAGATGGTGACTTAGGCATAGAAGTTTTCAATGATCTTGATAAAGCACATTCCTCCCATCCATCCTTTTCTAGGGGCTTCCATCATTTGAAAAGATTCTTCAAGCTCTACCTCTTGCCATGCTTCTTCAAGTTTAAATGCTTCCTCAGCAATTTCTTCTAGCTCTTCCCTATCACTCAAATGATATCTTGGGATTTGAGTGAAATCTACCTCAACATCAACTTCAAATTCAATGAGGAAGGATTCATAAAACTCAAAAGGATCATATGTTGATGCGGAATTATCATAGATAGGAGGACTTGTTGTTTGTACTATTTCTTCCAATTCTTCATTCATAATATGCCTTAGAGGTTGTGCACTATCCTCCTCAACATCACCTTTAAACTCTATGGAAGAAAGTTCTTCAACTTGAGATTCCTCTTTGCATGCAACATCTCCTAAATCTTCAACCACTTCCATTTTAATTATCTCAACTTCCTCCTCTTGTTGCAATTCGTGCTTTAACTCCTCTTCTTCACCTTGAAGTTGGTGCACGAAATTATAAATCACACTTTTCACAACTCGAACCACTAACCAGCAAGTGCACTGGGTCGTCCAAGTAATACCTTACGTGAGTAAGGGTCGAATCCCACGGAGATTGTTGGCTTGAAGCAAGCTATGGTTATCTTGTAACTCTTAGTCAGGATAATAATAATTCTCAGTTTTGATTGCTAGTAAATAAAAAGCATGGATTAAATAATACTTGTTATGCAGTAATGGAGAATATGTTGGAGTTTTGGAGATGCTTTGTCTTCTGAATCTCTGCTTTTCCCCTATCTTCTTCTTCACACACGCAAGGTTCCTCCTATGGCAAGCTGTGTGTTGGTGGATCACCATTGTCAATGGCTACCATCCGTCCTCTCAGTGAAAATTGTCCAGGTGCGCTGTCACCGCACGGCTAATCATCTGTCGGTTCTCACTCATGCTGGAATAGGATCCATTGATCCTTTTGCGTCTGTCACTACGCCCAACCCTTGTGAGTTTGAAGCTCGTCATAGTCATTCAATCCCTGAATCCTACTCGGAATACCACAGACAAGGTTTAGACTTTTCAGATTCTCAAGAATGCTGCCAATGGATTCTAGCTTATACCACGAAGACTCTGATTAAAGAATCCAAGAGATACTCATTCAATCTAATGTAGAACGGAGGTGGTTGTCAAGCACACGTTCATAGGTTGAGAATGGTGATGAGTGTCATGGATAATCACATTCATCATATTGAAGTGCGAATGAATATCTAAGATAGAAACAAGCGTGTTTGAATAGAAAACAGAAATAATTGCATTAATCCATCGAGACACAGCAGAGCTCCTCACCCCCAACAATGGAGTTTAGAGACTCATGCTGTCAAAGATACAAAGTTCAGATCTAAAAATATCATGAGATACAAAATAAATCTCTAAAAGTTGTTTAAATACTAAACTAGTAACCTAGGTTTACAGAAAATGAGTAAACTAAGATAGATAGTGCAGAAATCTACTTTTGGAGCCCACTTGGTGTGTGCGGGGATGAGACTTGAGCTTTTCACGTGCCTGGGCTGTTTCTGGAGTTAAACGCCAAGTTGTAACCTGTTTTGGGCGTTTAACTCCAACTTGTAACCTGTTTCTAGCGTTTAACGCCAGAATGGAACATGGAACTGGCGTTAAACGCCAGTTTATGTTATTTATCTTCGAGAAAAGTATGGACTATTATATATTTATGGAAAGCCCTAGATATCTACTTTCCAACCCAATTGAGAGCGCGCCAATTGGAGTCCTGTAGCTCCAAAAAGTTTATTCCGAGTGCAGGGAGGTCAGAATCCAACAACATCAGTAGTCCTTTTTCAGCCTGAATCAGATTTTTGCTCAGCTCCCTCAATTTCAGCCAGAAAATACCTAAAACCACAGAAAAACACACAAACTCATAGTAAAGTACAGAAATATGAATTTTGCCTAAAAATAATAAAAATATACTAAAAACTAACTAAAACATACTAAAAACTACATGAAATTACCCCAAAAAGTGTATAAAATATATGCTCATCAGAAGCTTTAAATTCACTCCCTCACTATGCTCTTTGGTTGAGCCTCCACATTCGTCAATGGGAGCGTCTTGATTGCATAAGCTTAGGTGGGAGGCCATGTGGTTAACGACTTCCGCCATGGTAGCAACCATGATTTCTGGCTTCTTTAGCTCCTTTTGCTCCCCTTTTTGCTTTTGGATATAAGAGTTGATGTCTCTTTGTTTTCTAGCATGAAGGTATGAAGAACTTCATCCAATAAAGGAGGTGGTGGAAGAGAGGGTTCATTGTTTGGAGGGAAAGTGTCGTAGTTAGAAGGTAGTTCAAATTGGTGAATGTCTTGAGGTGGTGTGTAAGAAAATAGTGGTTCTTGGGAGTATTGGTATTGGAATGGGGGTGGCTCTATGTATGGTTCACATGGTTATTGGTATGTTAGGTATGGGTTAAGATCATATGGAGGTTAATGGTGGTATGGGGCTTGTGAGTAGGGTTGTTGAGGGCTATGTTGAGGACAATGAGGGTCACCACATCCATTAGGTTCGTAAGCATTAGGAGTTGGATTGTACCCATAAGAAACCGGCAGAGGTTGTTGCCAAGAAGAGTATCCATATGCTTGAGGCTCCTCCCACCTTTGATTTCCAAATCCTTGATGCAAACCTCCATTGAAGCTTTCATTTCCTATAACATAGTTTGAACCAAACTCATAACCAAAAGGATGAGAATTCATAGTTTCAAGAGAAAATGAAAACAAAAACTAACAAGAAACAAAGAGAACCAAATCCTCAAACTAGCAAAAACTAGCAAACAAACCAAAAATCAAGCTATCTACAATATTCATATATATACAATAACCAATAATAAGCACACATTGCAATTCCCCAGTAACGGCGCCAAAAACATGAAACAGCGAAATCCTCAGCTTAGAAATTTCTTCTCGATAAGAGAAATAACCTCGTTGCAAGTATAGTTCCAAACCGACAAATAACACTCAATCAAAGTTTAACTTTGTTTGTCACGAGTGCAAACCAATAAAAATACCGAGAGTATTAGATCTCGGGTCGACTCTCAAAGGAATTGCAATGCGGTATGCACATTATTGGTTATGAGGTTCAAAGGGTGGTTTGCATATAAGAAGACTATCATCTAAATGACAAAAAATTTAAATGACAATAAAAGTAAATCAAACAACTAAAGATAACAAATACTAAAGAGAGACATTCATGGCAAGGATTGAGAACTAAGGCTTTCCATCCTAGTCATTAATTATCATACAATAATTAACAATAGCTAGTCCTATTTCATCATCTCCAACATCGGAAGAAAGTCAAATAAGCCCAGTTAATCCCAATCCATAAGTAATGTTAATGGATACAAGACTAACTAATCACTCTAGATCAACAATCTAAATTGGGTATTAATGACTCAAGATTGTCCAATTTCTCTTTCCAAGCCAAGAATGCTCAAAATTTACTCTAAAGCCCAACCCAGCATTTTGTCAAATACTTGGAAGGAATAAAAGGAAAGCATGGTAAATTGCAAAAAATAGTAAATTCTACAACTACCAATGCAAGAAAATAACAATAAGAACTCAAGCAAACATCAAAGAAACATAAAAACATAACAATTGCATTAAAGGAAATGAAAATTAACAAAAGAGTTCATAAACTAAAAAGAGGCATAAAAGGGAAAGTAACAAGAGAAACTAAGAAGTTTGAAGCAAATCAACAAGGAAAAGTAAAAGAAACCAAATCAAAACAAGTAATTAAACCTAAATCTAAGAGAAAACTAAACTAAGAACCCTAATTTATAGAGAGAAAAGGGAGCTTATCTCTCTAGAAAACTAGCTAAAGCATGACCCTAAACTAATCTAATTGCTCCCCGTTTTTTCCCACTTGATTTCTACATCAAATAGCCTCAGAAATAAGTTGGATTTGGGTCTGGATGGCTCCGAAATCGCCCTCAGCATATTCACTTTAATGAGGTCACGTGACCAACGTCACACGTGTGCGTCGCCTGGCAAATTCCCTCCTCACGCGTACGTGTGGGTGACGCGTGCGCATCGCAATAAATCCTCTAAATGCTCATTTCTTCATGAATTCTCTACTTTGCATGCTTTTCTTGTCACTTCTTCGATCTATTCCTTGCCTTTTAACCTTGAAATCACTAACAAATATATCAAGGCATCGAGTGGAATCAAAGTGAATTAAATTTATCAATTTTAAAGGTCTAAAAAGCCTGTTTTCACTCTTAAGCACAATTTAAGGAGAATTACAAAATCATGCTATTTCATTGAATAAATGTGAGATAGATTGATAAAATCCCCTAAATTCAACACAAGATATACCACAAAATTGGGGTTTATCACTTACTTTATCTACGGCTATGCAAATTCAGTTTGGTACTTCCCAATTTGGGAATCCTAGAGAGGAATTGTTGAAATTAAAGCAACATGCGTCTATGACATCTTATTTCGAGGCTTTTAATGATTTGGCTACTCGAGTATTTGGTATGGATGAATTATTATTGATGGACTGTTTTATTGCTGGATTGTCTCTGGAGCTTAAGCATGAGGTTAAGTCGCGCTATCCGGCTTCTTTCATGCAGATTGTTTCCTTGTTTAAGTTGTTTGAGGAAAAATTTGTTCTAAATGCACAAAGATGGAAATCCCCTCTCACTCTTTACCTCAACCCTCAGAACATACCCGTGTCTGCACCACAATCTAAGCCACTTCCTAGTACCACGCCCACCTCCCACCAATAAACACATTTGGCACCTTCTCCCTTATTACCTATACCATCTAAACTATCTTCCATCCAAAAATTGTCTCTAACAGATATCCAGTTTCAATGAAAAAAAGGGATTTGCCTCAGTTGTTATGAATGCTATTCACCCTCACATTGTTGTGTGGTGAAGCACTATTTTATCATTCAATCCCTAGAGGAGTTGCCATGTGTAGATGCCATAATGGAAAAGATTTATGAAATTAAGCAACCCTCGGCTGACTTAGAGGTGGCCGAACCATTGCAACTTTCCTATAATATTTTGAATGGGATCCTGGAAGGAGGTCTATTAGATTCACAGGGTTTGTCAATGGCAGGGAACTACGAGTGCTAATGGATAGAGGCAGCTCAGATAACTTTATCTACCTACCTTTGACACACCGCTTCTCACTTATGGTTCATTAGGTTCCCCCATTCAAGGTTAAGGTGGGCAATGGTTCGCTTCTCCAGTGTGAAGGAGAGGTAAGTGATATGCCGGTTAAGATCCAAAATCAAACACTTTTCATCTCTGCTTTCATGTTACCGATTGCATCGAAAGAACTAGTTTTTGGCGACAGTTGGCTTGAGACTTTAGATACAAACTTGGCCAATTACAAGAAGAAGTTCATTACTTTTCTCGACGGTTCTCAGCTGGTCACTTTGCAAGGGGAACTGAGGTAGACACCTATTTATGATTCCATCAATTTAAGCGGTTGAAGTTGACCAAGGAAATCGCCACCATGTACACCTTACAATTACAACCCATGGAGGATGCTACCCAGCCCTTGCTAGACCTTCCTAGTGACCTGGACCCCGAATTGGCGCACTTGATGCACACATACTAGGCTATTTTCCAAAAACTATAGGGTCTTCCTTCCCCCTCGCGCTCATGATCATTCCATCACATTACTATTGAATGCCCCTCCGATCAAGGTCCGACCCTATAGATACCCACACAACCAAAAATTGAAAATTAAAAACATCATGGTAGGATGTTGTTTGAGGGCATTGATGAGCAGATATTTTATACGCTTTTTGACATCATTTTCATATAGTTTTTAGTGTGTTTTTTTTAGTTTTTATTAAGTTTTTATAGGTTTTAGTGTTAAAATCACATTTTTGGATTCTACTTTGAGTTTTTGTGTTTTTGGACAATTTCAGGGGAAGAGCTTTTCTAGAGCTACAGAAGTCCAAATGGAACGCTCTTAATGGCTATGAAAATCTAACTTCTAGAGCTTTCTAGCAATGTATATTGGTTCATACTTTGCTTCGGATTAGAAGGCCCAAAATTGGCGTTCAATGCCAGCTTCCTGCCCCCTTCCAGGCGTCCAGCGCCCAAAGAGTAGAGACCAACGTCCAATCACCCAGAGAGGACTCCCTAGCTAGCGTTCCATGCCCAGAGACCTCATGGCATGTGGATCTCATCAAAGCTCAGCCCAAACACTCACCAAGTGGGCCCCAGAAGTGGATTTTAGCACTACAATAGACTGCTTTACCATTACTAGTCATCTGTTTTGCATTTAAAGTGTATTTTTACATAATCATAAGAGAGACCAGAGACTTTACACACCATTCGAGTTTTACTTTGTATTTTACATCATTATGAGTTTCTAAACCTCTTAGTTTGAGGGGAGGAGCCCTGCTGAGTCCTATGAATTAATAAAAGTATTACTGTTTCTTCTTCGGTCCGTGTTTAATTTACTTCTAAGATGTATATCCGATCTTTATCGTGGTGAATAGGATGATCTAACAATTAGCTCTGTTCATCACATTAAGACGAACGTGCCTGACAAATACCCGCGTCTACTTGGGTTCGTGTGAATATGTGGCCGGAAAGCACGAACCAATAGCTGTGTGTATACATCTCTCAAACGGCTAATCCACAACTTTGTTGGGGACTTCTCGAGACACCAGTTCATCCAATTTCTGGGGAGATTAGGGTCTCCGTGGTGTAGGCTAGAATCCAAAGAAGCAGTGTTCTCTGATCTGGAAGATTCGACCTTGTATGTGGCGTTTTGAGTAGGATCGCCAAGAGAATGAACTGCTAGAGCTTCACCCTCTATCAGATCGAATGACCACAGGCAATGGCATTTGATATGAAGCAGAGGAGATCAATGACCATGGGTAATGGCTTTGATCACATACAGCCTGCCATAGAAGAAGATCATTCACAAGCAAAGAAGACAGTAGTACCGGAGTTAATTCAGAAAAATAAAGTAACTCCAACTCTCAACTCTATCCTTAAAGTATTAGCACCCTATTATAATAATCTCACAAACATTTATCTATCAACCTTCTGATCTGCCTGACTAAGACCTGCAAGATAACCATTGCTTCCTTCAAGCCACAATCCTCGTGGGATTGACTCTGACTGACTCAGGTATTACTTGGGTGGTCCAGTGCACTTGCTGGTACAACAGTACAAAATGTGGAGATCAGTGCTACCGGGCATTATTCGGCTGAGTTCCAATCCATTTTCCTCCCCGGTTATTTTGGTGAAAAAAGAAAGATGGGTCATGGCATTTTTGCACCAATTATAGGGCCTTGAACACTATCACCATTAAGGATTCCTTCCCTATGCCAATGGTGGATGAACTCTTGGATGAGTTGTTTGGTGCTCAATATTTTTCCAAATTGGACTTGAGGTCCGGGTACCATCAAATTTGTGTACGTCCTAACAATTGTTTTAAGATTGCATTTTGTACACATCAGGGCATCTATGAATGGTTACTGATGTCGCCCGGCTTGACCAATGCCTCGGCTAATTTCCAATGCTTGATGAACTCGATCTTTGCGGAGGTGTTGCAAAAATTTGTCCTTGTTTTCTTTTATGACATTTGAATTCAGGAAAATTCGAACAAGAAGAAAATTGGTGAATTTAAAGGATTACTGTAGCCATTACTATGGAAAGAATGCAAAAAGTGGTAACTTCACAAGGAAGATGAAGTAGAAGGAAAAGGAAGCATAAGTCTCGGGAAACGTGTCGAGTGGGTCAGTATTAATGGGAAGTTAAATGGTAATTATTACTGATTTGAAAACTGACGTTTTAAATTTTGGATTAAGTGTTTTATCTTCCAATAATATTATCGAAGGCAAACACATCAATCCAAGGGGGCAATTTGTAGATCGAAAAAATATTTTCGATAAAGGAAAGTTGTTCGAAGACCTGAGCAGTTTTCGAAGGGGACACTTGTACAAGCATCGGACTAAGGTTTTCGACACGGATTCGATTGCGAGGACTTTTTTGATAAATTGAGAAAATCCAATCGAATAAGATATTCGAATAAAGTGACTCGAATGATTATGGCAGTGGAGACGTTAAGGGCTTTTATCAAGCGAGGAAATTACGAGAGACAGATAGGCGGGAACGGTTACCAAGGAGAATGCATTCAAAGTTGTGATATTATAATTAATTGTAATTAATTGACAGTTACCAAAAGTAGGTTATAAATACTAGGAAGTCTTAGGGAATAAAGGTTGGAACTTTTACTCAGAAAACACTCAAGCACACTCACATCCCAGGGAATTCCGGAGTCTGCAATTGAGTAACTTTTCTGTAGGGCTCCTTCCATCTTGTCATTCTTTCAATTTATCTTTCTGTAAAGTTTACATTTCAAGTAAATTTATTTTCTAAGTGTTCTTTATCTTTATTGTCCAAATTACATTTCTGCGTCATTAATTTTCAAGTCAAAGTCCTTTGATCCAGTCGAAGGCATTTTATTGCTTTCTTTTAATTTCAACGTAATCTTTTTAATTTCAGTACATTTTCTTTTTGAAAACCTTATTTCCTCATTTCTTTCATTATTTTACAAGTTTTAATTTATTTTAAATTTCAATATTCGTCTAATCGAAGACACTTTGATGCACTTCTAGAAACTGGTACATGCAAAGAGGAGTAGGTTTCGCTCCCAAACCACATTCTGGGCGTTAATGAGAAAGGATGCCCTGTTCAGCCAGCAGTCTTCATCTCTTTTCTCCTTGCTGCTGCTGCTCATCCACCCCAGCCCAACCCTTCTTTCGGCGACCACCACGTCACCGTCCGTCCG
>NC_029781.3:67001003-67037168 GCF_000817695.3 Arachis duranensis
ATATATATATATTTCTTCTTTCTTCTTCTTCTTCTTCTTCTTCTTCTTCTTCTTCTTTCTTTAATTTCTCCTTCCTTCTCTTTCTACTCTCTTTCTTCTATTCTTCGGCAAAGTTCCGTCGCCCTGACCTCGCAGTGGCTAACACAAGTGCCACTATTGCCTATCCTTTTTTTTCTATTCTTCATCTTTTCAATTTTCATGTCTTACTTTTCTTTGTTTTCTTTATTTACTTGCTTAATTTTCATCCTCTTTATTTAGTTTTGATAATCTAGCTTGAGTTTTGCTCATTTGTTTGTTTGTTGCATTGCAAGTGTTCAATTTTGATTTGTAGGTTGTCGATGCTTGAATTTTTGCTTGAATTGATGAATATGTGCACTGCACTCCATATGTATGACATAATGCCTGAATGAACTTTTTGTTTAATTCATATGTTGTCATGACCATATGTATTACACTATATCCTTGTTTGGCATTTTAACCAAGAATTGTGCACTTTTGAATGATTATGAAGATATCTTAGATTGGATTTTCAATAATATACTTGTTTAATGCTTTGAGTTGCTATAACCAAATTGATATGAAAAGTGACATTTGACTTCTTTTTGGTGAAATTTTTAACAAGTACATATTGGATATAGTGAATTGAATTGGATTGCTTGTTCATCATGGTTTTTAAGTCAATATAATCACACCACAAGGTATTTGCTCCTTGTTAATGCTTTACATTTATTTGAGTTGACTTGACTTGATTCTTACCAAGACTTGTCACTTTTTGTAGCAAACACCTTCCCATGTGATTATTGCCTTATTCTTAACGATGAATAAGTAATTTTCTTTTTATTATTGCATTGGTTATTGTTTGTTGTGCTATTTTATATCAATTTTGCTCTTTCACTTGCACAACTTCAATATTCAATAATGCCTACATTCAATTCACTCTTGTTGTAATTTGCCTAAGTTTGCTTGTCTTTAATTGATGCTCTCTTCTTTACCTTTTTGTGCTACTTGCCCTATGATTCTTGATTACGCTTTATTCATTCTTTTTTAGGATGAGACATAATGGCAAGGAGCCGGGAGAGGAGGAGGAAACCGAGGATGGGGATAACGAGCATGCAGTGGACTTGGTGATTTCCACACAACCCAAGCCCCTCATCCATGAAAGTGGATCCCTTAAGAGACATTCTCCCCAGATTGTGTTCATGCGCGGAGGACCGTACAACACTTTTCACCTTATTTTTTCTTCTTTTATTATGTTTCTTGTGGATATTTGGAGTATTTTTTATTGTTGCATTGCATTTTCTTCTAGTACATATATCTTGGACTATTCATAATTTATATCTATTACATTTTGCATCTTTTGCATGATATATAGCTTATAGATAGAAGTTGTGATTGGATAATGTGAATAGTATATATAGCACCTAGTTCAGTTTTGTCCAAATTATTCATGTTAATTTTTGCGATGTTGAAAATTATAAAAAGAACTAGGAGAATTTTGAAAAGTGTGAATCCATCACAACATACATACATGCGTATAGGAAATAATTTTGATGAAAAACAACAAAGATTTCCAAGAATTTTGTTATAGGGCATTCTATTGAATTGATTGAGAAAATTGTTTTCAAATTTGCTCGAATGATCATTTCGGAACATAGAAGAGTAAAGAACAAACACCTTGTGAGTTTTTGAGCTTGAATGAGTGGTTACACCTTTTAACCACTAATTTTGATCATTGCGTGATATATCTCGTCTATGATTGTAATCTTGGTTTTGCTTGATTCTTTATTTCCAATTATTAATGTTTTGAATTGCATTGAGCATGATTGAGGCCATCTTTGCATAGCTCACTAACCATATAGACCTACCCTTTGCATCTACCATTGTTAACCCTTTTGAGCCTTATTTTCCCCCATTGTTTGTAATATCACCACATTACAACGTTAAGCAAAAAACCATGATTTACTTTGGATTGTATCCTTGATTAGCTTAGGTTGAGGAGTGTGTTTCATTTAAGTGTGGGGGAATTTTGGGAAACATTGGTAGTAAATAGAAAAATGTTTGTTTTTGGGTATTTCATTGAAAATTTTGGAAAATGGGAACAATCATGTATGAACTACTAAAACCATATGCATTTCATTTTCAAAAAAAAATCATGAAAAGGGGATGAAAGTTACCCCTAAGTGAAGGAAAATGAATAAGGAATGCATATGTGATGTAAAGGAAAGTGCATACATGAATTTGTGGAAAAAGTGAGAATTGGAAGGTTAGGTTGCATAATTTTTGTTATTAGATTGATATAGGTTGAGTTGGATACCTAAACTAATCAAGGATTCAATTGAATTACTCCACTTGGCCATATCTATCCTACCTTTACCCTAACCCCATTACAACCCTAATAAGTCCTCATGATAATTGCATTCATGAATCAGCTGTTGTTGATTGTTAGAAGAAAAGCAAAGCCTTGAAAGCATTATTAGGAGGAGACTTGAGTGATTAAACCCTTAGACACCGAGTGATTAGAGTGTATACACACACCTAGTGAGGGTTCAATTACTCAACTCTATGTTTCCATACCTCTTATCATGTATTCTTGCAAGTTGCTTCATTTTTGATGAGTTGAATCAATTCTCTAGATTTTGCTTACATTGGATTATTTCCTTGCTTTGCCCTATATGTCTATATTCTTGCTTGGAAAGTGGATTATTTGTTTTCACCAATCATATAGGAAACGATAGGTATATAGGTATAGATAGTATATACATACTTGCATGCATATAGGTAGTTACATTTAATAAGTTGACTACCCATTTTTTTATCATTCTCCTTGTTGGTTTAGCATGAGGACATGCTATTGTTTAAGTGTGGGAGAATCAACGAGTCGATATTTGATGATATATTTTGACTCAATATGGATGGATTCTAGCACATGAACTCACACTTAAGCACCAAAATAGTATACTTTTGTTTGTTTGTCCCTAAAATGAACCTAAATGTGAAAACATGCATTTTTGTGCTTGAAATGAGCAATTTAATTCCACTTTTATTCCATTTGATGCCATGACATGTTCGTTGAGTGATTTCTGGCCTTAGAGGCAAGATTGGCTAGGCAAAAGTGGAAGAAAGCATGTAGAAAGGAGAACACATGAAGAAAATAAGGAAAAGCACACACAGCGAAATCTGCATGCGCACAAGCACTTGTGCGTACGCACAGGTCAACTTTCAGCCAAGTGTGCGTACGCATACATCTGTGCGTATGCACAGGTCCCTGCACGTGGTTGCATTAATGAAACATGTGTTTTGCAAATTCTGAGGCCTCTTGGCCCATTTTGGAAGGCTTGAAGGCTAAATTGAAGTGCTATATGAAGGGAGAATCAACACATATGAAGGCATTAGGACTTAGACTTTATTTTCCATAGTTTTACATAGTAGGAGTAGGAGTAGGGTTGTATAGAAAATTCTCTCTTAGGATTTACATTAGGGTTTGTAGAATTTTATACTTCAAGTTGATTTTGGATTCTAGCAATTGCATTGTAAGTATTTCTTTAATTCCTCTTTTAATTATACTACTTGTTCTACACTTTCATATATTTTGCTCTCTTTTGTTGATTTATGCATAGTTTGCAATTTTGGATTTCTAGTTGTTAAATTTGATGTTTGATGCTTATTTTATGTTTATTGAGTTGCTTTTATTGATTTTGATCATTTATGGTTTATAGCTTTTATAATTTTTCCAATCTTGCCATGTTTTATGATTATGCCCTCCATGTGTTTGATGAAATGCCAATTTTAGTTATAGGGTAGATTTCCACCCCTTGACTTGGGGAAAATGAGTTTATGGGTTACTAGAGCCATAAGTCCAACATTTAGTGATAATTCTTGGGTTGTTAGTTGTTATTGTTTCCACTAACGCTAGCTTTTTACCAATTAATTTGGTAAGTTAGTTAGGATTTGTGGATTAATAACAATTATGCTCACTTAACTTATCCTTTGATGTTAAGGGTTGACTTAGTGAGATTAATCCATCATAATTATCATAGTTGTGGTTATGGCGATGATAGGATTCCTTTGATCCTCATTCCCAAGTCGAGGCTCTTCTTGCATTTATAGCATTTTTGCTAGTTTTGATCCCATCTTCTCTTTAATTGCATTAATTACAATTTTGATCATCTCTTGGTTCTTTTATTACCGAAGTTCTTTCAATATTTTTTTCTTTGATTACAAAACCCCCTTTTGTCCTCTACAACCGAAAGCGTAACATTTCAATTGCGTCCTAGGGAAGACGACCGAGGTTAAAGTACTCTTGATCTCGATTATTATTTTGATTTGAAAAATTAAACTTTGATTGCGGATTGTTTGTTGGTCTAGACTATACTTGCAACGAGAATCTATATTTAATGAAATTCTAGACTAACAATAACCCTCACATCAGCGCCGTTGCCATGGATTGTTCGAGTTTGACAAACTACCGGACTATCTTGTTGCTTAGATTAGGTATTCTTTAAGGTTTAGTTGCACTTCTAATTGTGTCTTTTGTTTTCCTTTTCAAAATTTTTTTTTCAAAACCCTTTCTTTTAGTAATCTTTATCTTTTGTTTGACTCTTGTATCAGTTTTTAAGTTGGTGTCCCGTATGTTTTCAAATTTTTCTTTAAATTTTTGAAACTGTTCTTGAGTGTTTATCTTGATATTCGAAATTTTGTTGATATTTTTCTTGTTTGATTTTAAAAATTTTAAGTTCGGTGTCCTTTATTTGTTTTTCCTTTAATTTTCAAAAATTTGTATCATTTGATCTTAAATTTTTAAGTTTGGTGCCTTTTAGTTGTTTCTCTTTTTCTTTAATAATTTGAAAAAATACAAAAATATCTCTTTTATCTTTATTCAAATTTTCGAAAATCTTAGCTATCTTTTCTGATCTTGATTTAAAAATTTTAGGTTTGGTGTTTTCTTGTTATAAAGTTTAAATTTTAAATTTCAAATCTTATCTTTTCAAATCTTTTTCAATTCTTTATCTTGTCTTTCTTATCTTTAAAATTTCAAAAAATCCTATCTTATCTTATTTTAAATTCAAATTTTAAAATTCAATTTGAAAATTTAAAAGTCAATTTTCGAATTTCAAAATCAAATCTTTTTCAAAATTCAAATTTCAAATCTTATCTTTCCAAATCTTTTTCAAATCTTTATAATATCTTTTCACTTCAAATGTTTCCTATTTTATCTTCTTCAAAATTTTATTTCAAATTCTTATCTTTTTAAATCTTTACTATCTTTTAAAGTTTGATTTTCAAAAATTTTTATTTTTTAAATCTTATATTTCCTAATCTTCTTAAATCCTTATCTTATATTTCTTTTTAAATTTTAAAACTTGCTTATCTTATCTTCTTTTTAAATTTAAAACTTTTAATTTTTATTTCTCTAATTTCTTTTAAAATTGAATTTCAAAATCAAATCTTTTATTTTGTTTTCAAATCTTGTTAATTAGTAAGTTACTTGTTTTAAAATATCTCCTCTTCTCTCTCTATTAATATTCGAAAAATATCCTTATTAAAAGGACATCTTCTTTTCTTTTCCTCTTGAACTATCTCTCTAACAAAGGACCTCTATACTCTGACATAGAGAATCCTTTCTTCTTCTCTTCTTGCGTTCTTTCTTTTTGTTTATGAGCAAAAACAGGGATAAAGAACCTCTCTTTGATCCTGATCCTAAACCTGAGAGGACTCTAAGGAGGTGTTTACAACAAGTTGGATAACAACACTCCGGAGGAAACCTCATAGAGTTTTTCGAACAAGAAGCTGAGAATACAGACATGGCAGCCAACCCTAATGATAGAGGAGACGTAAGGAAGGTCCTATGTGACTTTACTTCACCCACTTCTGACTTCTATGGATAGAGCATCTCCATACTTGCCATAGGTGCAAATAATTTTGAATTGAAGCCTTAACTGGTCACTTTAGTTCAACAGAACTGCCAGTTTTATGGACTTCCACAGGAAGATCCCAACATATTCATCTCTGACTTCATGCAGATCTGTGATACTGTCAAGACTAACAGAGTGGATCCAGAAATTTACAAGCTTATGCTTTTTCCCTTTGCTGTAAAGGACAGAGCTAGACTATGGCTGGATTCTCAGCCTAAAAAAAGCCTAGACTCTTGGGATAAGATGGTCAATGCATTTTTGACCAAGTTTTTTCCACCTCAGAAGCTGAGCAAGTTTAGGGTGGAAGTTCAACCTTCAGACAAAAAGAGAGAGAATCCCTCTATGAAACCTGGGAGAAGTACAAGCAACTGACCAGAAGGTGCCCTCCTAACATGATTTCAGACTAGACCATGCTAGATATCTTCTATGATGACCTTTCTGAATTATCCAAGATAGCGTTGGATCACTCTGCTGGTGGATCACTCCACCTGAAGAAAACGCCTGAAAAGGCATAGGAACTCACTGACATGGTTGCAAACAACCAATTCATGTACACTTCTGAGAGAAACCCTGTGAACAATGGGGTGGCTTAGAAGAAAGGAGTCCTGGAAGTTGATACTCTGAATGCTATATTGGCTTAGAACAAGATCCTAACCCAACAAGTCAACATGATCTCTTAGCATTTGACTGAATTATAAGTTGTAGCTGGCAGCACTCAAGAAGCCTCCTATGAAGGAGATGCCTATGATCCTGATCAACACATGATGGATGAAGTTAACTATTTGGGAATCCCACAAGAAATCCCAATAATGAGCCTTATGAAAACACCTACAACTCATCAGGGAGGAATCATCCCAACTTTTCATGGAGGGATCAACATAAGCCTCAACATGGCTTCAACAACAATCAAGGTGGAAAGAACCATAATAGGTTCAATAACAGACCATTTCCACCTTCTCAACAACAGATGGAGACGTCTAAGCAGAGCCTCTCTAACTTAGCTACTATAGTCTCTGATCTCTCTAAGATACTTCATTAGGAATCTGGAGGTACAAATTGGTCAGTTGAGTAAGAGGATCCCTGAGATCCCTTCTAACACTCTTCCAAGTAATACTGAAGTAAACCCAAGAGAAGAGTGCAAGGCTCTCAATATAGAAGCCAAGGCCAAATCTGAAGAGGAAGCTCTAGCATTGAATGCCAGCCAAGGAGTAGAGGCTGGACGTTCAACGCCCAAGAAGGAGCAAGTTGTGGCATTGAACGCCACAATGGGGGCAACTGAGCGTTCTGCACCCACTAAGGACCCCTTAATGGAAGAATTAAAAGAAACTAGAACTTATGAGGAAACCATAGAGGTTCCCTTGAATGCCTTGTTGCAGGTTTTAGACTCTGAAGAATACTCCTCCTCTATTGAGGAAGCTGAAACTAAGGAAGAGCAAGTTGCATGATACTTGGAAAATCTGATGAAGCTAAATAACTACATCAAAAGCTTCCAGATCCCGGATGCTTCCTAATCCCTTGCACCATAGAGACAATTACCTTTGAGAAGGCTTTATACGACCTAGGGTCAAGCATAAACCTCATGCCTCTCTCTGTAATGGAGAGGCTGAGAATTTTTGAGGTGCAAGCTGCCAAGATCTCTTTAGAGATGGCAGACAAATCACTAAAAAAGGCATATGGTCTGGTAGAGGATGTCTTAGTAAAGGTTGAAAATTTTTACATCCCTGCAGACTTTATAATTTTAGATACTGGAGAGGACAAGGATGAATCCATCATCCTCGGAAGACCTTTCCTAGCCCAGCCAATGCCATAATTGATGTGGCAAGGGGAGAGCTTATTCTGCAGTTGTGGAAAGATCACATATTGTTCAAGATGCCTAAACCTAACTCATTCCCTAAGGGAGAGACAACTGTACAGCACTTAGTGTTTCAGCCGTCTCTCTTAGTGCAGAGCTTTACAGAGCCCCCGAACACCAAATCTAAGTTTAGTGTAGAGAAACCATCATTAAGCACTGAGAATAAAGGCACTAAGAAGAAAGTACCTAAGGGCTGGAGGGATAAGAAAATCCCCACTGAAGGCCTCTCACCTGGCATGAGAGTTGTCCTCACAGATAGTCCACTGATTCCACACACTATGAATAAGATCCTGTCTCTAGAACACGTGGAGCTCATCCAAGAGAGTACAAGGAAGAAGTTCACTGTAAGGGGCAAAATTTTGAGCCCCTATCCATCCCCGTAAATGGGCTGACCATCAAGCTAGTGAAAAGAAGCGCTTGTTGGGAAGTAACCCAACCATAACTAGAGTGTTTCTTTTTTTTAAGTTTATTTATCTAATATTAGTTTATTTTCATAATTATTTCTTTAAGTTTGTGATCATGTGCAGTAGAATAGAGACAGAGACATTCCAAGATGGAAATAGAACACCCTAGAGTATACCCCTTGCTGGCATTGAATGCCAGACAAGGAGGCAATAGGGGCACTCAACGCCCCAATTGGGTGAGGAAGCTGGCATTGAACGCCACACAAGGAGAAGTGTGGGCATTCAATGTCCAAGAAGGAGTAGCATTCCTAGCATTGAATGCCAAGGGAGGAGTCCCTAGAGGGCGTTTAAATGCCCACAATGGAGCAAGAAGCTAGCGTTAAACGCCAACCAAGGAGCAGAGACTGGGTGTTCAATGCCCACAAGGGGGTAGGGAATTTGAATTCTCAGTGGGTCCCACAGAATCTCCACCTACCCCACCTTCTTATCTCTTTTACTTTCCCTCTTCCCCACACACACTCTTCCTCATACACCCTTAACCAGTAACATCCACATTACCTTTTTCTCTTTCCAACACACTTCATCACTCCCATCCATCAAGTCCCACCAACCACACCCACTTTAAATTCAAACTTTCCCACTTTTTCCCCATCATGACCAAAACCCAACCCTAACCCACCCCTATAAATAATCTATCATCCAACCTTTCAAATACACACCTCATACACTAATCTAGCCGAATCCCTCTCTCCCTCTATCTCTACTATTCTCTTCTTCTTCTACTCTCTTTTTTTCTTTTATTCATATTTACTCGAGGACTGGTGCCTAGGCATCTTAGGCTAGTTTCACAAGCCTTTTTCATTAGTTTTTACTTAGTTTTCATGTATTTCTTAGGCAATAAATAAGCATTTGGATGTGAATTTCATGCATATCTTGATTCAATCAAACATGATTAATTATGTGTATTTTCATGAGATTTATGTAAGATTTACTTGATTGCTATGAATGATGCAAAATCTTGTGATTTTGGCAATGCTTTGATGCATGTGTTTGGTTGATGATAGGTGAAAGGAAGCAGAGGAAGTTCAAGGAAGAAGCAGAGAAAGCAACGTTATGTAAAAAGTGGTGTAAATGTTGGAGGAAACGTTGGTTAACCAATGTTACCCCCAATGTCTTCAATAAATCTCAAAGTTGCAGCTGGAAGAATTGCCTTGTGTGCGTACGCACAGTGTTGTGTTCGTACACACAAGAAGAAAAATTGCTAGTGTGCGCACGCACAAGGCAGTGTACGTATGCATAAAGGCGCAAACATTGGAGGGAAAGTTGGTGAACCAATATTACTCCCAACGTCTTCGATAAAATCTCAAAAATTGAAGTTGGAAAATTTGCTGTGATGCGTACGCGTCGATGACGCGTACACGTGAACGCGCATTTTAGCCTATCACACGAACGCCTGAGCGACGCACACACGCAAATGCAGTTTGATGCGTACGCATGGGCGACGCGCACGCGTGAAATGGCAAAATTGACCATTCACGCGTACGCGTGGGCGACGCGTATGCATGACCAGACGAACATTGATGCACCAACGTTGAGTCAAACGTTGCTGGCAATGCCCAGAAAGGTTTTTTAAGCAACGTTTGAGTCACCATTTGTGCACAAACTTTGGCCACCAACATTAAGGCTAATTTCTTTCCAAAATGCACCCATGCAAACTTGTGAACGTTAGTGAATTAATTCCAACATCAACGTTACTAAAAGAGTAACTCCTAACTACTTCAATCAAGGCCAAGGCCCACATCCAAGTACTTGAAGACCCATTTTGAAGATGAGAAGGAGAGTATAAATAGAAGAGTTTTTGAAGATGAAAAGGAGGCTGAGGCTGGAAGATTAGAGACTCCAGAGCTCTCTTGGAGTATTAGAGACACAAGAACTCTCTTGGAGGATTAGAGACTCCAGAGAGCTTAGTTTAGCATTTTTCTTTTGTACCCATTTTACATTCTCCACTTTCTTCTTAGTTTGTATTGAGCTTCAATTTCTCTTATGCAATTTCAATTTCTTGCACTTCTACCTTTCTGCCAATTTTATATTTCTGTTCATATTGAGCTTGATTTACTTTCATGCAATTTAAATTTCCTACAAGTGTTCTTAAAGCGATGATCAATTAAACCCCAACTTCATTAGGGGAGGAGCTCTATTATAATTCACATGATTGAGTGAACTTCTTCTTCTTCTTCTTCTCAATCCACTTGGGTAGCTATAGGATACCTTCTGTTTTGATTGAGATACATTCACTCCGAAAGGGGGTTTGAATATGTTGAATGCTTGTGTGAGCCTCGGAAGGGGAATCATGGGTATTAGAATTGGGGCTCTATCCTTCACAATTCTCTTGACCAACACTATTTGGGAGAAATTGAGGTCTTGAGAATTTGTGTGGCTTATGGATAAGAGAGCATGCTTAACCTCTTCTCATGACAATTGGATCAAGGAATTGACAAGATTGATTGTGATTAAAGAGATTGAATTGCCAAGGAATTGGTATCCAATCAATTACAATCCGCCATAGATATACTCATATGATTGAGAAGGAAGTTGAGACTCATTTGATTCATGATGGATTATGATATCTCCAATCCGTAATGAATCTTTCTCTCTGTTATTTCTTACTTTGATTACCTTGAGTTTCATTTAATTGCTTTGAATTTATTGCTTCCTTTAATTTCTCATCACCTAATCCCCATTTACAATTCATGCAATTTACTTTTCAGGCAATTTAAGTTTCTTGCCATTTACATTTCAAGCAATTTACATTCAGCACTTTAGATTTCTTGCAAGTTCACTGGGTCATCCAAGTAATACTTGAGTGAGTCAGGGTCGATCCCACGAGGATTATGGTTTGAAGCAAGCTATGGTTATCTTGTAGGTCTTAGTCAGGCGGATAGAAGAATTGGTAGATTGTGGTTTAATTGCATTAAAGGAATAAAGAAAAGTGTATAAAATACTTTGTGAATTGGAATGTAAACAGGGATAAGGAATTGGTTAAGGTTTGGAGATGCTTTGTTCTTTTAGATTAACTCTGGTATTATTGTCTTCTTCAATTGTGAATGATTTCTTCTACGGTAGGCTGTATGAGATTGACGCTAGTTTGAGTAGCCGTCAATACTCCTCCAGATCTGAACCCTAGGGTTAGTGCAGATCCATTCTGATTGAGGGTGAAGCTCCTGCAGTCCATTCTCTTTGGTGATCCTACTCAAAACACCACAGACAAAGTCAAATATTCCGGATCAGAGGATGTTGCGCCTTTGATTCTAGCCTCTACCACAGAGACCCTAATCTCCCTATAAATTGGCTGAACTGATGTCTCAAGAATTCCCTAATAAAGTCGTGAATTAGCCGTCTGAGAGATAAATAATCAAGCTGGTGGTTCATCATTGTTCGATGAAAGATACACTCTGAACCCATATAGAATGTGGTAACCTTATGGCAGTTCAACGCATTCATATTGATGAAGAACAAAGATACATCTTAGAATAGAGAATCAAACACAGAATAAAGAGAAACAGTAATACTTTTATTAATCTATAAAAGTCAGCAGGGCTCTTCCCCTCAACCTATGAGGTTTAGAAACTCATACTGATAGAAAATACAATGTGTAAAACGAAAATATAATGAATGATAGGTGAAGATCCCTAACAAAGAGTGATCTTCTACTTTAAATACTAAACTAATCACTAGTAAGGGTAAAACAATCTTTTTAGTGCTAAAATCCACTTCTAGCGCCCACTTGGTGAGTGATTGGGCTGAGCTTTGATGAGATCCACGTGCTATGAGGCCTCTAGGGCGTTGAACGCTAGCTAGGAGGTCCTCTTTGGGCGTTTGGACGCTGGTCTCTTCTCCTTGGGCGCTAGATGCCTAGAAGGGGACAGGAGGCTGGCGTTGGACGCCAGTTTTGGGCCTTCTAATCTGAAGCAAAGTATGAGCTATTATACATTGCTAAAAAGCTCTGGAAGTCAAATTTTTATAGCTGTTGAGCATGCTCCATTTGGACTTCTGTAACTCTAGAAAAGATCTTCCAAATGCAAGGAGGTCAGATCTGGACAGCATCTGCAGTGCTTTCTCTGTCTCTGTATTAGACTTTTGCTCCAACTCCTCAATTTCAGCCAGAAAATATCTGAAATTACACAAAAACACACAAACTCAAAGTAGAATCGAAAAATGTGAATTTAACACTAAAACCTATAAAAACTTAATAAAAACTAAACAAAACATACTAAAAACTATATTAAAAATGATGCCAAAAAGCGTATAAAATATCCGCTCATCATCAATTCATTATACTTGCCCCAAATTCTTTTCATCAAAAGATGCAAAAATCACCTTTTTATCCAAATCAAATTCTTAATTGAAAACATAATCATTTTGTTCTTAAACAATTACTTTAAAATTGCTAGAACACTCCAAAAATATAATCATTTCCATGGTTATTCAAATCAAATAAATCTCATTTTTGTTTAACCATGTTCCCAAAACAATTTCAACTTCATTCTTTAGTTTAAGACTTTTGAAGACTCGGAAATTATTTCCTTTTACCATTCAAATTCAATTGCTTTTAGATCCACTAAAAACTTTTCAAAACATAATTCTTCAATCCAAAATTTTCAATCATAATCTTAATTGAAACAAACATTGTTTATTCCTAAATAATCGTTTTCATTTCTTTAAATTTTGCTAAAGCGCCCCAAAAATATAATTCTTTTCATAATTAATCAAACCAAAATAAGTTTATTCTCATAAAAAAATTTGGTAAAACCTGCTCTAAAACATGGACCTTTTCACCCATTAAGGGTTCTATCCAAACCAATATCTCTCAACCCTTCTCAACTATTTTGTGTAAGATTCAAATTTTTTGAAGTTAGATTAGGAATTAGTTTTGATATATTTTAACGAGTCAAAGCTCGATTTTCGGAAATTATTTTATTAAGAGTAATTGAATCCATTTTTAAATAAATTAAGTTTCAAATAAATTAAGGTTTTATCTAATTTTACAATTATTGAATATTTTTCTATTTATAATTTAAAGTTTTAGAAATTTGAAAATAATGAGGTTTTGATTATTTAAATTAGAATTTTTATCCAATTTTATAATTATTTATATTTAAATTATAAAGCTTAGTAGTTGTAAAATAATAAGAATTTTATATGATTTGATTTAAATAATTGAGAATTTTGGACTTTAATATTTTAAGTTTTATAAATAAAGAAAATTAATTATATTATCTTATATTTTATATTAGAGTACTTGATTGAAAGCTAATTAGCAAATTGATAATTAAATAATATTTTTAAAGTAATTTTAGGGGATTAAATTAGATTTCAAATTAATACTCTATACCCTAATTTGATTAAAATTACCAAATCCTAATTCCCAAATAACCCACTATAACCCTAATTACACAAACATGCAAACCTTAACCTCACTTTTAGCTGCCACCCACCCCTTTTCTTCCTAAAACTCAACACACACACAGAGCATGAATCAGTGAAGAGAGGAGGGAAGGGAGAGAGAAGGGCACCGGTGAACTAAGGCATCGTCGCTGCCATTGTCGCCGAGAGTGGGAGGAAGAAGTCGCACGGCAGAGGAGAAGAGGAGGGGAGATTGTCGCGACTTGGCCCCTTGCTTCTCGCCGTCGCCGTCAAATGGGAGAGAGAGAGAAAGTGCCATTGAACAGAACATGAGAAGGGAGAGGAGCTATGTTCTGTCGTTGTCGTGGCGCCACCATCACGCCACCGTGTTACGCGAAGTCATTGCCGTCGCCTCGAGCCTTGCTGTCATTGTCCTCAGCGCGAGCCTTTGCCGTCACTGGTGGGGTTAAATCCGCCGCCGAACTAAGCTGAAGGAGAGGAAACGTGAAGGGAAGAGAGGACAGAAAGCCACCACCGCTATTGCTGAACAGCTAGAGCCACTGTCGCGGCCACTCCCAAGCTGCCACTACTCTTGTTGGAGTTTCTAGTCGACACTATTGCCATTGGTAAGAGTATTCTTGCTTTCGGTTTCCATTCTTTCAATTCTAGGGATATTATTATCACTGTGATGTTGCTGAACTTGCCACTGAGGTTTTTTGCCATCACTGGAGCTGTTGTTGCTCCTTTCCCTAATTTCCTCTTTAAATTACAATAAGTATCCCTATTTTGGAACCCTCGCCGTTAGTATTCTGTTAGGATTTTATGACATTGATATTTTTAGATGGAGTTATCAAGGTTGCATGTTGCGATTAATGCTGCTGCTGTTGTGGATGTGAACATAGTCATGGATGCAGCTGCAACTATTACGGGCCAAAGAAAAAATGGATTTATTGCATTTAATTATGCAAATTGCAGTTAATTGAAGTAGGGGTTAATTAAAAATGCTTTAAACTGTGAATACCTGACAAGTTTAGTGGATTAATACAAATAAATAAATGCCTGTGATGTAAATGATTTTCTACTGTGGTTGAATGTGTGACTGCTTGTGTTATTTATCGGTTGATTTTTAAAACTCTAGTAAAATTGTTTGAATAAGTTGTGTTTGGAATTTTGAAAAATGAATGGCCAGTTATGGCATTTGCAATAATTATATACTGGACAACGACGATCTTGAATTTGGAATTGAAATTTTGAATGCTTGACTACACTGATTATGGCGTGTACTGATTTTTCAATGTTGTTGGCTATCGAAGCTGGTTGAGGTTCTCGGCTTTTAAGGGAGGTTCTGCCAAAATTTTTGTAATAATTTGAAGAGTTTTGAAAGTTTGGGTTAAAGGAAAATGAGTTTGGTTTGACTAATTTTATTAAAAGAGATATGTCCTGAGTAATTTTAAAGATCTTTAGAGTAATTAAGGTAATGGATTTGGGGATAAATGTTTTGAGGTTTTTAATTAGGGTTTTCAATTTTTACCTGGTATGGATTTGAACCTTGCTAAAAATTGTTTTAAAGTGAGAAATGATTTTGAAAATGGTTTATGATTTAACTTATCTAATTTTGAATAACGACAAAAAGTGATTTATTTAATCAGTTGAAGTTTTATAAAAGAAAATTACTTTATCAAACCATGGGTTCAGGTTTAGAAAGTGAGATAAGAGATAGTATTAATAAAATTAGGTAATGGAGTTGAAGGAAAAGAGATACTTGGGGAAGGATGTAGTAAGTTTTGATATATAAGAATTTTGAGATAATGGTTGAGGACTTTGGGAGTATTATATTGAAATTGAGGATTTAGAAAAGTTTGGCTTGTCAATCTATAATGTGATTAATTAGAGAAATGATTTAATAAGATTGAAGGGGTTATGCCATGTTTGAGTTAGATTGTTGTCGGCTATGAATGATTATGTTTTGTTTGAGTTAGTATACAACCTTGATCTCGAGTCTAGGGTGTTGTATTAAAGACCTCATACCTATAAGCCATATGTAACGGCCCAAGCCTTACTTGGTTGAATGATAAAGGGTGCAGAATAGAGTTTTGGCGGAGTTGTTCATGAGTATGTTGAGAGTTGTAATTTAAGTTGAGATATGTAAAATACTAAGATTATAACAAGTGATGATGATTATGTTATCAAGGATCAAATTAATGATTATTATGAATGTGGCAATGATTTCGGTTGATTATAGTTATGTGGGATGATGACTGTGATTCATGATGATGGTTATGTTATTAATGACATGATTAGTGATGATTATGATAAAGAGAAATGATGATGATTGATTTTGATTGAGGATGATGAGTATGATTATGATAATGAGGCATTGATAATACTAAATGAGATATAATTGATGACGATGATGATATTGATGAGTTATGATCTAAAGATCTATATGGCGTGTGCAGTTAAATATCTGAGATACGAGTTTTCCTGGGTAGATGTAGTGGTTCTCCCCCACTTGCTCTAGGTCGAGATTCAATACTCTGTTGACCCTCTGTCACAAGTTGTGGCCAGACACTTTAATTTTCCAGATGTTCTCTCAATGCATTCGATATATAAATATGAATTTTTGAGCTTGAGAATGCGTGCACGCAGGGACTGTCCAGGGTTCACTATCGGACATGTCAGGTTTGCTGTATAATCGACAGATGAGCTCATTTGCCAAAGGGCAGACATGCATCATTTGCATTTGTCTATATAGTTAGGGTGTGCCTCTTGTATTTAGTTTGCCTAATTGAATAATTGCATCTATCTACTATTTGATCTAATTGTTCTATCTGTACTCTCTATTTGTGTATGCTTTGTATTGTTTTGTCTGTGTTTGATATCTGAGAAATCCCTCATGCTGGCGGTAGTGACACTGAGGATTGTTTATAATAGGTAGTGATGGAGGTTGAGGCAATGTGGACTAGGTAGTGCCTTATTTCTATAATTTATGTATTGGATGTATAGGATTGAGTGATGTAAGTTGTTAGGTAGGAAGCCCTTAGGCACATCTTTGGTCCATTTTATTTCTTTAAACTATTCACCTTACTGATTTGTAAATTAAAGGGGTTTCTTTATGACCTTTCAAAGTAAGTTTTTTCACAACAAAAGGAATGAAGGATATGAGGCGGCAGCACCTCAGACAGTGCTTTCGGCAACCACCGTGCCATTTTTTAGCGACTACAAACACGGCAGCATAGCCTCAAGCAGCGGCTCAACAATGACGGCAGCAGGGGTGGCGGAAACAACCCTCCTCTTCACATGCAGTAGCACCAACATCTACCACTGTCGCCACCTCCCTTCCAATCATACCCAAATAGTGATGATGGTAGCTTTCGACAACAACAAAAGCTTCGGCGATGGTATCGAGTTCAATGCACGACAATGGTGGCAAGGGAAACAACTGCACCTTCCTTTCTTCACCATCGCGTTCTGTCTTTCCCTCTATTCGAGTTCAACATCGATAGGGCGCGACTGTAGTGAAGTTGGTAGCGGCGAACATGAATAGTGGCGAAAGGAACATCGGCGACGACGCACGGCGGTACGGGACACAGCTCTTTCTCCCCTTTGATCGCGTGTCTTTCTCCTGTTCGTGCTCGATGGTGACAGCGGCTCCAAGCCTCGCCGACGCCTTTCTTCCTTCCTTTCAGTCACAATTCTCACTCTCTTTTCTTTCCTTTTTGTTCGTGCATGCACGCGCATGTATTTGTATGTGAGAGAGGAGAAGTGAGGGTGGCAGTTGGGTGTTGTGTTACGGTTAGGGCTAGTGCCAAATTAGGGTTTATTTTTGGAAATTTTAGGGTTAATTTAGGTATTTTGGTAAAAAGAGGGTAGAGTAGTAATTTAAATTCAAAATTAATCTAATATAATTAATTTTAAAAATATTGTTTATTTAAAAAACACTCGCCAATTAGCTTCAAATATCATATTTGGGTTCAATGAATTTTTCTGAGTCGGAAAACATAGTTTTCTGCGTAAGAACGCGCACTGGAATTTTGACCGGTGGTATCGGCTGAGATCTATCTGCTACTGCAGCTGAGAAAATTGATTATAAGTAAATAAGATTAAGAAATGAGGAATTATGATTAGGAAAGGTAGAAATATTTAAAGTGCGATTTAGAGCGCTAATCTTAAGGGTTTTGGCCCAAAATTGGGCCAATGGACAAAAATAAGTGAACCGGACCTAAGTGCACCCATGACCCAACATATATATGGATTTATTAAGCCATTTCAGCAGCATTCCTCCCCCATTATTGTGTTCCGCACTGAATTGAGAAGAGAGAAGAGAAGAGAGAAACCCTAACTCTCTTTGATCTTCAAATCACCATAACTTCTTCTCCGGAACTCCGATTGACGAGCCGTTTACAGCCACGCATTATTCTTCTCATCCTCTACAATTCTATCTAAGTTTTATGGTGGGTAATCCTTTGTCCTCTGCCCAGTTTTCATTTTCTCCCTTAAATTTGAATTTGGTTTGGGTTTTGAGGAAATCTTGGGATTTTGGTTGTTTAAGAGTGCTCTAGTATGAGCCATGGGTGATATTTATCACAAACTTTAGTTGGTTAAGGCAAGAAACCCTCCAACCCTTGTGATTCATCAATTTCATGAACCCTAGGTTAACGTATATATGTGAAATTGGTTATGTTAGTGTATTTGGTGACTTTGGTGCACAATTGGGAAATTGGTGTTGCTTGAGGAGCCTTGGTGAGGCTTGGAACTAAGGTTGGTGGAGACTTCCAAAGAAGAGGCTCGATTGGTTTGGCTACAAGAGGTACGATTTAAGTTTTATTTAAGTACCGTGTGGTGTGATGAGAATTCCTAGGCTAGATGTCCCTATGATTAAGTTTGGATTGTGTGAATGGTTGGTGCTAATATACATAATTGATATGTAGTGTGAATTAATGACTGGATTGAGGATGGTGTGAAATTGTGTGTTTGGTGTCTTGAGAATATGATGAATTGGATAATTAGTATTGGTTTGTGGATTATGCAATTAAATTGTGAATTTGGGCTGGAAACCGGAAAGAGGTAAGGAAGGTAAGTTAATGTGTACATTGTGTGATGACACAAGTAATTAGATGAGTTTTTAGATATTGAATATGTGATTATGATTATTGATACCTTGATGGTATGGTGCACGAGAGATATGCATGTTGTGATATATGCTTGATGAATGATTAAGGTTGATTTGTGGGTGAAACCATGTGATGGTTAGTATGATATCGATTATGTATAATGATGGTTGATTGGAAATGGTGTTGTTGGAAATTGGAATGAGGAAGGATGTATGACATGTTAATGTGTTTGTAAATTAGCCATATGTTTGAAATGGGTAAAATGGTTATATGAAATGTTAATGTAAAAGTGTTAATGTGTGAGTTGAGGAGACTTGATGTTGATTTGTTATGATTTGATTGATTTCAGAAATGGCTGAGATTGGCATGTTTTGGTTGATTTTAAAAAGGGTGGAAATGGCTTATTTTGAAAATGGCACTTTGTGATTTTCTATAAAAATATTATTTTTGGGCATACTTTGATGGGACATAACTTGGACTCTAGATCCCCATTTTGAGCCAAATTTCTTTAGAAATGAAATTGGATTCCGGATGTTTGTGCCGTTCGAAGAACGGGCAAAAAATGATTTAAAATGATAAAGTTATGTCTGTCGAAAGATTGGGGGTTGAATCTGTGAATTCTACAGCTTTTAACATAGAAATATTTTTAGCAGAATGACCCCCCACGCGTAGGCGTGCTTGACGCGTACGCGTCGCTTTTCAAAAAGGTACCATCCACGCGTGTGCATCGTGCGCGCATGCGTGTCGATGTGCTGCACCCAATGCCCATCTATTTTTCCCAAGAGTTGTGTCAGAGTTGTGCCAATTTTGTGCATGGGGGCACAAACGTAACCACGCGTACGCGTGGCTGACGCGTACGCATCGTTTGGCTATTTGTCCATCCATGCCAGCACATGGGTGACGCATATGCGTCGATGAGCTTTGTGGCCATCCACGCGTTCGCGTGGAGGACGCGTACGCGTGGCCTTGTTTTCATCCCAAAGTTGATTTTTGACTTTTAAGAACCAAATTTCATACTTCTAAGCCTCCGATGTCACCCCTTGTGTATTAAATCATTATGATATGCCTAGCAATGAGAATGGAGCTAGGAGATTTGATAACTTATGAATGGAGCAAGGGAAAAATTTATGATCAATGATGATCAAGGATGATCGCATGAGATACAGAGGATGGCGGTGGAAGTGCATTATGTGCCATGAGCCGAAGGGCTGTATATGTTGATAAATTGGCTAGTTCTGGATTGAACTGTGAGCCGGATGGCTAAGTTATTGCCGGGTTACGGCAGAGCCATGTTGATAAATTAGCTAGTTCTAGATTGAACTGTGAGCCGGATGGCTAAGTTATTGCTGGGTTACGGCAGAGTCATGTTGATAAATTGGCTAGTTCTGGATTGAACTGTGGGCCGGATGGCTGAGTTATTGTCGGGTTATGGCGGAGCCATTATTGATTATAGCCGAGTATAAATGCATATATGCTACTGAATGAATTGTGAATTTAAGCCGGATGGCTGAGATGAATGTTGCATGTGAGTAAGTTTGTGTTTTCTCTCTAGTTGTAAGGGTGATAGGGCGCAGATACCCTCTAGTGGCGACAGGGCGCATATACCCTCTAATGTTGACAGGTCACATATTCCCTCTAATGATATTAATGCGCAACAGAGAGACCGTGCCCGGGTTAGCTACCGGACACGTCGGATTGGCTTGATAACTGACAGATGATATCATCAGCCATAGGGCAAGCATGCATCATTTGCATATGTTTGAATTATTTGGGTTTGCCTAATTATTTTTTACTGCTACATCATATATGTTATGTTACCTGATTATGTGCTACTTGTTCTACTTGTACCTTATTTGTGTATTACTTGTCTGTATTGCTTGTGTTTGTACAACTGGGAGGTCCCTCATGCTGGTGTAGGTGGGAATTGAGAGTTGTTCTTGACGAGATGAATTGGTGATGTGATTGCATGATGATGACGATTTTTGAATGAGATAATTTGAGCTTCCTGGGTAGACGCAGTGAAGTGGATTCACTTGCTCCAGGTGAGGATATGATGTATTGATATGGAATTGCTGAGATAGAACAACTGGTGATGGTTTTGTTTATGATTCTGAGTCTGATTCGTAGGAGAGTCAGCGAGTTGGGAAACATGTGAAATATGAACTAGATTTAGTATCCCCTTATGATAGTTGCCTATTCATGAATTAGCGAGAACCTAGGCTGGATACTTGGTGAAAAGGAGCTTAGGATGCTTAGTGAGTTTTTATTGCAGTGCATTGTATTCATTTGGCACTTTACTGTACGGGGAACCCATGGCGATGGGGTTCTCATTTCGTATATATCTTTTTTTTTACAGATATAGGTCCAGGTGCTCAGAAGTGAGCTGTGGTTCGTCTGAGAGACGGCGAAGATCTTTATTTTTTCCTACTTGATGATTTGCTTAGAATCTCTCCGCCTTTATTTGAAAAGCTCACATTATGTATTGAACTCTTTTGAACTTGCCTATAGAGGCTCTTATGTTTCTTTTGGGAGAGATTAGGAGATTCTGTTGTCAATTACTTTCATACTGTACCCTAGCCGGCCTAAACTTTGCGGGTCGCAACTAGTGGCTATTTACTTACGTTATATATATCTATCTCTTATCTATCTCTTAATCTCCTTTATGCCTTTATCCATATATCGCCTTCAACTTCACGGTTTATCCTTTTGCTGTCAAATGTGAGTGATCCGTCTTCACAATTTTATTTTTACTCTTTTCAGGCTTCTCGATTAATACTCCTTTCGATTATACTTATACTTATGTATTAAAAATCCACCTGAGAGTCGTACCACCGTAATATCATTGACTTATGACTCGAGCATAAGGATTTGAATATTAGGGTGTTACATTATGGTATTGAACCGAACCTAAGTGCGCCTATGACCCAACATATATATGGCTTTATTAAGCCATTTCAGCAGCATTCCTCCTCCATTATTGTGTTCCACGCTGAATTGAAAAGAGAGAAGAGAAGAGAGAAACCCTAACTCTCTTTGATCTTCAAATCACCATAACTTCCTCTCCAGAACTCCGATTGATGAGCCGTTTGTGGCCACGCATTGATCTTCTCATTCTCTACAATTTAATCTAAGTTTTGCGGTGAATAATCCGCTGTCCTCTGCCCAATTTTCATTTTCCCTCTTAAATTCGAATTTGGTTTGGGTTTTGAGGAAATCTCGTGATTTTGATTGTTTAGGAGTGCTCTAGTATGTGTCACGGGTGATATTTATCACAAACTTCAGTGGGTTAAGATAAGAAACCCTCCAACGTGATTCATCAATTTCATGAACCCTAGGTTAACGTATATATGTGAAATTGGTTATGTTAGTATATTTGGTGACTTTGGTGCACAATTGGGAGATTGGTGTTGCTTGAGGAGCCTTGGTGAGGCTTGGAACTAAGGTTGATGGAAAATTCCAAAGAAGAGGCTCAATTGGTTTGGCTACAATAGGTACTATTTAAGTTTCATTTAAGTACCGTGTGGTGTGATGAGAATTCCTAGGCTAGATGCCCCTAGGATTAAGTTTGGATTATGTGAATGGTTGGTGCTAATATGCATAATTGATATGTAGTGTGAATTAATGATTGGGTTGAGAATGGTGTGAAATTATGTGTTTGCTGTGTTGAGAATATGATGAATTGGATAATTAGTATTGGTTTGTGGATTATGCAACTAAATTGTGAATTTGGACCGGAGGCCGGAAAGAGGTAAGGAAGGTAAGTTGATGTGTGCTTTGTGTGATGACACAAGTGATTAGATGAGTTTTTAGATATTGAATATGTGATTATGATTATTGATGCCTTGATGGTATGGTGCACGAGAGATATGCATGTTGTGATATATACTTGATGAATGATTAAGGTTGATTTATGGATGAAATTATGAGATGGTTAGTATGATATCGATTATGTATAATGATGGTTGATTGGAAATGGTGTTGTTGGAAATTGGGATGAGGAAAGATGTATGACACGTTAATGTGTTTGTAAATTAGCCATTTGTTTGAAATGGGTAAAATGGTTGTATGGCGGTTTTGGTAAATTGTGGTAAAGTGTTAATGTGTGAGTTGAGGAGACTTGACGTTGATTTGGTATAATTTGATTGATTTCAGAAAGGGATGAGATTGGCATATTTTGGTTGATTTTAAAAAGGGAGGAAATGGATTGTTTTGAAAATGGCACTTTGTGATTTTCTATAAAAATACAATTTTTGGGCATACTTTGATGGGACATAACTTGGACTACATATCCCCGTTTTGTTCTGAATTTATTTAGAAATGAAATTGGATTCAGGATGTCCATGCCATTCGAAGAACGGGCAAAAAACGATTTAAAATGATAAAGTTATGTCCACCAGAAGATTAGGGGTCGAATTTGTGAATTCTACAGCTTTTAACTTAGAAAAATTTTTAGCAGAATGACCCCCCACGCGTAGGCGTGCCTGACGCGTACGCGTCACTTTTCAAAAAGGCACCATCCATGCGTGCGCATCGTGCGCATCGTGCGTGCGTGCACGTCGATGTGCTGCACCCAATGCCCATCCATTTTTCCCGAGAGTTGTGCCAGTTTTGTGCGTAGGGCACAAACATACCCACGCTTACGCGTGGCTGACGCGTACGCATCGTTTGGCTAATTGTCCATCCACGCGTGCGCGTGGAGGACGGGTACGCGTGGCCCTATTTTCATCCCAAAGTTGATTTTTGAGTTTTAAGAACCAAATTTCATACTTCTAAGCCTTTGATGTCACCCCTTGTGTATTAAATTATTATGATATGCCTAGCAATGAGAATTGAGCTAGGGGATGTGATAACTTGTGAATGGAGCAAGGAAAAAATTTATGATCAATGATAATCAATAATGATTGCATGAGATACGGAGGATGGTGGTGGAGGTGCATTATGTGCCATGAGCCGACGGGCTGTATATGTTGATAAATTGGCTAGTTCTGGATTGAACTGTGAGTCGGATGGCTAAGTTATTTCCGGGCTACGGTGGAGCTATGTTGATAAATTAGTTAGTTCTGGATTGAACTATGAGCCGGATGGCTAAGTTATTGCTGGGTTACTGCGGAGCCATGTTGATAAATTGGCTAGTTCTGAATTGAACTGTAGGCCAGATGGCCGAGTTATTGCTGGGTTATGGCGGAGCCATTATTGATTATGACGGAGTATAAATGTATATATGCTATTGAATGAATTGTGAATTTAAGTCGGATGGCTGAGATGAATGTTGCATCTGAGTATGTTTGTGTTTTCTCTCTGGTTGTAAGGGTGACAGGGCGCAAATACCCTCTGATGGCGACAGGGCGCAGATACCCTCTAATGGCGACAGGGCACATATTCCCTCTAATGATATTAATGTGCAACAGAGAGACTGTGCACAGGTTAGTTACCGGACACGTCAGGTTGGCTTGATAACCGACAGATAATATCATCAGCCATAGGGTAGGCATGCATCATTTGTATATGTTTGAATTGTTTGGGTTTGCCTAATTGTTTTAGAATGCTACATCATATATGTATGTTACCTGATTATGTGCTACTTGTTCTACTTGTACTTTATTTGTGTATTACTTTCCTGTATTGCTTGTGTTTATACAACTGGGAGGTCCCTCATGCTGGTGTCGGTGGGAATTGAGAGTTGTTCTTGACAAGATGAATTGGTGATGCGATTGCATGATGATGACAATTTTTGAATGAGATAATTTGAGCTTCCTGGGTAGACGCAGTGAAGTGGATTCACTTGCTCCAAGTGAGGATATGATGTATTGATATGGAATTGCTGAGACATAACAACTGGTGATGGTTTTGTTTATGATTCTGAGTCTGATTCATGGGAGAGTCAGTGAGTTGGGAAACATGTGAAATATGAACTAGATTTAGTATCCCCTTATGATAGTTGCCTATTCATGAATTTGCGAGAACCTATGCTGGATACTTGGCGAAAAGGAGCTTAGGATGCTTAGTGAATTTTTATTGCAGTGCATTGTATTTAGTTGGCACTTTTACGTACTGGGAACCATGGGCCCGGGGTTCTCATTCCGTATATACCTCTTGTTTTTCAGATACAGGTCTAGGTGCTTAGAAGTGAGCTGTGGTTCGTCTGAGAGACGGCAAAGATCTTTATTTTTCCTACTTGATGATTTGCTTAGAATCTCTCCACCTTTATTTGAAAAGCTTACATTATATATTGAACTCTTTTGAACTTGCCTATAGAGGCTCTTATGTTTCTTTTGGGAGTGATTAAGAGATTCTGTTGTCAATTACTTTCATACTGTACCCTAGCCAGCCTAAACTTCACGGGTCGTGACTAGTGGCTATTTACTTATGTCATATATATCTATCTGTTATCTATCTCTTAATTTCTTTATGCCTTTATCCGTATATTGCCTTCGACTTCATGGCTTATCCTTTTGCTGTCAAACGTGAGTTATCCATCTTCGCCATTTTATTTTTACTCTTTTCAAACTTCTCGATTAATACTCATTTCAATTATACTTATACTTATGTATTAAAAATCCACCTGAGAATCGTACCACCATAATATCATTGACTTGTGACTCGAGCATAAGGATTTGAATATTAGGGTGTTACATAACTCACCGAGGTGGGTTATGACTTACATTAGAAAAACAACAACAGAATATGGTATTAGAACCGGAGATTCTCAATATGGTAACAGTGCCCAGTAATGTAAGATATAAGGCTCCGGGATGCCAGAGGCTTTCCTAGAACTTCACGTCAAACGTAAGATTCAAACTTAAAGCATAAATAAATCTAAAACCATAACTTTAAAACCATAACTAAACAAGGGTAAGCTAACTTAGGAAATTCTAAACTATCATTTCACTGCTATCCCATAGTCTTCACCAGCCTAACCATCATGTGATCCCATCGCCACCGCCTACTGAGCCTCTTCAATCCCAGTAGAAAGAACAAATAATTGCATACAAGTAATACACAAGAAATAATCAAGTATAGCAAGTAAATCAAGAAGTAATTAGGCATGTTATACAATTAGGCATAGTAGAAAAGTAGACAAAGCAAGCAACCACATAGAAAATGTACATGATAAATGCCTGTCCTAATGGCTGTGATATCAGATTGTCGGTTCAATTGCCAACCCGACACATCTCCATAGAGATGTTGCCTTTCGCTCATGAATAAAATGGGTACCCCCAGGGATATCGTGCCCGGCACATGGTCCAGGGATATAGTACCCACACACGCTCTTGTGATTCCGAATGGATGCGAGCGGGATACTCAGCCGCAGACCTTACATCTCAACGTAAGCGGAACTAACTACCGCCCTTACGTCGCCGCCGCACCTCGACAGGCGGTATTAACCTACCATCCCTGCCAGGCGCATAGCATCTCTACAATACCAGTATCAAAGATTATATATTCCATCAGTGATCACTTTCAGTATTTAATCTTCCTCATTTATCTTCAAGTCCCAGACTCGTCACAAATATTTTCAATCTTCTCATCTGCCAGGCGCATAGCATCTCTACAAAAACCGTTACAGAAATAAAAAATTTGTTCCTAAAACTTTAGGCAACGGTTTGGCAACAGTTTTTGAGTCGTTGTATATGCGGTCATTGCCAATACTCATAGGCAATAGTTTCTTACCTAAGGCAACGACAACCGAAAAACCGTTGCCATATTTACAGGCATAGGCAACGGTTTTGACAGTTATTCCTTAGGAATGATTTAGAACTATTACTATATAAATAACGGTTTAGAACTATTGTCTTTAATGACTTAAAGGTTTAAAACCATAGCTGAATATGCAACAGTTTTAAACTGCTGTCGTTTTATTCTTCACAAAGATAACAATTTTAAGTTGTTGCCTTCGGTGTTGTTTTTTTGCTATGGTTTTAATACTATTGTCATTTTAAGTCTGCCTTCGGCAACGGTTTTAACACCATTGCCTTTTGTAATTTTTGACAACGATTTTTGTAATTATTTAATTCTTTATTTACAACTATTTTCTCATGTAGTGAAATTAGTTCCAACTATTTTTTTAAGTTAGTGTCAATAAATAACCATAACTATTTGAATCAAATTACTAAAAGAAACTAATTGAACATTTACCATCAAATATGATGAACTAATGAGTTCGGAATGGAAATCATGAATTGATGATGGTTGTGAAGAGTCAAGAACTTGAGGAGAAATGATGATCTTGATGGATGTTGAAAGTGTGCGGGGCCTATATCCCCGGCGTAGCAGATTTCTCTGCTGCATGACAAGTTGTTGTTGAGAGTGTGCGGGGCCTATACCCCCAGCATAGCAGATTTCTCTGCTACTTGACTAGTGTTGTTGAGAGTGTGCAGGGCCTATATCCCTGGCGTGGTAGATTGTTCTGCTGCATGATTTGTTGTGGTTATTTCCTTCTCTGCTGCATGAAGTGTGCGGGACCTATATCCCTGACGTAGTAGACTCCCTACTACATGAGTGCCCAGGGCACTATATCTCTGGCGTAGCAGATTCGCTGTTGCATGAGTGTGCAGGCCACTATATCTCTGGCGTGGCAGAAAAGGCTACATCCGGAATGATGTGTCAGGTTGGCATTTATGGACCGACAAGTGATATTACGATCCAATAGGACAGGCATTCATCATATGCATCTTCTATATGCTTGTTTGCTTTGATTACCTAATTGTATAATACGTCTACTTGCTTCTTGAATTACTTGTTATATATGATTACTACCTGTGTTTTCCTTGCTTGCATTATCTGTGTTTGTCCGGTGCTGAGGAGGTTAGGTAGGTGGTGGTGATGGGATCACACGGAGGTTAGGGTGGCAAAGGCTGTGGGATACAGCGGTGTGACTAGTTTTAGTTAGAATTTCCATAAGTTTAGATAACCTGGTTTATGGTGTAAGTTCTATATTTATTTATTTTGTTCTAAGCTTGAATATCCGTATGTAATGCGAAGTTCTAGGATTACCTTCGGCGTCGCGGAGCCTTACATCTTACATCATTGGGCACTGTTACCATACTGAGAACCTTCGGTTCTCATTCCATACTTTGTTGTTGTTTTTCAGATGCAGGTCGTAATTTACCTCGGTGAAATTGTGGACATGATGGCAGAGCGAAGTATGGTTTCTTCCTGGTTTATTTCTGTGTTATTTTGTTGTAGTACTTTCTCTCACCCTTTAGTTTTAGAATTTATAGCCTTAAAGGCTTATATGAGAGATAGGTTGTATAAGCTATTTTATTCTCAAAGATTCTGTATTTTTTTCTGTTTGGGCTAGTCGGCTTAAACTCCACAGGCAGGTGCTAGTCTTCTTTTGTATATATATACTTTGTTGATCTATTAATTAATACCTTGTATTTACTGAGCTTTATTTCAAGGTTGTATACATTATGTTTTGTATCCTTTCGCGCCAAATGCGTTTAGTTACCGTGTGCAAACGCTTCACGTATGTAATTCCGCATTATGCGACTTTGAGCTTTAATCTTTCATCGGGCTTCTAGAATATATTATTCTTTCTATATATATATATATATATATACCAGATGGAAAGGGAAAGGGGAAGAAGGATGTAAGCGTCAGTATGAATGCAGTATGATATATGCAAGAACAAGAAAGTAAATATGAAGTTAGATGCGGCGGTAGTCCGCACGCATATGCAGGTTAGATATGTAGTTAGATGTGGCGGTAGTCCGCACACATATGCAGTTGCAAAAATGTAAATATGGAAACACTAAAATGAAGAACTGAATAAAAGATTTTTATTGAATGTATTGAAAAGGGAGAAGAGGGAAGAAGAGCTGGAGAGCTTACAAGGGGAACTCTCAGAGTATCTCTCACTAACTTCTCTCTATGTTTTTGTAAAATGAAAGGATGCCTTACAATGAAAGCATGGCCTCCTTTTATAGTTGAGAAAATTACTGTTTCTACAGTGCCGGTTATGTTAATCGGTACTATTGGTACAGTACAAGTTGATACATTTTTTGTTTTCTTTGCAAATTTGGCTTAAGATCTAATCTTCTCCTAGATTGATTCCAAAGTAATCGTCTTCATTTTGATTGTAATCACTTGATGATTCTTCTGAGGGAGTAGAATCGTCTTTGTGTTTTTTGTCTTTATCGATCATTTGCATGATTTGTTGAAGGTGTCTTGCTAATGTTTCTTTTGATTGGGCTCCTGCAAGGGCTGCTGCAATTTGGGCTTTCTGGTTGAGGAATACTGATTCTTCATGGTCGAATGGTTTGGTGAACTTGGGGTGCTCTTTGAACCAATTTCGAACTTTTTCTGGATGAGCCATGGCGGCATCAAACTGAGACCACCATTTTACAGAGGCGTTTCTTTGAAGCATAGGTGGTGCTTTTGGATGTTCTTGTTTGCCGTACCTGTACTGCCATGAGAATACCCAGGCCAGGGAAAAAACAGAGAAAAATTGAAGATCTACAGGAATGCTTGTTTCCTGTTGGTCAAATTTTTTGGTGAAAATTTTGAACCCCTCATCGGCAGGTGGGGGCAAGATTTCTGGTAGAGGACCAAAGTAATCCCACCATTGGGAGAACCAATTTGGGAATTGATAATTGGTATTTTTCTTGAAATAGAGGAGCCAAGAATGTTTGTTCTGATTATTTTGTAACCAAAATACTCTTGTCCAAGCATCCATATAATCCCAATAAGAATATCCTATCAGGTCAAAAAGATGAGAAAATTTTTTAGTATTATTTGGATTTTTACCAAAGAAGGACAGATGAGAACTTGTTTTTTGAAATGTATGTGGATGGTTGTTTTAATTGAGTGTTGACAGGCTGGGTTTGGTTTGATTGAGGTGGCATTGTTTGGGCAATTGTTTTTCCTTTTGGATAATTGCAAATGGTTTTTTGAGTTGCCATTTGTGAGATAAGTTTGGTAAGGTCTATTTCATCTTCATCTGAGCTATCACATATGTCAGCCCAGGATTTTTTATGGAGTTTTGTAAGGCCTGCATCTTGTAAGGCCAACAAGGTTTGGATTGGGAAGGCATAATCTGCCTTTGTTTGTCTGGCTGTATGACTACTTGAGGGTTGAGTAGATGACTCAACTACATTTTTTGTGATCTGAGTAGATGACCCAGTCGGCTCTTGGGTTATAGGGGAAGGTTGTTGGGTAGATGACCCAGTTGGGGTACTTGACCCAGATCTCTTGGTTTTAAGAAATCGGATAATATCCGAATGTTTGTCTGTCCAAGGTGGGGGATTTTTCTTAAGCCTATCATGGAGGGGCTTAATGAGATTGTTAAGATTCAGGATGAAAACTGAAACATAATTGAGACATCCTAGGAACCTCTGGAGCTGAGGTTTATCGAGGATATAATCTGGAAATTTTTCTGCAAACAAAATTGATCTTTCAATAGGAGTTATTGTTCCTTGAAAATTTATGTGACCAAGAAATCGGATTTTTGTTTGAAAGAGAACAATTTTTGGTTTGGAAACAGCAAGTCCATTTTTCTGGATGATGTACATAAAAGTTTTAACATGTTTGAAATGTTCATCCAGAGTCTGGAAAAAAATTAAGACATCATCAATATAAACGATTGCAAAGTTTGAGTATGGATTGAAGATATCATTCATGATTTTTTGAAATTCGGAGGGGGCATTTTTCAGACCAAAAGGCATTACATTCCATTCATATTGCCCGAATGGAACTGTAAAAGCTGTTTTATATCGGTCTGATTCAGTGATTTGGATTTGCCAAAAGCCTGACTTCATATCAAATTTTGAAAAAATATTTGCTGAGTTCAGTCTATTAAGCAAATCCTTTTTGTTTGGGATGGGGTAACGAATCCACTGTAAAGCTTGATTCAAAGGTTTGTAATTGATAACAAGCCTGGGAGTTCCTCTTTCTATCTCAGCTTGTTTATTAACATAAAAAGCAGAGCAAGACCAAGGACGAATTAATTTTTTATCCAAGAGATCTTTAATTTCTTGTTGACAATGCTGCAAAAGCTGCTCATTCATTTGAATGGGACGGGCTTTTGTAGGGATTTTTGATTCTTTGAAATCCTTTTCATATGGAAGATCAACTATGTGTTCTTTCCTATCCCAGAAGGCATGAGGCAAATCAGAACAAATAGATTTTTCAATTTGATTTAAAAGATTTTTTATTTTTTCTTGAATCTTTGGTTGCGAAAGCTGTGATTCAAGGGTTTTGAAAGAGATTTCTTCTTTTAGAAAACAAATCTGTTTGGTTTTGGATTCAATTAGGTTTAGAGATCTCTGCTTGGGAGAGTCTAGGAACTCAAAGAAAGTTACCTGTCCTCCCACAAAAGAGGTTAGTCCAGGAAAATCTGCTAGATACGGAAACAAAAGGATTATGAAAGGTGTCCCCAAGACTACATCATTTTTTATATTCTTTGCTATAATAAATTCGGTGAGAATTCTAAGATTACCCTTTTCAACAAAAACATCGGTTAGTTTAAAATTGATACTTAGCCTTTCGCCCGTTATTGAGCTAAGACGTTCAGTATACTTTTCGAAATATTTTGTGCGGATCAGATCTTCCTTAATACAGTTTGAATCTGCACCTGAGTCAAAGAGTGCAATGGTTTCGAAAACAAAATCTTTAACGACAATTCGGATATGAACACGATGTTTCATAAAAGAGAATACATTTATTATTCTCAAAATTTCTTTTCCCTCATTGTCGTTAGAAATTTTATTTTCTTGTTTCTTAAAACACTCAGTTTGGTTTAAAAGAGAATCAAGTTCTTCCTCATCAGACTCTTAGATCTTGATCTTTGGATAAAACATTAATTTGCTTGATATCAGAATCTGAGGATGACTCAACATCATCAACTTGGATATTGTTGATATTATCATCAGAGGATTCTGGTCCAGAGTTGTCATCTGAACTCTCAATCATAAGATTATTAATCTGTTCCTCAATCTGAGGATCAAGGTTCAGATTATTAATCTTTCCTTTTAACCGACAATATTTGCTAACATGTCCTGGTTTTTTACATGTATAACAAATAATGAGGTTTTTCTGAGGATACTTTTGAAAATCCTTTTGGAAACCTGTTTCATTTTTAGGTTTTTGAAAACCCTTTTTGAATCTTCTAAAATTCTTTTCAGGGTTAGATTTAAAAACTTTTCGGTTGGAAGGTCTTTTAGATTTCTTCGGATGACAAGCAGGAAGACCAAATTGTTCACAGAAAGTTCCCAAATCGATACGATTTTGAGTTTTCTCACGAGCAAGTTGCCTTTGGATTTTATCATCTTGACAAATCTTTAGGGCAACCTTTTGGATAAAAGAAATGAGTTGGCCATAACTTAACTCATCATAGGGTATTATTCCGTCAGGGGTTAAGCTACGAATTTTGTCCCTTACTTTATCTCCAAGGGATTTGGGGAGTCCAGCAAGGAATTTTTCTTTCCAGAAAGGTTGTTGACTGTCTTCTCTGGTATAAACCCTAGTAAGAAAGGTGTCTTTATACCATCGAAAGTCAGACAAAGTTTTGCATCTGAGATTGGAAAGCAGCTCAGGGGAACGGTCTTTCCAAAGAGATGGATCACCAATAAAGTGGCTTGCTATGGTAAAAATTAAGGTATTGACAGCATCGAGGATAGGTTCCCCGTCGTCACCAATGATGGGTTCGTTCTGGTCGTTGACTTTTATGGAAGAAAAGATTGAATATTTTTGGTTATCGGAAAGGTAGTTATCCCACCATCCCTTTAGTTGGCCACTAAAACCAGAAACAATAACATTGGCTATAGCTTCTTCAGAGGTGTCATGGGCTGCTTGATAGGCTGTGCCAACCATTGTCATGTGCTGGAGCATACTCATGATATTATATTCTGTTTTGCCATCTATATTCCATTCATAGACATTATTGGCATTGAAGCTAACAAAACCTAGTTCTCTTTCTTCGAGAGCTAGATCTGGAGCGGATACACGTTTATAACCATATGTAGAGGGTTTAGTTAAACCCTTCCACTTGGTTAGGGAGTTGGTCAAAATGGGGCTGATCTTGAGGGATGATTTGCCAGAATCATCACTTTGCTCAGAGCAAGATTCATTGGACTCAAGGCCAAGGGCATTAATAGCTTTAGATGCGCGTGTTTGAATACGAGAAGTGGGCATTAATAGCTTTAGATGAGCGTGTTTGAATACGAGAAGTAGATTCACCCGAGTTTGTAGGAGTTTCAGGGATAGTAGTAAAACGGTTCAAAAGTTGGTCAATCTTTTGAATAACTTCCGAATCACTAGATTGTTGTTTTAAAATGGAGGTTTTAAGACTTTGCTTAGCCTTGCTACTTATTTTAAAAGGTTTAAAAAGAGGTTTCTCAATACTTTTAGAAGTAGATGTTTCAGAAACATTTTTCAAGGAGAAAGTAGATCCTGAAGATGAAAGGTTGTCACCCAAGCATTGTAAAAATTTGTTGGTATAATTTGATTGTTCAATAAGATTTTTAATATCTTTAGGGGCGACAGCTTCATCCACATTCTTTGTTTTAAAGGGAGAAGCCATAACAGGATTATGTCCTTTCGTATTTGAGATAATAAAAGCTCCTTTTGGAGGAAACTCAGATCTAACTAAGTTCCCATCTTTGACTTTCCAAGTTGAAATACCATTTGCTGAAAATGAAGTTTGTTTAGTTTTAAAAGGATACTCAATGTTGTTTTTTATGGAATAAGCATGAAACCATTCAAAAAAAGGAATATGCAATCTAACATCATTTAAAAATTTGTAATATTTTTCTTTGAATGATGAGATTTGAGAAGCTGTATAAGTACGTAAATACCATTCTCTTTGGAGGTCATACTCTTCAGAGTTAAGGTTTTTATGTAAAGCTTCTCTGTTTATAACAAATTTTGTGTTATTCATTTACCATTCAAAGAAGAATATGTTGGAGATTGATGGGATGGAATAGAAGATTCAACTTCAAATTCTACATCACCATCATCTTCTTGGTAAACTCCTTGAGAAATGTTTGAATTGTTTTGTAATCCGGAAATATGTATTTCAGAATTGGTTGGTCTCGACATTTTTGAAAACTGAGATTGGGAAGTTACTGAAAAAGATCTTCTTGCTGAAGCAAAATCATTTGATGTTCCTGCTTCAGATCTAGAAGAAAAAGAGTTTCGTCTATCAAAGAAAATCTCTACTTTTTCTGATTCATCTTGTTTTACTTCTCGTAAAAGAGGTGCTTGTCTAGGTTGCGTTGGAATGGCTCGGTCAATTGACCATGATTGAGGGAGGTCAATTTCATCCCATCTTATGAGCCTTGGGATCATAACGTTGGCCTTTGTCATGTCTGTGACAAACAAAATGGTTTCACGATCTTGGGACTTAAGAAGGACTCTAGAGTTACAAGTGTTCATGACCTTGTATTGAATCCTATAGATTAAAGCGGCTGGAATGGAACCTTCTTTCATGTTAAGACCATGAATTCGAATGTTTAGGAAGAGAGAGTCAAGAATGTTAAGATCTAACAGACTGACTGTCTTGTTTGGGAAACAGTTGAAGTAAACTGGACCATGTCCTAGACTTGTTTCAACTGTTCCGATTAAGGAGTCTTGAAAGTCATTGTGTCTAATGTCTTTAAGACACATGAGGATAGAGGCATTCAAACCTTCTCGGATGAGTGGTTTGACTGCAACTTGGACACACCCTATGTGAAGATATCTGTAGTGACGGGCATGTTCTCTAACAGATTGTTTAGTCAGAAGATGGAATTCCTCACCGGAATCGGGTCCTAGAGGAATATTATTTTCAGCGGTTTTGATGATATAATCATATTTTCTCTTGTTATCATCAGGGACATATAACTCATCTTGAGGGATTTTAGGTATTTCCCAATTGTCAATGGCTTGATTGATATCTTCGAAGCAGACTTCTTCTTCAAAGATATTATGTTTGGGGGAAAGTTCCTCAGGACGAGTAACTTTCTCAGTGAGAGGATTGGAAGAGGAATGGATCGGAGAGGAGGAAGAAGAGGACGGTGAAGAAAAGGAAAGGCGGCTAGAGAGAGAGCGAAAGAGTTTAGACATGATTACATAAAATCTGATATCATGGCCCTCCTTTGGTTCAGAGAGAACATATATATTATCACTAAACTATCACTCAAATTTTTGAATCTGGGTTTTTAACTCTTTTTTTTTTAATAATTCTTTAAATCTATAGCCACCAGGAGTTCTTACGTTTGAATCATTATCACTTTTGGGGACATCATCAAGTTAGCCTTACTGCCCGAAATCCAGGGTCTTACTGCTTGACTTTTGTATCCTGGAGCTATTTACAAGGTCTATATGTATTATATCTTGTCCTGTTCGTGCTTACGCGTTTAGTCATCGTATGTGAACACTTCGCGCTTTGTATTTCTGCTTTATGCAACTTTGAGCTTTACTCCTTCATTGGGCTTCTAGAATATATTATTTCTATATATATATATAAGCCTTAGAATTGTCGTAAGCTTTGATTAACCTTTGCTTTACGGCTAGAGGTAAGGCTTAGGGTAATTAGGGTGTTACAGTGTGCAACACGCCAGGCTTAAGGTTCGACGGTGAAATCTCACCCTCAATTTGGCGTTCAACATGCAAGGTATAGGGCGTGCCACACGCCCAAAAGAGCTAATGTTGAAAGAGTAGCGTGCAACACACCAGGCATGGGGCATGCCACACGCCCAAACAATACTTCCCAGGACCATTTCAAGAACCCGACGTGCTGTACGCCTGGATCAAGACGTGGCATGCTGGGCCAACTTTTTTGAAGCTCAAAAATAAGCATTTCAAGAACACAAGAGAGTGTGCGACATGCCACAACAATGGCGTGTCACGTGCCAAGAAGAGGAAGCTCCGGGGGAATCTAGAGGCTAGAGTGCAACATGCCAAGCATGGGGCGTGCAACATGCCAGGTAAGCTAGCTCTAGGGGACTTGGAATTTGAGCGTGCAACACGCCAGAGTACAAACAGCATGCCTTTAAAGGTCTCTCCAAGCATAGAGCTGGTGTGCATCTCGCCATACGTGGGGCATGCCACACGCCAAGGGTGTGGATGCTCAGTGATCTTGAAAACTTGGCGTGTAACACGCCAAGGCCGGGGCATGCCACACGCCAAAAGCTTGCTCCCATTGTTGACCAAATTGAAGGGCGTGCAACATGCCCTAGCCCATAGAAGATGCTGGAGAATTGAATTGCTAAAGTCTTAAACCTGAATCACAATTGAGAGTTGAATATAAAATGCGATAGATTTGATTTGATTTGATTTGATTTTATTTTTGTTTTAGTTTTAATTTAGTTTGAATTTAATGATTAGGTTTTGTTTTAGGTTGAATATATAAGGTTTCTCAAAACTTTGGGGGGGACCGTTTTGCCATTTTTCAATTTGTCTTTGATTTTGAAGCTTAAGCATTAGTCACTAATCTCCTCAATTAAGGTTAGGAGCTCTATTGATCCCTATGGACTAATGTTATAGCTTTTCAACTTTGG
>NC_029781.3:67037220-67038375 GCF_000817695.3 Arachis duranensis
AAGAGTGTTTTGTTCTTCATCTAAAGAATTTGAATGTGTTGGAAAACAATTTTCTTCTTACTTGAATTCTCTTAATATCTTGGAAAAGTTAATTAATTAAATCAAGCTTGAAAACTTCTTCTCATGATTCTTAGGTTTTGAACTTGGACTTGATAAGTGACATCGAATCAACCAATTTTAGTTCTTGAGAGTTGTGTGATTTTTAAATCAGTGAATATTCTTAACCTTTTATCACAATTGATTAATCAAAAAATTGATAATTGATTAGGATTAGAGAAATTGAATTACCAAAGAATTAGAGTTTGATTATTTATGATTTGCCATAAGTACATCTTTGCATAATCAAGGTGGAGAGGTAAAAGTATTTTTCCAGAAGTCTCAACATCTCTGAACCCTTAACTCTCTTAATCATATTATTTTCTCACTCGTTTAGTATTGCTTTGGTTAAATTCCCTATTATTATGCTAAGTGTTTTTGAAATCCTAAGTTTGTGATTGTCTCACTAGAATAATCAATTGACTATTGCTTGCTTAATCCGTTAATCCTCGTGGGAATAATAACATACTCATGTGGTATTATTTGAGGCAATTTAGTGCACTTGCCGATAGTTTTTGGTTTGTAAAATCCACATCAACTGGCGGAAACCCTCCCTCTTCCACGACCACAAGACCGACTCTTGACATCTTTGCTACCTGATGAGCGGATATTTTATACGCTTTTTGGGGGTAATTTCATGTAGATTTTAGTATGTTTTAATTAGTTTTTAGTAGAATATTATTAGTTTTTAGGCAAAAATCATATTTCTGGACTTTACTATGAGTTTGTGTTTTTTTCTGTGATTTCAGGTATTTTCTGGCTGAAATTGAGGGAGTTGAGCAAAAATCTGAGTTAGGCTGAAAAAAGACTGCTGATGCTGTTGGATCCTGACCTCCCTGCACTCGGAATGGATTTTTTGGAGCTACAGGAGTCCAATTGGAACGCTCTCAACGGCGTTGGAAAGTAGACATCCAGGGCTTTCCAGCAATATATAATAGTTCATACTTTGCACGAAGATAGACAACGTAACTTGGCGTTGAACGCCAAGTACATGCTGCTATCTGGAGTTAAACGCCAGAAAAACGTCATTATCCGGAGTTGAACGCCCAAAACACGTCA
>NC_029781.3:67038462-67038808 GCF_000817695.3 Arachis duranensis
GTGTGTGTTCCTATCTAAGATGTTCATTCGCGCTTAATTGTGAAGGAGGTGATGATCCGTGACACTCATCACCTTCCTCAACCCATGAACGTGTGCTTGACAAACACCTCCGTTCTATATCAGAATGAATGAGCATCTCTTAGCTTCTTTAATCAGAATCTTTGTGGTATAAGCTAGAACTGATGGCGGCCATTCTTGAGGATCCGAAAAGTCTAAACCTTGTCTGTGGTATTCCGAATAAGATCCAAGGATTGAATGGCTGTGACGAGCTTCAAACTCGCGATTGCTGGGCGTGATGACAAACGCAAAAGGATCAATGGATCCTATTCCAACATGATCGAGAACC
>NC_029781.3:67038868-67040076 GCF_000817695.3 Arachis duranensis
TTTTCACTGAGAGGATGGGAAGTAGCCACTGACAATGGTGACACCCTACATATAGCTTGCCGTAGACGGGCTTTACAAACAATTGAGTTGAATATTACATTGCAGAAATTCAGAGGACAAAGCATCTCCAAAACTCCAACATATTCCCCATTACTGCACAACAAGTAACGATTTTATTCTCTCTTATTTTTTTCCCCAATCTAATAATTCCCATTGATAATTTTGATTGACATCCTGACTAAGAATAATAAAATAAATAAAGCTTGCTTCAAACCAACAATCTCCGTGGGATTCGACCCTTACTCACATAAGGTATTACTTGGACGACCCAGTGCACTTGCTGGTTAGTTGTGCGGATTGCAAAAAGTGTTATTGCAATTTCGTGCACCAAGTTTTCGGCGCCGTTGCCGGGGATTGTTCGAGTTTGAACAACTAAAGGTTTATTTTATTTTTTTTTTAGATTAGGAATAATTTATTTTTATTGTTATAGAGTCATTAAATCTTGATAGGATAGTTTCTTTTCAAAAATATTATTTTTCTTAATTAATTGTTAATTTTTCGTGAGTTTAGTGTCTTGTTCTAAGTTTGGTGTTAATTGCATATTTTATATTTTTCTTTAAATTTTTGACTTGTGTTCTTTGTTCTTCATTGATCTTCAAGTTGTTCTTGTTTATTTTTCTTGTTTGATCTTGAGTTTTTCTTGTTTGTGTCTTTTCTTGTTTTTTTCTTGTGCTTTTTTCAAAACATTAACTTTCAAAAAAATTTATACTTTTATCCATAAATATAATACATCTTTAAAATCAACACTGAAGCTACTGCCCAATTGGCTGGAGCTTTAGTAGTTGTTCTTGATAATTGGGTATCCTCTTTGGAATCTTTTTCAAAAATAATTTTTCTTTGATTGAATCTTGTGCCAAACTCTAAGTTTGGTGTTTTCTTGTTAATTTTTCTTTAACTTTCGAAAATTTATCTTGGTTTTCTAAAAATTTTAAGTTTGGTGTTCTTTCTTTTGTTCTTGGTGTTCTTGTGAATCTTCAAGGTGTTCTTGAGTTTTTCTTGTGTTTTGATCTTAAAATTTTTAAGTTTGGTGTTCCTTGGTGTTTTCCCTCCAAAAATTTTCGAAAATAAGGAGCATTGGATCTAAAAATTTTAAGTCTTGTGTCTTTTGTGTGTTTTTCTCTTTCATCATAAAATTCAAAATTCAAAAA
>NC_029781.3:67040174-67040500 GCF_000817695.3 Arachis duranensis
AGTCTTTCTTGTGTCTTGATCTTAAAATTTTTAAGTTTGGTGTTCCTTGGTGTTTTCCCTCCAAAAATTTTCGAAAACAAGGAGCACTAGATCTAAAAATTTTAAGTCTTGTGTCTTTTGTGTGTTTTTCTCTTTCATCATAAAATTCAAAATTCAAAAATATATCTTTCCTAACTAATTTTAAACTACATTTTTGAAAATTTTATATAAAAATTCAGATTTTAATTTCAAAATATTTTCAATTTCTTTTATTTATTTCGTTTTTATTTTATTTCATAAAAATTAATTTTTATAAAATAAATAATATCAACATACATATCATCTCC
>NC_029781.3:67040654-67042312 GCF_000817695.3 Arachis duranensis
AGTAGTTTTGAGTTGAATCCTCAGCTCATTATCGTGGTGCAGCAAAACTGCCAGTATTCTGGTCTTCCACATGAAGAACCTACAGAGTTTCTGGCACAATTTCTGCAAATTGCTGATACAGTACATGATAAGAAAGTAGATCAGGATGTCTACAGATTATTACTATTTCCATTTGCTGTAAAAGATCAAGCTAAGAGGTGGTTAAATAACCAGCATAAGAACAGCATAAAAACATGGAAACAACTGTCAGAAAAATTCCTGAATCACTATTTCCCTCCAAAACGGATGACACAGCTAAGGCTAAGCATCCAAGGCTTCAAACAAGGAGATAATGAATCCCTTTATGATGCCTCGGAGAGATACAGAGAGATGCTAAGAAAATGCCCCTCTGAAATGTTTTCAGAGTGGGTGCAATTAGACATTTTCTACTATGGGCTTACAGAAAAAGCTCAGATCTCTCTAGACCACTCAGCTGGTGGATCTATACATATGAGAAAAACAATTGAAGAAGCTCAAGAGCTTATTGATACAGTTGCCAGAAATCAGCATATGTACCTAAGCAGTGAATCCTCCATGAAAGAAGCAGCTAAAACAGTAACTGCTGAACTCAGTCTTGTGGATCAGGCTAATGAATTCAATCAGCAATTAGACTTTCTAACCCAGCAGCTAGCCAAATTCAAGGAAATACTACAGGAAACAAGAATGGCTAACAGGAATATGGAAGTACAGTTAAAGCAAACAGAAAGGCAACTGTCAAAACAAATAGCAGAAGAATGCCAAGCAGTTCAATTAAGAAGTGGAAAAACATTAAATACCTCACTTCAAAGCAGCAGGAAGCCAAGAAATGAACAAATGGCTACTCAAGATCCCTCTGAGGACAATCAGAGCCCAGAGAGGAATAAGGCTGGCGCTGAACGCCCAGACCATGCTCATTCCTGGCGTTCAACGCCAGAAACAAGCATGAATCCGGCATTGAACGCCCAAAGGGAGCACAGTTCTGGCGTTCAGATGCCAGTAACAAATAAGGAGGTGGCGTCTAAAGCCACTCCAGCTTCCACCCCTGGCATTCAAACGCCAGTGGAAAATCAGTCACATACAAATGCTGATAACAACCCTTCTAAAAAGGCTTCCCAACCCACTTCTACAGGTAATAAACCTGCAACAACTAAGGTTGAGGAATATAAAGCCAAAATGCCTTATCCTCAAAAACTCTGCCAAGCGGAATAGGATAAGCAATTTGCTCGCTTTGCAGACTCTCTCAGGACTCTTGAAATAAAGATTCCATTTGCAGAAGCACTTGAGCAAATACCCTCTTATGCTAAGTTCATGAAAGAGATCTTAAGTCATAAGAAGGATTGGAGGGAGACTGAAAAAGTCTACCTCACTGAAGAATGCAGTGCGGTCATTCTGAAAAGCTTACCTGAGAAGCTTAAAGATCCCGGGAGATTTATGATACCATGCACATTAGAGGGTACTTGTACCAAGCAAGCTTTATGTGATCTTGGGGCAAGTATCAACCTAATACCTGCATCTACTATCAGAAAGCTTGGTTTGACTGAAGAAATCAAACCAACCAGGATATGTCTTCAACTTGCTGATGGCTCCATTAAATACCCATCAGGCGTGATTGAAGACATGATTGTCAAGGTTGGGCCATT
>NC_029781.3:67043267-67044082 GCF_000817695.3 Arachis duranensis
TCCTGCCTTAACCATTTAGCACTTGTTCTGAAAAGATGCCAAGAGACTAACCTGGTTTTAAACTGGGAAAAATGTCACTTTATGGTGACTGAAGGAATTGTCCTTGGGCACAAAATCTCGAACAAGGGAATAGAGGTGGATCAAGCTAAGGTAGAGGTAATTGAAAAATTACCACCACCTGCTAATGTTAAGGCAATCAGAAGCTTTTTGGGGCATGCAGGGTTCTATAGGAGGTTTATAAAGGATTTTTCAAAAATCGCCAAACCTCTTAGCAACCTGCTAGCTGCTGACACGCCATTTATCTTTGATAAAGAGTGTCTGCAGGCATTTGAGGCTTTGAAAGCTAAATTGGTCACAGCACCAATCATCTCTGCACCAGACTGTACATTACCATTTGAATTGATGTGTGATGCCAGTGACCATGCCATTGGTGCAGTATTGGGACAAAGGCATGACAAGCTTTTGCACGTCATTTACTATGCCAGCCGTGTTCTAAATGACGCACAAAAGAATTACACAACCACAGAAAAAGAGCTACTTGCAGTGGTTTACGCCATTGACAAATTCAGATCCTATTTAGTGGGATCAAAGGTGATTGTGTACACTGATCATGCTGCTCTTAAATATCTACTCACAAAGCAGGATTCAAAACCCAGACTTATAAGATGGGTGCTGCTTCTGCAAGAGTTTGATATAGAAATAAGAGACAGAAAAGGGACAGAAAACCAAGTAGCAGATCACCTGTCCCGAATAGAACCAGTAGAAGGGGCGTCCCTCCCTCTCACTGAGATCTCTGAAATCTTTCCGGATGAGCA
>NC_029781.3:67044306-67045256 GCF_000817695.3 Arachis duranensis
CCTAAAGAAGAAGCGCAGAAGATCCTTTGGCATTGCCATGGATCACAGTATGGAGGACATTTTGGAAGTGAGCGAACAGCCACAAGAGTCCTCCAATGTGGCTTCTATTGGCCTACTCTCTATAAAGATTTCTGAGCGTTTGTACTTAATTGTGACAGTTGCCAAAGATCTGGCAATCTGCCTCACAGTTATGCCATGCCTCAACAAGGAATCTTGGAGATTAAGTTGTTTGATGTATGGGGTATTGACTTCATGGGACCTTTCCCACCATCATACTCAAACACTTATATTCTGGTGGCAGTGGATTATGTATCCAAATGGGTGGAGGCTATTGCAACACCCACTAATGACACTAAAACAGTGTTAAAATTCCTCCAGAAACACATCTTCAGCAGATTTGGTACCCCTAGTGTATTAATCAGTGATGGGGGCACTCATTTCTGCAATAAACAGCTTTACTCTGCTTTGGTTCGTTATGGAGTTAGCCACAGGGTAGCCACTCCATACCATCCACAGACTAATGGGCAAGCTGAAGTCTCAAATAGAGAACTCAAAAGAATCCTGGAACGGACTGTAATTAACCGTAGAAGGGATTGGGCAAGAAGCTTGGATGATGCTCTGTGGGCATATAGGACAGCATTCAAGACCCCTATAGGGACCTCTCCATACCAGCTTGTGTATGGAAAGGCATGTCACTTGCCAGTGGAACTGGAACACAAAGCCTACTGGGCAACCAGATTCCTGAACCTTGATGCCAAGTTAGCTGGAGAAAAACGCCTGCTCTAGTTAAATGAGCTAGAGGAATTTAGACTCAATGCTTTCGAAAATGCAAAAATTTACAAAGAGAAAGCAAAAAGATGGCATGATAAGAAATTGTCATCCAGAGTCTTTGAGCCGGGGCAGAAAGTTCTGCTATTTAATTCGAGACTCAAATTATTCCCCGGGAAATT
>NC_029781.3:67045386-67067416 GCF_000817695.3 Arachis duranensis
TTCATTGTTAATGGACAAAGAGTTAAGCATTATCTTGAAGGTAATTTTGAGCAAGAATGCTCAAAACTGAGACTTGATTAGAGCTCAGTAATAGTCCAGCTAAAGACAATAAAGAAGCGCTTGCTGAGAGGCAACCCAGCCATTTACAAAGTTTATTTACTAATTAAATAAATTTTCTTTTCTTTACAGGTATATGTCAGAGTATCTTAAAAGGGTAAAATAGCAATTGATTGAATTCACAGAGTTACAGGGAAATTTGGAAAGCTCACTGGCATCAAAAAGCCAGTAAGAAACGTTTTGGGCGTTGAACACCCAATAGAAGCATCCACTGGGCGTTCAACGCCAGTAAGGGTAGCCATCTGGGCGTTAAACGCCAGAAAGGAGCATCTTCTGGGCGTTGAACGCCAGAAAGAAGCACCTTCTGGGCGTTTAACGCCAGAACCACAGCATCCTGGGCGTTTAGAAAAACGCCCAGTGACAAAGGACTTCCTGGTTCAACGCCAGAAAGAAGCAGCAGCTGGGCATTGAACGCCCAGGAGAAGCAACATTTGGGCGTTAAACGCCCAAAACATGCAGCGTTTGGGCGTTTAACGCCAGGATGGTGGGGAGGAGGTAAGATTCGTTTTTCTTTACAAATTTTCTAATTTTTTATGTTTCAATTCATGATTTCTTGCATAAACATGTTTCAAATTGTCATCCTTCAAATCAAATTAGTTTTCTAAAAATCCTAATTTCTAAAACCCTTTTTTTTTAAAAATGGCTTCATACATAAACATAAATTTTTTTCAATCCAATCCAACTATTTTCCCAATTTCTTTTCAAACTTTATTATCTTCTAAAATCTTTTTCAAATTATATATTTCAAATTTATTTTTAAAAATCATTCATATCTTTTTAAATTATATCATTTTCTTATCATGTTTATCTTTTATAAATCATATCTTTTATCTTATATCTTTTTCTTATTTTCGAAAACCCATCCCCTCCCTTTATATCCACTTTCGGCGCCCTCTCCTCATCCATCATTCTACACTTGCTCTCCTCCTATTCCTCTTCTCTCTTTTCTTTTGCTTGAGGACAAGCAAACCTCTAAGTTTGGTGTGCTTATCCGTGATCACAAAAACATTCTCACTTTGATCATGGCCCCTAAAGGAAAACAACCCAACCCAAGAGGCAAGAAAGAGAATATTCCAAAGCCACTTTGGAATCAAGGGAAGTTCTTAACTAAAGAACATTCAGACCACTACTACAAAATAATGAGTCACAGATCAGTGATCCCGGAAGTCAAATTTGACCTGAAGGAAGATGAATATCCGGAGATCCAAGAGCAAATTCGAAACAGGAACTCGAAAATCCTAGCCAATCCTGAAACGAAAGTGGGAAGGAACATGGTTCAGGAGTTCTATGCTAATCTATGGCAGACAGACAGGCAAAGAATAATTGGAGCTGCTTTCTATGACCATCGGACCTTAGTCAGAGGAAGATTGTTCATACCCATCCTGACAAAATCAGGGAGATCTTTAAGCTCCCTCAACTGAAAGATGACCCAGACTCCTTTAATAGGAGAATGATGAGGGTAAATAAAGGTCTGGATAAAATTCTAGAGGATATATGCATCCCAGAAGCCAGGTGGACCACCAGCACGACTGGCATCCCAAATCAACTCAAAAGAGAAGATCTCAAACCAGTAGCCAGAGGCTGGCTGGATTTCATTGGGCGTTCCATATTGCCCACCAGCAACCGTTCTGAAGTTACCATTAAAAGAGCAGTGATGATTCACTGCATCATGTTGGGAAAAGAAGTAGAAGTCCATCAACTGATCTCGTGTGAACTATACAAAATAGCAAACAGGAATTCCAAGGATGCCATATTAGCCTATCCAAGCTTAATTTCTATGCTCTGCAGAGATGCTGGAGTGAAGATGGGAATAACAGAGTATATCTCAGTTGAAAGGCCAATCACTAAAATATCAATGGACAGACAACAACTGCAGGACGATCCAATCAAGAGGAGAGCACAGGAAGTCCTCCCAGAACTTCCTCAATTCGAATATTTGGGAACATATTGAAGCATCTATTTCCAAATTGCAAGAAGCTATGAACCAGATAAAGGAAGAACAGAACAATCAAAGTAGCATGCTTTGCAAACTGCTTAAGGAACAGGAAGAGCAAGGGCGTGATCTAAGGGAGCTGAAGCGCCAGAAATTAATCCTTGAAAAGCACCCCACAGACTAGAGGAACATCTACTTCTCAAAACACAGGTTGTTGAGTTCTAATTTTTGCTTTAACTCTATGATAGTGTTACTATAGAAATTTACCTTAGAAGATATATAGTAGTAGTAGTAGTAATTAGCATATCTATTCTGGTTTTATTTCTAATTAAGTTATAATTTATTTTTCTCATCATCATCAGACATGAATAAAGTAGTAGATTTTTAGAATAAAGAAGTAATTTATATTTTTCGAGTTCTTAATAATAAAAATTATAATTAATTACATGTGGTGGCAATACTTGTTGTTCTCTGAATGAATTCTTGAATAATGCAAAATTTTTATCTTGAATTTTATGAATATTGGCTCCTGAAAGAATGAAGAACACGAAAAATATTATTGATGATCTGAAAAATCATGAAATTGATTCTTGAAGCAAGAAAAAGCAGTGAAAAAGAAATAGTTACAAGAAATCATTGGATCAAGAAAAGGAATAAAAGCCAACAGCTCTTAAAACAAAAAGGCAAGGGTGAAAAGGATCCAAGGCTTTGAGCATCAGTGGATAGGAGGGCCTAAGGAAATAGTTCCAGGCCTAAGCGGCTGAATCAAGCTGTCCCTAACCATGTGCTTGTGGCATGCAGGTCCAAGTTAAAAACTTGAGACTGAGTGGTTAAAGTCGTGATCCAAGGCAAAAAGAGTGTGCTTAAGAGCTCTGGACACCTCTAACTGGAGACTTTAGCAAAGCTGAGTCACAATCTGAAAAGGTTCACCTAGTCATGTGTCTGTGGCATTTATGTATCCGGTGGTAATACTGGAAAACAAGGTGCTTAGGGCCACGGTCAAGACTCATAAAGTAACTGTGTTCAAGAATCAACATACTACACTAGGAGAATCAATAATACTATCTGAATTCTGAGTTCCTATGCATGCCAATCATTCTAAATTTCAAAGGATAGAGGGAGATGCCAAAACTATTCAGAAACAAAAAGCTTCAAGCCCCGCTCATCTAATAAGAATCTGAGCTTCATTTAAAACTCTAAGATATTATTACTTCTTAATTTATTTTCACCCTATTTTATTTATCTAGTTGCTTGAGGACAAGCAACAGTTTAAGTTTGGTGTTGTGATGAGCGGATATTTTATACGCTTTTTGGGGGTAATTTCATGTAGATTTTAGTATGTTTTAATTAGTTTTTAGTAGAATATTATTAGTTTTTAAGCAAAAATCATATTTCTAGACTTTACTATGAGTTTGTGTGTTTTTCTGTGATTTCAGGTATTTTCTGGCTGAAATTGAGGGAGTTGAGCAAAAATCTGAGTTAGGCTGAAAAAGGACTACTGATGCTGTTGGATCCTGACCTCCCTGCACTCGGAATGAATTTTTTGGAGCTACAAGAGTCCAATTGGCGCGCTCTCAACGGCGTTGGAAAGTAGACATCCAGGGCTTTCCAGCAATATATAATAGTTCATACTTTGCGTGCAGATAGATGATGTAACTTGGCGTTGAATGCCAAGTACATGCTGCTGTCTGAAGTTAAACGCCAGAAACACGTCATGATCCGGAGTTGAACGCCCAAAACACATTATAACTTGGAGTTCAACTCCAAGAAAAGCCTCAGCTCGTGGATAGCTTTAGTCTCAGCCCCAGCACACACCAAGTGGGCCCCAGAAGTGGATTTCTGCACCAATTATCTTAGTTTACTCATATTCTGTAAACCTAGGTTACTAGTTTACTATTTAAACAACTTTTAGAGACTTATCTTGTATCTCATGACATTTTCAGATCTGAATTATAAACTCTTTGGCAGCATGAGTCTCTAAACTCCATTGTTGGGGGTGAGGAGCTCTGCAGCGTCTCGATGAATTAATGCAATTGTTTCTATTTCACTCAAACGTGTGTGTGTTCCTATCTAAGATGTTCATTTGCGCTTAATTGTGAAGGAGGTGATGATCCGTAACACTCATCACCTTCCTCAACCCATGAACGTGTGCTTGACAAACACCTCCATTCTATATCAGAATGAATGAGCATCTCTTAGCTTCTTTAATCAGAATCTTCGTGGTATAAGCTAGAACTGATGGCGGCCATTCTTGAGGTATTCCGAGTATACACCCTACATATAGCTTGCCGTAGACGGGCTTTACAAACAATTGAGTTGAATATTACATTGCAGAAATTCAGAGGACAAAGAATCTCCAAAACTCCAACATATTCCCCATTACTGCACAACAAGTAATGATTTTATTCTCTCTTATTTTTTTCCCCAATCTAATAATTCCCATTGATAATTTTGATTGACATCCTGACTAAGAATAATAAAATAAATAAAGCTTGCTTCAAACCAACAATCTCCGTGGGATTCGACCCTTACTCACGTAAGGTATTACTTAGACGACCCAGTGCACTTGCTGGTTAGTTGTGCGGATTGCAAAAAGTGTTATTGCAATTTCGTGCACCACTACCTATCATCATGTTTGCAAAGAGAATACCAATTAACATTAATCAACATATATACAACACAAATCCTTCAACATTTATATTATTTCAAACAAAATTTGACATAATCTCGCCTAAAATTTGACATATATCTACCTTTATGGTTCCCACAAATCTAGCCAAACTTAATCCATAACATTTCCTGTAAAATATATTAACTTGTTTATACTATTGTATACATTTATAAGGGTATCATACATATTGATATTTGAATCTCAAAGAATGTCATTATATGTAACGTTAATCATTATACATTTATTTGAAAATATAAGGAATTAAGTTAAATTTTACCAAGATTTAAAAAATAAGTGTTAATTGTTGCCTTAAAATAAATGATTTCTTCAATTACTATATGATAAATCCATATTTTACGATGAGTTTTGTATTGAAATGAGTAGATTTTATCAACTTATCTTGCATTTATTCACTGAAATAGCATAATTTTGTGAATTTCTCCTAATTGTGCTTAATGGTTAAAAACATGATTTTTATGCTTGAAAATTGTCAAATTTAATTCGCTTGATTTTATCAAGCTTAGAAGGCAAGGATGGGTTGAAGAAGTGAAGAAAAAAAGCATGCAAAGTGGAGAATTCAAGAAGAAATGAAGTTTTGGAGAATTTCATGGTCGTGCATACGCATGCCTTATGCGTTCGCATGAATCCCAAGTTGTGCATACGCATGACTCATGCGTACGCATCTTTTGGAAGATCGCCAATTTGTGCATACGCATCCTTCATACGTGTGCATGATTTATAGCACGTGATTTACTTAAGTAAATATGTGGATCGCGATTTTAGGGCTTTCTTGGACCCAATCTAATGCATTTCTGAAATATTTGATGCAATTCTCAAAGAAGATCAAGGGAGAGAGCAATTAGGATATTTTAGAACCATGTTTTAAGATAGAATTCTAGAGAGAGAAGCTCTCTCTTCTCTCTATAATTTATGATAGTTTTAGGTTAAATTCTCTTATATGTAGATTGTAATTCTTGTTCTTTTGTAGTTCTTTTTATATTTTCTTGTTCTATTGTCTCAATTTGCCTAGTTTCTCTTGTTAGTTTCTTTATTTTTGTCTATTTCAGTTTATGAATAATTATTGAATTTCACTTCCATTTAATACAATTTTATGTTTTCATGTCCTTTGATGTTTGCTTTAGTTGCTATTACTGTTATCTTGTTTTGGTAGTTTTAGATTTTTTTTTTATTCTTGTGAGTTGTCATGTTTTACTTTTATACATCCTAAGTGTTTGCTGAAACGCTCCATTTAGTTTTAGAGTAGATTTTTGTATTCTTGGCTTGAGTTGGTAACTTGGGTAATCTTGAGTTACTAATGTCCAAGTTGATTGATAATTTGGAGATCTTAATTAGTCATATTTTCATTGATTCTAATCTTTCCTAATTCAAGTAGTAAGTTGTTTAGAACTTAGGCAGCGTTTGTTTGCGAGACAGAGACCAAGAGACAGAGACCAAGATACAGAGACAGAAATAAATATTAGTATTGTGTTTGGTGTGAAAGTGTACAATACTGATTTATGTCTCAGTATCCTGTTTGGTTCGAAATAAAAATTGGAGACTAAATATTTAAAATTACTAAAATACCCTTAATTTTAATTAAGAACCCTAACCCCCAAATAAAATTCATTTTCTTCAGCATCCAACCCTAACCCCTTTTTTTCTCTTCTCTACCCTTTCTCCTCTCCTCTGCCGTGAACTCCTGGAGCCTGACCCGCCGCCGATAGCACCTCCAATGGTAGGAACCACGGCGGTGCCTCTCCAGTTCTCGTTGGTTCATCTTCGTGGCCCTAGTTGCCACCCTCGGTTTGTGACGTTGCTGGTGTATCCATGCCGGTGGGTCTGCATCGCCACCGTCTTGGAGCTGTGCGTCTGGTCTCTGCTATTTCTCTGTCAACGGAGCTGGTATGTTCTTTCAATTTACGTTATTTGCTTGTTAATTTTGTGAAGTTCAAGAGGAATTTTTTATTCCCCCATTTTCTGATTTGTGAGACCCTCAGCTTCTGATTTGTCTGCATGTTGATGAGAACGTTTAAATTCCTCGTTCAATGAATTGAGATTTGCCCTAATTTGCTTAAAATTGATGATTTGTGCTTCTTCAAATGTTGAAGATTTTTGAAGTTGTTATATCCGAGTTCTTATTTTCCCTCATTTGCAGATTTATGTATTCTGTGTCATCTTTTTTAAGGATTTGGGAATGTGTGATTGCTGATTGCTGATTACTGATTCCATTGTTTGTGTATCATAAATTTTTTTTTCAACTTACTTGTGGTTGTTAATTGCTGATTTGTAAATCTGTGATTGTTATTTTTTAAAATTTATTTTTGACGATTACTGTATAGCAAATCAAAGAAGATGATTTGAGAGCTGTATATCATAATTATGTTCCTGTTGTGACCCTTTTTTGTTATCGAAATTAGTACTCACTGGTGTTTGGAAATTTATTGGAAAAGCTAGAGGCACCAATATTTGATTTTAAATACAAAAGATTAGACATTAGTTAGTTTGTTTGTTAATTGTATCTTGCCTAAGTTAGTAGTTAGTGAAGTTTGTTATTTCCTTCTTGACTTCTCAATCTGATTTTCACAATTGTTTATTGAATTTTTACTGTCAAGAGTTGCATATTCTTATACACTAGTGCTTTAATGTTAATGGTTACCACCCAGTGTGTTTCTCCCTTGTTTTGGAGGCACACTTTATCTATCCATAGTAATAGCATTATTACAATTCACAAAATCAATGTACTGCTCTTATTGTAACAAACACTATTTTTCATTAAATGAATTGACAAGCATTCAGTCTTGATCACATTTCCTTCCTCTTTATCCTTGAAAGTGTTCCTGATAGCTATTTACTATCAAATAATTGGTTGTATTAAATACACGTGTTGTTTTATTGTGTATTAACAAACATGGTTTGAAAAGTTGCTACTAGTACTGACATTGTGTACATTATGAAAGCATGGACTTTAGCGTTATTTGTTAATTAGGCTTGTAATTCTTTGTTGGTCTGTTGTATTTTTTGTGCTTCTTCTTAATATTTTAGCTTTTATGATTTTGTATTAATTTACCATTTGGGCTTTTTGTTCTCCGTTAGCGGTTCTGGGAGGAGTTGAAGGGTGGACGTAGGCAGAAGTGGTCTTCCCCGTTCTTGCAAATTGCAATGAGATATATTGAATTGGAAAATTTGTTTTGATTAGATTTGTTGGTGCATTTTATTTCGATTAGTTGATTCATTCTTGTGTTGTGTTACTATTTGTTGTTAACCTGCTAAATGATTTTTGCTTACTGTTAAAGGTATAGCCTAGTTAACAATGGCTTCCATAAGTAGAAGATCCACAAGTGGTTTGTATGTCAGCGGCAACGTAACGGGAGAATAATTTGGTGCGTGTGGTTTAAGAGCACCGTTACAAATTTCGAATAGCATGGCCAACCCGGGTAGAAAGTGAATTCTAATTTGAAGACGAGCGAACGAGTGGAAAATCTTCATACAGATGTTGTGTATCTGAAATTGTTAGCATTCCTTCAACTTCTTGTTTCTGTAGTCTATGTTGTCTTGGTCATTTTATTGTTGTGTAAGTTTTAGTATGACCTTTGAACTCAAATAGGCAAATGAAAAATTGTAATAACTAGTTTGAGAACATGTTTTAGTATTTTTATTGTTAATTATAAAATGAGTACAGGTTCAATATCTCTTCTTCTCTTTGTCACTGTAGTCCTTTTTACTTCACTACTGCTCTCACTTTATATTTCCTTTTTGTTATTAAATATCGTATAAGAGGAATCATATTCTTATTATACCACTACTTCTATGTAAATAAATTAACCAAAAACTACCATTCTATGTAAATCAATTATTATTTATCTTATTTTACCACTACTTCTTCTTGAATAACAGAGATGATGACATTGTCATCTTAAATCAATATTTAAAGAGTTAATGAAAAATAAGTTTTTTTCTTCCATAAAGAAATGAAAAGGCTTGTTCTTGGTGTTGTGATCCTGTTATTAACAAAAGTAAAGACTAGAAGAAGAACTGCATTACTGAGAACCACAAATTATAAGAATGGGACAGTTGATGACCAAAAACTAAAAGATAATTGTCATTAACAAGATCATGACTATAAATATTGTACTTAGTAACAAATTCCTGCTCAAACCATCAAAATAAAGGCCATACCACAATACCAATAAAATTGTACAAAGAACCTACACCTATTCTGAACGGAGAAAAATAAAGGCGTTTCCAAAATATCTATCCAAAATGCATACCAAATATAAGTTTGTACGTTATATCATCTTAAACATAACCTACTCCCAAAATCCTAAAACCCTATAGTGAAAAACTTAATACCCTAGCCCAAACCTAATACCCTTAACCAACAGTCAACTTTATATAATGGAGCGGACAAGGCCAATTATCTGTGAATCTAACAAGCCCCAGAAGTGTGCATACATGTTAGGACTTTCAGCAAACTTCAAAATCACCTTCACCACCTCGTCATCACCGAACCCAAGCTGTGTGAGCTTCTCACCAACTTTCCACTTCTCATTCACACCAACAATGGCATCAGCTGTGAGTTGTGCATTCTTCCTTTGGTCAGCTGAAGATTGCTGAATATGGTCGGCTATCCTCTCCAGTACGTCAAGTTATTTTCTCTTTCTCCCATATCGCCTTGTGCTTGCTTCACTCGCACCTGCTTCAGATTGTGATGCTTGTCCTTGCATTGCTGGTCCTCCGCCATTGTCTGGATGCAGAGACATATCAGACTCATCAAATCCAACTGCAGTGTCTTCTGTCTCTTCGTTAACCTGTTCCTCCACATCAAAACCACTAACTGCTGTTGCTCCTGTGGCTCTATCCCTGCCAAATATACCCCCCAGCCGGTGAAAAAAAAAGGAAATGGCTTGCCAGGACTGTAGAACTTGGTTGGATGTGCCTGTGAAAAAATAAACCGCATTTAACAAATTTTTTATGAAGTTAATATTTAAAAAAAAAAAGAAAACATGAATGGCTGATACTTGTATATATTATAGAGCATGTTCCATTGCTTAGTGTGAAAGCAAGAAGAGAAGGAGGCTGCTCTTGCCAACACCAGAGTCACCCATGAATAACACCGAATACAAATAATCAAAGTTGCTATTCCCTGCCTTTGAACCTGAATCCATTTCTCTCTTTTCTTTTTTTACCCTTTCCAAATTCATTAAAAAAACTCCAAAAAAAACATGCAAGTAGACTCATTCAAAAAGTAGGAGAGTGAATCATACTTAGGATAAGTCTGCCTGTGAACAAGTGTCTAAATAAATAGTGAAACAACAAAATTACCAACAAAGTCATTCAAGTCATAGACTGCAGGAAATTTTAACTACTAGATGGGTAAATTATGTAAAAGTGAAATAATTCTACCTATGTTGTCATGCAAATTCATTCATCAGTCAATTCAATCCATTGACTCCAGACTTTATTGTAATTAGAGTTTGTGAAATTGTATTATTCACACAACAAATATAAAAGAATGATATTCCCATTAAATATATATAGAAATTCAATATGAGACTAACACATGTTTGTACACACTCAAACTGAATGGTGGAAATCACAAATGATGTATTATCAAGTTAACAAAATAAGCCAAGTCTAAAGTTCTCTATACCAGAAGAATACTAGCATAAAGCTTGATAATAGTCTAAATTATTACAGCATTATTCAATTAGACTTGTTCAAGAAGTACAAAGTGGCTCAGACTAAACAAAGATATGAATCACACTCACCTTCAACCATGCATCAAGGACATCTTTGCTGTCAACCTCCACACATTGTTTCTCATGGTTCCAGTCGAATCCGCTACAACCAAGCATGTCAGCGGCGTACTGATACTTCTCCTTCAACTGCTTGTGCTTATTCTTACAGTGCTTCGCAGTCAGTGTACAACCGGGGAAGGCCTCCAGCATCTTCAGAGCCAGTTTTTCAAATGTTTTGGGTTTAAACTGCCCACAATCAACCCTCTAACCGTCTACGACAAACTCCTCCATGAAGCCAACAAAAGCGTTAGTCTTTTCATCACTCCAAATGCGCTTGTTCTCCATATTCACCTACCAAAATTAAGACAATCAAAAATTTGCATAAATTATCTAAATTAAATTTACTTAACATGAAATAGGTAGTTGCCATTATGAATTAAACAGCAAAAAATTACACAAATAGTGAAAATAACAAAATAGGTCATTGCCATTACAAATGAAACAGCAAAAAATAACAAAATAGTAAAAATACTAAAACAGGTAGTTGGCATTACATCTGATAATAAAACAGCAAACAATATCACCAACAAAAAGTTGCCATTACAAATGAAGACGTGCTATTACAAATTTTCCGGTCTCAATAAGTCATACAAATTAAAATGTGGCCATTACAACAATACTCAATCCCTTACAGGGTTTGTTTTACACTACTCTAACTACTTCATACGACTTGCACGCCACTCTTCATACATCTCAGTTGTAGTGTCGTCACGCCAGTGAGTCCATTCGTTCATGTTTTCAACCACATCAATTATTCCATCTTGTTCTTCATCTCCATCAGGCATAAATTCATCCAATATGCTACCTTCCTCCTCCAGATCCATCTCCATACTCTTTCGAATGAAATTTTTCAGCAAACAACAGGCAATAATTATCTGAGATTGTATCTTTAGAGGGTAAAAGTTAGGGCTTCTTAAGATGGACCACCTCTTTTTCAGCAAACTAAAGCATCGCTCAATGATATTCCTTGCGGAAGAATGAACCCTATTAAAATATTCTTGGTAATTGTGCGGTGCACGTGCTCCTTGGGCCCACTCTCTTACATGATATCGAGTGCCTCTATATGGTGTGAGAAACCCCAGACCATTTATGTAACCAGCATCAACTAAATAGTAATTACCTATAGACAAGTAATGTAAACAAGGTAAGACGTTGGCTATCGTGAACTCAAGGTAATTGTATAAGCTTAACTTCAAAGATGGCATCATTACCGTGGGGTATCTTAAGACTAACACGACGAGTTATTGCATCTCGAAGTATCCGTGAATTAGACGCCGATCCCTCCCATCCACTTAGTACATAGACAAAACCCATCTCCCGGTTACACACACCTAAGACATTGGTGCAGATTTTACCCTTTCTTGTTCGGTATCTTGCCTTCTCCGACTCGGGGACTGTCACCTCTATATAAGTGCCATCTAATGCTCCCAAGCAACCCTATCATCTATAGAAAGATATGATACTCAGATATAGAATCCTTCAAAAAATACCCAAACATACACAACATCGAATAAGCTCTACCTTAAACCTTCTCCATGTGAGGTCAGGACAATCCTCTTCAACTGGTGTAGCCTTGGCAAACAAAATGCTTTGAATCCGTAGCACAGCCTTCAAAACTTTATTAAAATAATTACTAACTGTCTCACCGGACCTACAAAATCTAACCTGCAGACTACGATTTTTTTTGTGATATGCTAAGATAATTAAGAAAGTCACAACCTGCTCCGACAGGCTTACATGACCATCCTCGGTAAGTCCTCCTTGAACTTGGAGCAACTCACACAAAAATTTGCAAAGGCATTTGTGTTCATTCTCAACTCCCAGATACAATTCCTATCACCCTCACCAACGATACGCTCTAAAGCCTCACATCTAACTCTACTATTCATTCTTCCACCTAACGATAATTGGCCACTAGTTCTATCTCTAAAGTAAACAAATAGCGTAAGCACGAAGAACAACATCAAGTCTTCATGGTTAGATCTCATCTCTTCATAAAATCACACACATCGCTTAATAATTTTCGATCGCTTCATTTCTTCCTATCAAAATCATTACATCAAAAAATACATAAACATTTAAAGAAATCTAACAATAGTTGATGCAAAATCTGCTATATCTTAGGACCAAAAACAAGATCAAGAAACTGAAACCAAAAGACAGTTAACACTATCTAGATCTAATCATATATATTGAAGTTTATCTAACCATATATATTGAAGATTATCATAACAGAGTATGGATATAAAGAGAGTATGATATAATATAGCATTTGTTTGCATAGAGAGTATGTATATAAAAATTGTTTGATTTATGTATATAAAAATTGTTTGATTTGTGTTAGATTTGGAGTGGAAGATAAGTGCTGTCAACCGTCCATGTTTAAATTAATTAAAAAATTATACTCCTTAATAAATTACTAATTTCTACAAAAGGCTTGAATTAAGGAAAGAGCTGCTGCCATAGTCTTCATTTCAACTATTAATGTGTCAATAGAAAAATGTGATATAACAATAATAATTGTATTTGAGCTACAACTACAAGTCTAATATTTAAAGAGAGTATGATATAAACCGAATTCATCCTGTGTGATATTACAATATTTTAAAAAAGAAAACACCATTCATAGTCTAACATGTACTTATTTTTCAAAAACAATTTTTACATTTCAAAATCGGGACAATGAACTATCAACTTAAAATCAACAGTTGGTTTGAGGGGATTCAATGTAGGTTAAAATATTGAAAGGAGAGAATATGTCAAGACAATGAACCTCCTAACACATAATAGGCCACTCCAAGTACAGAAAGTAAATATTTTCCTAACTACAGAGATAAAACAAAAATAACTAGCCAATCAGAACATATCAACACAAATGGAATAGAAACTAGGGAACTATGCATAACTACACTGCTATGCTATCCTAAATCAGTTTTATGGCAGCTTGAAAAGAGGAAAGCTACTTAAAATGTGTTAATAGGATAGGAAGCAAATGAAAAATGAAACAGTTATAACGGGATATAATATTGTTCAAATACACAAGCAAACTAATCAAAATCACAACCTGAAGTAGCCGATTAATGGGAACTGGCCTTTTTAGATCCCAAATAATTTTCTAAAACAGCATGTAATCTCAATATCCATCCAAAACATCTTGCAGGTCCTAAATGCAAAATTCTCACACCTTATGAACCAAGATAGAACTAAAGCAACACCAGCACTAGAAGGTAAATCTCTATGAATGAAAAGTTATGGCTGGCATTTTTTGATTTGCAAACTGATTATACATTGATGATTCTTGATAATTGCAGAGCAAAATTGGATTTCAGATCAGTACATCTCATTATTATTTTGCATCAGAATACTATTATTTTGGCCTATGCCGCAGAAGGAAAACTTCAAAATATAAAGTACAATATAATGTTTTAATACACAAAAGCTAAAGAGACGCAGATACTTATTATTCTCACAGTGGAAATCTCATAGAACTCTGGTATTGTAGGAACCACAATACTTCCTAGTTTAATTAATAAGACAAATATACAATTAACCCCTTTGAACTTTGGCTTGTGAAGTTTATTAATAAAAAGGCCTATTATGCACTATTTGACAACCTCAAGGTGTCAAAAATCGTAAATTGTGAAATTTTAGTGGTGTAAAGTGTATAGGAGCTAAAATTCAAAAGAATTAACTGCATTTTTTTCCTCCTTAATCAGAATCTGAGTACATAAGTCCGTTAGGTTTTCAACTCTACATATGATACAAATACAGCTTCAGTAACCAGATATCATTCAAGATAGAAACATTGGGGATGAAGAAATAGAACAAATCATCTACCAAAATTTAATATTACCATACTAAATTAGCAAATTCTTCTTCAATACGATTTCAAAAATTACAGTAAGTGCGCTGGTTATAGCCACAACAATCATTTCACAAAATAATTTACACGTTATCACATCAAACATACATAAATTAGACAAACAGAGCATCCCAGAATTCAAAATTAAAAGATGTATAAGAATGCAAAACATAAATAACCAAGCATGACCAAAACTAATTCATAAGAAGCATATCACAAACGAAATTAAAGAAATAAGGCATGAAAACATATACGCATCTATACATTAGAACAAATATCCAAATCAAAGTGAAGAGAGAAAAACCCAGATTCTTTCTATAACGAAATCCACGGAGCATAACTCACGAAATAAAAAAATTGACCCAAACCAGTAAAGAAATTTGACCCCAACTAATCTAGGTTATGCAAGCTGTGATGACAACAACGAATTCTGATGAACACGACAGCGACAACAACAGTGAAGACTCTCTCAACTGGGTTCCTCGTACGTTATCTTGTGAAGGAGCAAATGAAGACATGAGAACTCACAGCCTAGGAAGAGGAACTTCAACTGCGACTCACTTACCTTGCGGTGGTTATGATGGCGGTGACGACGGGGATGTGCTTGCAATGGCGACGCAGAGGATGGAAGCCACACTTTGAAGCACGAATGATAAAAATGGAGTGAGGGCTGCTCACAGAAGCCCTAATCTGATTTCAAGAAAGGGTAAAGTTGGCATTAGTTAATTACAATATGGGGATTTGAGGTACAAAAATATTATTAAAGTTTCTGTTTATGTCTTTAAAAATCTCAGTCTCCAGTGTCCCTATTTTTTGGAGGTATTGAAATACTAAAATTTCTGAGACAGAGACACAAATTTAAGTGCCAGTCTCTACCACAACAAACATAATATTGACTTCTTGTCCCCCAGTCTCAGTTCTAGTTTCTGCAAACAAACGCTACCTTATGGATTAGGATTAATTAAGCCCATTTGACTTTCTTCCGATGATGGGAATGACAAAGTAGGCTTGCTCTTTGTAATTATCATGTTGTGGTTAGTTACAAGGAAAATGATCTTTAACAATCAACATTTGTCAAGATATTTTTACAATTGAATTTTCTTTCCATTGCTTTAATTGCTTTTAGTTTAATTCCTTGCACGCTCGTTAATTTCTTACTTTTTACATTTCGTGTTTATTGTTATCAACTCTGATTTTTCTCATAGCCAATAATTGAGCACTTGATTGCAATTTTTAGGGAGAACGACCCAGGATGCTACTTTCGGAGAGGAGGGGGCTGACAGTGAGGTGTTGACGAATAGGAGAGATGAAAGAGTTAAAGAGAGACTGGGAGGCGAGAGCTTAGAGAGAGAGAGAGAGAGAGAGATTTGAAATGAAAGGAAAGAGAATTCGCGGTTCGAATTTAGGATACGATTACCGTCGAATTTACTGGTAGATAAATCTGACGGTATCGTATTGTAGGTCACCAAAATGCAATGTTTCACTAAACATATTTTCTATCGAAAAAATCTGACAGTAAAATTCGCGCCTATCTTCTTGTCTTCCCCCAAATTATAATCGGCAAATTTAATATACACCGCTAAATCCAATAGTAAATCTGACGATATTCAACGCCTTTTTTATAGTATGTTATCAAGCTACATTAGGACGTCGTTAACAAAAATGGGTCAACTAACTTAGTGCACTTTTGTCAATTTTCATATGTAATTAGTATAATTAGAATTTTAAAAATGATCTCGGTGCATGACACCAATCTTTACTAGAGAGCATTGAGCTTAACTCATTCAATAATATATGTCAAAATTTTTATTTTATTTTTTTTTTTGAAAAAGATGACATTTTCTTTTCTCGTAAGATACTTAAAACGACATTTTCTTCTCTATTTACAAAATCCACGTTACTCTTTCCATTAAAGATTAAAATAGTATATTCTTTAATTTAGTTAATTTGATTAAAATATCATTTGATAATTATTATAATTACATATATAAACTATTTGATTGATTCAAATAATAATAATACAACAAGATATTTTAACTTCTTACAAAATATTTAACTATTAAATTTTTTTATATGTTACATAGATTAATAATAAAATATTTATTATATTAATAATAAATATTACTTTATATTATTATTATTTGAATTAACCAAATAATAATAATATTTAAAGCTTATTTATTTTAAATATTTTATCATTAGTGATGTAATGTATAAAAACTTTAGTTAAATATTTTTATAGCAAGTTATTTATTATTATTATTAACCAAACAATTATTATTAACGATTATTAAAATATATTTTGTTAAAAATAAATTATTTTAGATTCACAGAAACGGAGAATATGTTTGTAAATAGAAAGAAATGTCATTTAATAACCATCTGGTAGATAAGAAGAGGGGAGTGTCAATTTTTTTCAAGACAGTGGTGTAATAATAGAAGGCGTAGAGGAATAGGATATATAGATGTGTTTTGTATACATAAATTGATATATTTGTCCTCGCTAGCTCCTCACTTCCTTTTCAGACTTAAGTGAGTGGCTGGACATTATATGGATTATCTGAAGAAAAAAACTACTGACTGATGTATCTTGGCACTTTTAAATTTTAATGGTTTGAAGAAGTCAGCATATTATTTGATATGAAGCATTGCACTTTTCACATATTTCCAGCCCTCTTTTTAATTGGTTCGTTGTGATGATGATTATCTAAGGCTTTTAGTTATATATATATAGTTAAAAACCTAGCTATCATAATATAAAAGTGAAACTGAAATGATAATAGTGAAAGTTCAAGGTACTCATGTCGACTCATTTTCCTGTCAAAGGAAAAAATAATCCATATTCCGAAATGAAATGAAACCAAAGACTTACTGTTCCCATGATGCATGACTACTTCATTGGTTAATATTTAATTAAATAATTTTAAAGTACTAGAAATTTATCTTAAAAGAGAAATTAGACAAATTCAATACTAAAATAGTTGGACACCTGATAATTTACTCTATATATATATATATATATGAACATTTAGGACGATAATAATAAAAAAAAATTAATTTGTGTATTTATTTTAATGGTATAAAACGAAAATAAAAAATATGATACTCAATTATATGATGAAATTTGAGAATGAATTTATTTGACTTCTACATTTCACTTATTAATTCAAATAGTATGTGTTTCGAGAGTTACGTGAAACTAGATTGCTTTGGGCTTGAATATGAGGCTAAAACGTCTTTGAATGATCTATCCAACGTCTTTTCTAATGCCGTTCGAATTGTTTGAAGAGGAGTGGGGGTGGTACCTGTAAGGGACTCTAATATTTAAATTAGCAAGAGTTTAAGTAGGATTTTTTAGTAGATTAGATATAAATATACCTAAGGGTGTTAGTGTATTTATAGTATAATAGATGACCGTTTCTTTTTGTTAGAGAAGTTGTTGAGATTTCTCTTCTAAATTAATAAGAGATATCTTAAAAATTAATTACTTATTTAGATAATTAGGGTTGAGTTAACGTTGTTGTGACCGACTTCTTATAGAAGTCGGATAGAAATAAAAGAGGTTATCCTTTTTTAGTAAATTTTTTTTTAGTCTGACTTTATATTTTTGAGTCAAAATATAAACAATATGTTAATTTTTTGTATAAGAGAATTGTGAGCGTAAATAAAGTTTTTTTTTTAATAATGGAGGTTTTTCTAAATAAAGTTATTTTTTTAATAATAGAGGTTTTTCTAAACTCCTATTGTATGTTAGAAATTCCATGCTAACATTATATTTGACATACATCTTATTCAAGAAAAATAAAATTGTTCTTTAAGCTAAGCATTAACTTTTGAATTTAAATTTTATATATGTAAAAAAATTTTATACACATCACAAATTATATATTATTTTAATAAAATAATTAATTTATAAATTCTTTATTTAAAAAATTATTTAAAAATAAATTTAATTAAATAATTATGTAAAACTCTTTACATCAGTATTAAATTCTTCATATATATTTTATTCCGCAAAACAAGAACATGAAACCAATAAAAATGAATTTCAAAAACAACTAAACATGCAAAGTACCCCACAAATTAGACTTGGCACATGCATATATAAGATATTAATTTTCATGTTCAGTGTACCTTTCTTAAGCCGTCCAATAAATGAGCACCACCCATTTAAAAAAGGTGAAAAATAACGTGATGAATGTAGTTAACAGCAAGTCTTTCAACCAAATTATACGTTCTCTATTTTTAATGAAAGCCACACTCTTGAGTTGAACAAGTCCTATACCACCGCAAATGGTGCATCCTTAAACGAGAAACGCGTTTGATAGAGAATTTTTTATTAAAATTAAATAAATATAATATTTACAAAAATATAAATAGAGAAAAGTATCATTTTTGTCCCTTAACGTTTTAATCGTCCTATTTAAGTCCCCAAACGTTTCAAAATTGACTTAATGTTGTCCTGCCGTTAGGGATTCGTTAGCAGAATTGACGGCGGAACAAAATTAAGACGATTTTGAAACGTTGGGGTTTTAAATAGGACGAAAACGTTGGAGACAAAAACGATACATAAAAATAAATTTTAATTTAATTTTATCTTTCAATAATATCAATTTTTTACTGTACATAGTATTCAATTATTTTTTAATTACATCTAAGTAAATTACATTTAATCATTGAACAAAAAATAATTAAATAATATGTACTAGTCATTTTATAAATATTTCATGATAACTAAAAATTTCTAAGTGTAAAATTATAAAAAAATTAATTTATTTAGAATGAAAGTAATATGATTAAGTGTAATTTACTTAGATGTGATTAAAAAATAATTGAATACTATGTATAGTAAAAAATTGATATTATTGAAGGATAAAATTAAAATTTATTTTTATGTATCGTTTTTGTCCCCAACGTTTTCGTCCTATTTAAGTCCCTAACGTTTCAAAATCGTCTCAATTTTGTCCCGCCATCAATTGTGTTAACGGATTCCTAACGACAAGACAATATTGAGTCAATTTTGAAACGTTAGGGACTTAAATAGAACGATTGAAATGTTAGGGACAACTTTAAAATTTACCCCAAATATTGAGGATAAAAATAATACTTTACTCATATAAATATTTATCAATATGCATAACATGTCATATTTTTAATATAGTGCCAAAAATCACATTGAAAAAACAAAAATAAAAATAATATTGAATACTCGAGATATATTTTTAGAAAAATTTTCAAGTTCAGTATCCGAGATATATGTGTATATAAATATTTAAGTATTTTAATATCTTTCATAGTATACATATAAAATTAGAAATGTTAAGTTAAATAAAATAACTTTATATTATTATTGCACTGGATAATAATTTTATGCATGACTATATAGTTGAATTGTAAAATCCAATTAATTAACGGCTAATTAATTTATAAATGAGAATTTATTCTAGAAAGCCCAAAATGTGATTTTTATGGCTAAATGTGATAGAGGAGACTGAGACAAGAATTTCGGTACCAATTTTATAGAAATCGGACCAAGATTGGACCGAACGGGCCAAACCGGGCCAACCGGACCCAAAGTGGGCCCTTGGCCCAACATAACTAGACCAAAACCCTAATTTTCAGCATTCTCTCTCCTCACTAAACACACTCACATGCTGAAAATGGAGGCTATGGAGGGAAGAACACTCTCTCAAGTTCTTTCTCTCACTTGATCTTCAAACCACCGTAACTTTTGATCTAGAGCTCCGATTGCCACTCCGTTTGCGGCCACGCGTTCACCGCGGAGAGCTCTACAAAACCCATACAATTAATCTTAAGGTAAGCCACGTTTTTCTCTTCGAAATTCCAGCCTTGTTTTCGAATTTTATGAGCAAAAATGTTGAGATTTTGGGCTCTTTGATGTTATAGGACCCAACTCTCTTGAAGGAGAAGGTTAATCTTGTCTCCTTGGACCTTGGGTGTGGTAAGATTCTCAACCCTAGTGTAATTTTGTTATTTTATGATGTTTGGGTTTTGAGATGTTGAGTATGGGTATGATGGTTGTGACTTGGGTTGTGTATGTGTGGATATTGGAGCTTGATTGGTAATTTTGAAAAGCTTGGAAATGAGATTTGGTGGTGAAAAATCTGCTCTTGGAGGTATTGAGGCCTTGAGAGCTTGTGGATAAGTGGTTTGGAAGTGCTCCGGTTGAGCTTGGGAAATCGGCTAAGGTATGGTTTCGGTTTCCCGTATCTAATATGTAATGTGGTAGGAAATACTTAGGCTAGAGGCCCTAAGATAGGCATTGAATTGTTGATGTTGTTGAATTGTATATATATATGCTGTGGTCATATATGTGATGATGATTATTGATGCCTTGGTGGTATGATGTATGATAAATATGCATGTTGTGATATATGCTTGATGATTGGTTATGGTTGAATTGTGGGTTGAACCATGTTGATGGTGAGTATGATATTGATTGTGTACAATGATGATTTATTGGAATTGGTGTTGTTGGGAATTGGCATGAGTAAGAGTATATGATATGTCAATATATTTGAGTTTGAGCCACTTGGGTGAAGTGGGTTAGAATGATGAGATAGTGATTTTATATATCGTGGTAAAGTGTCAATGTGTGAGTTGAGGAGACTTGATGTTGAAATTGATGTATTTTGATTGATTTCAAAGGAAAGGGATGAAAATGGCATGTTTTGATTGATTTTGAAAAGAGTTGGAAATGGCTTGTTTTGAAAATGGCACTTTGTGGTTTTTATGAAAAACATGGTTTTTAGGCATACTTTGGTGGAACATAACTTGGACTACAGATCTCTGTTTTGTGCCAAATCTATTTAGAAATGAAATTGGATCCGGGATGTCCATGACGTTCGAAGAACGGGTGAAAAACAATTTAAAATGAGAAAGTTATGTCCGTTGGAAGATTGGGGTTCAAATTGGTAAATTCTGCAGCTTTTAACTTAGAAAATTTTTAGCAGAATGACCCCTTGCGCGTGGGCGCACTTGGCGCGTGCGTGCCGTTCTTCCCGAAAATGCCATACACGCGTACGCGTGATGTGCGCGGGCGCGCCGATGGTGCTGCACCCAATGCCCAGCCATTTTCCAGAGAGTTATGCCAGAACTGTGCCAGTGTTGTGCCTGGGGCACGAGGACGCCCACGCGTACGCGTGGTTGACGCGTACGCGTGGTTGACACGTACGCGTCGATTGGCAAACTTTTAACCCACGCGTTAGCGTGCATGACGCTCGCGCGTCGATAAGTTTTTGAGGCCGCCCACGCGTGCGCGTGGAGTGCGCGTACGCGTGGACCTATTTTCATCCCAAAGTTGATTTTTGAGTATTAAAAGCCAAATTTCATACTTCTAAGCCTCCGATCTCACCACTTATATCTTAAATCATTATGATATGCCTAGCTATGAGAGAAGGAGCTAGTGGATGTGGTAACTTGCGAGTGAAGCAAGGGAAAATGAATAATCATTGAGGATCATTGATGATTATGTGAGATGTGGAGGATGGTGGTGGAAGTGCTGGTTATGCCATTGGCCGAAGGGCCGTAATTGTTTATATATTGGCTGGTTCTGGATTGAACCGTGAGCCGGAATAGCTGTGTATGCTATGAATATTGGCTGGTTATGGATTTAACCATGAGCCGGA
>NC_029781.3:67068388-67071964 GCF_000817695.3 Arachis duranensis
TGTTTCTGGCGTTTAACTCCAGAATGCAGCATGGAACTGGCGTTGAGCGCCAGTTTACGTCATCTAATCTCGAATAAAGTATGGACTATTATATTTTTATGGAAAGCTCTAGATGTCTACTTTCCAACGTTGTTAAAAGCGCGCCATTTGGAGTTCTGTAGCTCCAGAAAATCCATTTCGAGTTCAAGGAGGTCAGAATCCAACAGCATCAACAGTCCTTTGTCAGCCTTCTTATCAGAGTTTTGCTTAGGTCCCTCAATTTCAGCCAAAAAATACCTGAAATTACATAAAAACATACAAACTCAATTTCCGATATTGAGACTGATCAACTTAATATCGATTGTTTGGTGTGTATAGGAACCAGATGGCGCCTCGTGGACGCGGTAGAGGTAGTGCGAGAGGTCGTACAAATGCTCGTGCACCGAAGAATAACCCTAATGACCCGGTGAACTTTATGACTGCATTGGAGAACATGGTTGCTGCTATGCAAGCCACTGCTGAGGCTCTTGGTCAACAGATGAACAACCATGGTAATGATGGAGGTGGAGTTCAGGGCCCGATGACACTGGAAAACTTTTTGAAGGTTAATCCACCTAAGTTCAAGGGAACTACTAGTCCGACTGAGGCTGATACATGGTTTCAGGCTATAGAGCGAGCGCTACAAGCACAAGTGGTACCTGAAGGGCAGCGTGTCGAGTTTGCTACCTATATGCTTGTCGGTGAAGCGTCGCATTGGTGGCAAAGTAAATTGTGGTAATGTGTCAATGTGTGAGTTGAGGAGGCTTGATGTTGAATCTGATATATTTTGATTGATTTCAAAGAAAAGTGATGAAAATGGCATGTTTTGATTGATTTTGAAAAGAGTTGAATATGGCTTGTTTTGAAAATGGCATGTTGTGGTTTTGTATGAAAAACATGGTTTTTGGGCATACTTCGACGGGACATAACTTGGACTACGGATCTCTGTTTTGCACCAAATCTATTTAAAAATGAAATTGGATCCGGGATGTCCATGCCGTTCGAAGAACGGATGAAAAATGATTTAAAATGAGGAAGTTATGTCCATTGGAAGATAGGGGTTTGAATTTGTGAATTCTGCAGCTTTTAACTTAGAAAATTTTTAGCAGAATGACCCCTCGTGCGTAGGCGCACTTGGCGCGGACGCGTCGTTCTTCCAGCAAATGCCATCCACGCGAGCGCGTGATGTGCGCGGGCGCGCCGATTGTGCTGCACCCAATGCCCAGCCATTTTCCAGAGAGTTGTGCGAAAACTGTGCCAGCTTTGTGCCTGGGGCACGAGAGTACCCACGCGTATGCGTGGTTGACGCGTGCATGTCGTTTAGCTATTTTTCAATCCACGCGTTAGCGTGCATGACGCTTACGCGTCGATGAGTTTTTGTGGCCATCCACGCGTGCACGTGGACTGCGCGTACGCGTGGCCTTGTTTTCATCCCAAAGTTGATTTTTGAGTTTTAAAAGCCAAATCTCATACTTCTAAGCCTCCGATCTCACCACTTATATCTTAAATCATTATGATATGTCTAGCTATGAGAAGAAAGGCTAGTGAATGTGGTAACTTGCGAGTGAAGCAAGGGGAAAATGAATGATCAATGAGGATCAAGCATGATTATGTGAGATGCGGAGGATGGTGGTGGAAGTGCTTGTTATGCCATAGGCCGAAAGGCTGTAATTGTTAATGAAGCGGCTGGTTATAGATTTAACCGTGAGGCAGATGGCTGGATTATTTCCGTGTTACGGCGGAGCCATGATTATGGCTATGTATACATGCATATATATGCTGTTGATTGAATTGTGAATGTTGCACTTCCATTATCGCAGATAAGAGTTTCCCTGGGAGAAAGCAGTGGCTAGCCACCATATGCTCCAGGTCGAGACTTGAAGCTCTGTTGACCCTATGTCGTCAGGGTGGCCGGGCACTGTGAAATTCCCGGACGAGCTCACCCCCAAAAATATTCACCAGTGATGGTGATGGATAAATATTCACCAGTGATGGTGATGGATAAATATTCACCAGTGATGGTGATAGATAAATATTCACCAGTGAGGGTGATGGATATGGATCATGATTATGATCAAGTTATAATGAGCATGATTCAAGTTGGGGAGACACGACAGAGGGACAGTCCAATGGTTAACTGCCAGGACTTGTCGGGTTGGCTCTATAATCGACAGATGATATCATCAGCCACTAGGGACAGGCATTCATCATATGCATACTATATGAATTGTTTGAGATTGCCTATTGACTGCATATTACTTGCTAATTGTCTAAATGCCTTACTTGTTCCAAATTGTATATTTCTTGCTTGACATAACTGTGTTTGCTACATTATACTCCTGCTGGTGGTTGGGAGGTCTGAAGGAATTGGAAAGGGAAGTATTAGTTAGACTGAAGAATCTTTAGTCAGATGCCCTTTATGGTTTAGCCTGTTTATAAGCTTTGATATTATCTGGAGGAAGTTCTAGGATTGCCTTTGGATTTCCTCCATTATTATGTATTATATATGTGGAAGCTGTTACCATGCTGGGGACCTCTGGTTCTCACCCATGCGGATTGTGGTTTTCAGATGCAGGACGTGAGGTTTCCCGCTGAGGCATGCTGGAGACTTCTATAATTGCGAAGATCCTTTGTTCTCGGGGCTATGTTTTGGTTTATATGTTTTGCTTAGATACTTTTATCTCCATTAAATAATACAACTGTGATGACTCCTCTTATGGGAGATTTTGGAGAATAGGTTTTATGTATTTGCGTCCCTTTGGGTTTCCTTTGGGGTTTTCCTTATTTTTATCATATGTATATATTGCTATGCTCGGACCGGTTATCTTCACAGCCGGATTTTGAGTTTTGATATTCCTATTTTTGACACTCCTTTGTATATGTATAATCACGCGTTGGTTATCCTTGCTCGTTACGTTATCGATCGGAGTGTTGCGCTTTCGAGTTACGATTTTTGCTTACCCCTTTTTTCTACAAAGGCTCCTAGTTATAATCAATCATTCATACTACTATACGTACTAAATTTTTATTTTAGAGGTCGTAATACTTTGCCATCTCTGAATTATGACTTAAGCATAAGACTCTGTATGGTAGGGTGTTACATTATGGTATCAGAGCAGTTCGTTCCTGTAGAGCCTGAGGGATGGACTGACTATGCTTCTGTGCATTCTCTGTATGTGTGTTATGTGCTATTAGTATATCTGCTTGATATAATTGGCATAAACATTCATGGGCATGCATTTGGGACTTTGAAGCACTAGACTTCCGAGATTGAGACTGATCAACTTAATATCGATTGTTTGGTGTGTATAGGAACCAGATGGCGCCTCGTGGATGCGGTAGAGGTAGTGTGAGAGGTCGTATGAATGCTCATGTGTCGGAGAATAACCCTAATGACCCGGTAAACTTTATGACTGCGTTTGAAAACATGGCTGCTGCTATGCAAGCCACTGCTGAGGCTCTTGGTCAACAGATGAACAACCATGGTAATGATGGAGGTGGAGTTCAGACCCCGATGACACTGGCAAACTTTTTGAAGGTTAATCCACCTAAGTTCAA
>NC_029781.3:67072140-67076840 GCF_000817695.3 Arachis duranensis
GCTCCGGAGCGATATTTTCAGTTCAGTGGGACCAATGGAGATTAGGACTTTCTCCGAATTAGTGAACAAGTGTAGGGTTGCTGAAGAGTGTGTGAAAAGGGCAACTACTGAGAAAGGGAGTCACAAAGGATCATTCCTACAGAACCGAGGGAAGAGCTTTGCACCCAGAGGTCCGTCTTTCAAGAGGGAAAGCTCTTTCAAGAGGCCCAACAACAACAACTCCCAAGGAAAAAGGTATGGGAAGTAGCCTCAAAATGATCAAGCTTGTACTAGGTGTGGAAGTCACCATCCGGGAGCACCATGCAAGGCCGGATGGGGTTTGTGCTACAATTGTGGAAAGGCTTGGTATAAAGTCGCAAATTATCCTAAGAAGCAGAAACAAGGTGCTGGAAAAGCACAACATACTGGTCGGGTGTTCACCACCTCAGCTATAGGTGCCGAGGGATCCGAGACACTTATTCGAGGTAACTATGAAATGGCGGGTCAAACTTTAAATGCTTTATTTGATTCGGGAGCATCGCATTCATTCATTGCATTTGAGAAAGCCCATGAGTTAGGACTGAAGATTGTAACTTGAGAAAGCCCATGAGTTAGGATTGAAGATCGTAACCTTAGGTTATGATCTAAGAGTGTATAATGCTACCCATGAAGCCATGGTAACTAGGCTAGGATGCCCGGAAGTTTCCTTTAGGTTCAAGCAGCGTGATTTTGTTCATAATTTAGTCTGCTTACCGATGATTGGTCTTGATCTTATCTTGGGATTGGACTGGTTATCTAAGAACCATGTCCTGCTAGATTGTTCTACAAAGTCGGTGTACTTTATGCCGGAAGATACTGAAGGGCCGGTCGTGGTAAATAATTATTACTTGAATTCGATGATGGTAAACTGTTCCGGAACCGAATGTCAGGGTATCCTGTTGTTAGCCGCGGGTGTTTCGGGTGATGATCAAAGGTCGGAACAGATTCTGGTTGTGTGTGAGTTTCCAGAAGTGTTTCCCGATGATATTGATGAGTTTCCACCTAACCGAGAGGTTGAGTTTGCTATTGAATTGGTGCCCGGGGCGGGACCAATCTCAAGTGCTCCTTATAGGATGTCACCGTTAGAGATGAACGAGCTAAAGTCTCAGTTAGAGGATTTGTTGGGAAAGAATTTTATACGACCAAGTGTCTCTCCGTGGGGTGCTCCAGTGTTACTGGTGAAGAAGAAGGATGAGAGTATGCGGCTCTGTGTGGATTACAGGCAGGTGAACAAGGTTACAATAAAGAATAAGTACCCATTGCCGAGAATTGATGATCTCATGGATCAGTTACAAGGAGCTGGAGTTTTCTCCAAGATCGATTTGCGATCCGGTTATCACCAGATAAGGGTGAGGGGTGAGGATATCCCTAAGACTGCTTTCAGGACTCGTTGTGGTCATTACGAGTACACTGTAATGTCCTTTGGGTTGACGAATGCTCCTGCGGTATTCATGGATTACATGAATAGAGTTTTCCATCCGTTTCTGGATAAATTCGTTGTTGTCTTCATTGATGACATACTGATTTACTCTAAGACTGAAGAAGAGCATGCGGAACACTTGAGGACTGTGTTGCAGATTCTAAAGGAGAAGAAACTCTATGCAAAACTATCGAAGTGTGGAGTTTTGGAAGAGTGAGGTGAAGTTATTGGGCCATGTGGTGAGTAAGAAGGGAATAGCCGTAGATCCAACCAAGGTGGAGGCTGTGATGGATTGGAAGCAACCAACCACCGTAACAGAGATAAGGAGTTTTCTGGGTTTAGCTGGCTATTACCGAAGGTTTATCAAGGGCTTTTCACAGATAGCTTTGCCAATGACAAAGTTAACCCGCAAAGACACTCTGTTTGTTTGGACTCCTGAGTGCGAGGAGAGCTTTCAGACATTGAAGAAAAAGTTGACCACTGCACCTGTGTTAGTGTTACCTGAGCCAAATGAGCCATTTGAGGTGTACTGTGATGCCTCATTAAAGGGTTTAGGGTGCGTACTGATGCAGCATCATAATGTGGTGGCATATGCCTCACGACAGTTGAGACCTCATGAAGTTAGTTACCCTACGCACGATTTGGAACTCGCTGCGGTTGTGTTTGCCTTGAAGGTGTGGAGGCATTATCTCTATGGGGTTAAGTTCCAAGTTTTCTCTGATCATAAGAGCTTGACGTATCTCTTTGATCAGAAAGAGCTTAATATGAGGTAGAGAAGGTGGATGGAATTGTTGAAGGACTACGACTTTGAGTTGCATTACCATCCGGGAAAGGCGAACGTAGTGGCGGATGCGTTAAGTCGAAAGTCATTATATGCGGCTTGGATGATGCTTCAAGAGGAGAAGTTGCTCAAGGGATTTGAGAGTCTAAAAATTGGTGCTCGAGAAGTATCCGAAACTTTGTGTTTGAGCCGATTAGAGATCTCAAGTGATTTTAAGTCCGAACTCCTAAAGGCTCATCAAAATGATGAAGCGTTATGGAAGGTGTTACCGGATATTGAGCAAGGAAAACAATGGAGAGTGTCGGAAGAAAAAGATGGGTTATGGAGATTCAAGGGTAGGATCATTGTGCCGGATGTTGGCACTTTGAGGCAAGATATTTTAAAGGAGGCACACAAAAGCGGATTCTCCATTCACCCGGGAAGTACTAAGATGTACCATGATTTAAAGGCAATGTTCTGGTGGCCGGGTATGAAGAATGATGTGGCGGAATATGTATCAAAGTGCTTAACTTGTCAAAAGGTAAAGATTGAACATCAAAGACCTTCCGGGATGTTGCAACCTTTAGAGATTCCGCAATGGAAGTGTGAAAGTATTGCAAAGGACTTTGTGTCTGGATTGCTAAGGACTAGGGCTGGTTTTGATGCTATCTGGGTGATTGTGGACCGACTGACGAAGTCAGCTCACTTTTTACCCATTCGTATGACTTACACCCTTGAGGAGCTAGCACGGTTATACATAAAGGAGATTGTGAGACTTCATGGTGTACCTGCTACTATAATCTCTGATAGAGATCCTCGTTTCACTTCAAGGTTTTGGGGTGCATTTCAGAAAGCTTTTGGAACCCGATTAAGCTTGAGCACAGCTTACCATCCTCAAACAGATGGTCAATTCGAGAGGAGAATCCAAACACTAGAGGATATGTTGAGAGCTTGTGTTTTGGACCAACCGGTGAGTTGGGATCGGTATATGCCATTAGTGGAGTTTGCATACAATAATAGTTATCATGCGAGCATTGGAATGGCTCCGTATGAGGCCTTGTATGGGAGGAAATGTCAATCTCCGCTATGTTGGTATGAAGCTGGAGAGAAAAGCTTGTTGGGGCCAGAAATGATAGCTGAGACTACTGCACAAGTCAAGAAAATCCGTGATAGGATGCTTACGGCGCAGAGTCGTCAAAAGAGTTATGCCGATCAGAGGTGGAAGCCCTTAGAATTTGAGGAAGGAGACCATGTTTTCCTTAAGGTTACTCCAACCACGGGAGTAGGTAGGGCGATTAAGGCAAAGAAGTTGAATCCTCGATACATTGGTCCATTTCAGATCCTGGAGAGGATTGGGCCGGTGGCGTATCGGATGGCTTTACCACCTCATCTTTCGAATCTGCACGACGTGTTTCACGTGTCGCAGCTTCGGAACTACACTCCTGATGCTAGCCATGTGTTGGAACCTGAGTCGGTTCAGTTAAGGAAAGATTTGACGCTTCCAGTGGCTCTAGTCAGAATCGATGGTACTAGTATCAAACGGTTGCGTGGAAAAGAGGTTTCATTAGTCAAAGTGGCATGGAGTCAAGGCGGTGTTGAGGAACACACTTGGGAACTCGAGTCGGAGATGCGAACGGACTATCCGCTTTTATTCTCAGGTAATTGCATTTGAATTTTGTGGGCAAAATTCCCAATTAGGTGGGTAGAATGTAAAACCCGGTTAATTAACGGCTAATTAACCCATAAATGAGAATTTATTCTAGAAAGCCCAAAATGTGATTTTTATGGATAAATGTGATAGAGGAGACTGAGACAAGAATTTCGGTACCAATGTTATAGAAATCGGACCAAGATTGGACCGAACGGGCCAAACCGGGCCAATCGGACCCAAAGTGGGCCCTTGGCCCAACATAACTAGACCAAAACCCTAGTTTTCAACATTCTCTCTCCTCACTAAACACACTCACATGCTGAAAATGGAGGCTATGGAGGGAAGAACACTCTCTCAAGTTCTTTCTCTCACTTGATCTTCAAACCACCATAACTTTTGATCTAGAGCTCCGATTGCCGCTCTGTTTGAGGCCACGCGTTCACCGCGGAGAGCTCTACAAAACCCATACAATTAATTTTGAGGTAAGCCACGTTTTGCTCTTCGAAATTCCAGCCTTATTTTCGAGTTTTATGAGCAAAAATGTTGAGATTTTGGGCTCTTTGATGTTATAGGACCCAACTCTCTTGAATGAGAAGGTTAATCTTGTCTCCTTGGACCTTGGGTGTGGTAAGATTCTTAACCCTAGTGTAATTTTGTTGTTTTATGATGTTTGGGTTTTGAGATGTTGAGTATGGGTATGATGGTTGTGGCTTAGGTTGTGTATGTGTGGATATTGGAGCTTGATTGGTGATTTTGAAAAGCTTGGAAATGGTTTGGTGGTGAAAAATCTATTCTTGGAGGTATTGAGGCCTTGAGAGCTTGTGGATAAGTGGTTTGGAAGTGCTCCGGTT
>NC_029781.3:67077095-67081188 GCF_000817695.3 Arachis duranensis
ATTATGGTTGAATTGTGGGTTGAACCATGTTGATGGTGAGTATGATATTGATTGTGTACAATGATGATTTATTGGAATTGGTGTTGTTGGGTATTGGCATGAGGAAGTGTATATGATATGTCAATATGTTTGAGTTTGAGCCACTTGGGTGAAGTGGGTTAAAATGATGAGATAGTGATTTTGTAAATTGTGGTAATGTGTCAATGTGTGAGTTGAGGAGGCTTGATGTTGAATCTGATATATTTTGATTGATTTCAAAGAAAGGGGATGAAAATGGCATGTTTTGATTGATTTTGAAAAGAGTTGAATATGGCTTGTTTTGAAAATGGCACTTTGTGGTTTTTATGAAAAATTTGGTTTTTGAGCATACTTTGACGGGACATAACTTGGACTACGGATCTCTGTTTTGCACCAAATCTATTTAGAAATGAAATTGGATCCGGGATGTCCATGCCGTTCGAAGAACGGATGAAAAATGATTTAAAATGAGGAAGTTATGTCCATTGGAAGATAGGGGTTTGAATCTGTGAATTCTGCAGCTTTTAACTTAGAAAATTTTTAGCAGAATAACCCCTCGCGCGTAGGCGCACTTCGCGCGTACGCGCCGTTCTTCTAGAAAATGCCATCCACGCGAGCGCGTGATGTGCGCGGGCGCGCCGATTGTGCTGCACCCAATGCCCAGCCATTTTCCAGAGAGTTGTGCGAAAACTGTGCCAGCATTGTGCCTGGGGCACGACAGTACCCACGCGTACGCGTGGTTGACGCGTGCGCGTCGTTTGGCTATTTTTCAATCCACGCGTTAGCGTGCATGACGCTTACGCGTCGATAAGTTTTTGAGGCCATCCACGCGTGCGCGTGGACTGCGCATACGCGTGGCCCTGTTTTCATCCCAAAGTTGATTTTTGAGTTTTAAAAGCCAAATCTCATACTTCTAAGCCTCCGATCTCACCACTTATATCTTAAATCATTATGATATGTCTAGCTATGAGAAGAAAGAAAGGCTAGTGAATGTGGTAACTTGCGAGTGAAGCAAGGGGAAAATGAATGATCAATGAGGATCAAGCATGATTATGTGAGATGCGGAGGATGGTGGTGGAAGTGCTTGTTATGCCATAGGCCGAAAGGCTGTAATTGTTAATGAAGCGGCTGGTTATGGATTTAACCGTGAGCCGGATGGCTGGATTATTGGCGTGTTACGGCGGAGCCATGATTATGGCTATGTATACATGTATATATATGCTGTTGAATGAATTGTGAATGTTGCACTTCCATTATCGGAGATGAGAGTTTCCCTGGGAGGAAGCAGTGGCTAGCCACCATGTGCTCCAGGTCGAGACTTGAAGCTCTGTTAACCCTATGTCGTCAGGGTGGCCGGGCACTGTGAAATTCCCGGACGAGCTCACCCCCAAAAAATATTCACCAGTGATGGTGATGGATAAATATTCACCAGTGATGGTGATGGATAAATATTCACCAGTGATGGTGATGGATAAATATTCACCAGTGATGGTGATGGATAAATATTCACCAGTGATGGTGATGGATAAATATTCACCAGTGAGGGTGATGGATATGGATCATGATTATGATCAAGTTATAATGAGCATGACTCAAGTTGGGGAGACACGACAGAGGGACAGTCCAATGGTTAACTGCCAGGACTTGTCGGGTTGGCTTTGTGACCGACAGATGATATCATCAGCCACTAGGGACAGGCATTCATCATATGCATACTATATGAATTGTTTGAGATTGCCTATTTGACTGCATATTACTTGCTAATTGTCTAAATGCCTTACTTGTTCCTAATTGTATATTTCTTACTTGATATAACTGTGTTTGCTACATTATACTCCTGCTAGTGGTTGGGAGGTCTGAAGGAATTGGAAAGGGAAGTATTAGTTAGACTGAAGAATCTTTAGTCAGATGTCCTTTATGGTTTAGCCTGTTTATAAGCTTTGATATTATCTGGAGGAAGTTCTAGGATTGCCTTTGGATTTCCTCCATTATTATGTATTATATATGTGGAAGCTGTTACCATGCTGGGGACCTTTGGTTCTCACCCATGCGGATTTTGTGGTTTTCAGATGCAGGACGTGAGGTTTCCCGCTGAGGCATGCTGGAGACTTCTATAATTGCGAAGATCCTTTGTTCTCGGGGCTATGTTTTGGTTTATATGTTTTGCTTAGATACTTTCATCTCCATTAAATAATACAACTGTGATGACTCCTCTTATGGGAGATTTTGGAGAATAGGTTTTATGTATTTGCGTCCCTTTGGGTTTCCTTTGGGGTTTTCCTTATTTTTATCATATGTATATATTGCTATGCTCGGACCGGTTATCTTCGCAGCCGGATTTTGAGTCTTGATATTCCTATTTTTGACACTCCTTTGTATATGTATAATCACGCGTTGGTTATCCTTGTTCGTTACGTTATCGATCGGAGTGTTGCGCTTTCGAGTTGCGATTTTTACTTACCCCTTTTTTCTACAAAGGCTCCTAGTTATAATCAATCATTCATACTACTATACGTACTAAATTTTTATTTTAGAGGTCGTAATACTTTGCCATCTCTGAATTATGACTTAAGCATAAGACTCTGTATGGTAGGGTGTTACATGAATTAATTCGTTTCACTATTTCTTAATTAATCAAACTAACTAATAAAATTTATCATCACATACAAACACCAAGAATTTAAATATCTTGAAAAAGAAAAAAGTTGTAACCAATCAAAAAATAAATAAAGATAAAATTGCATTGTAAATATAATCTAATTAAATATTTATAATTAGAGATGATAAACAAAATAAAAAAGATAAATCCTAATATTCTATGTTTATAGTGGCTATGATAATTATGCAAGTATTTTAAAAATTAAAGTCACATTTTTTTCATTTTGGTAGTACTATTTTTAGTAATATTTTTTAAAAAACGTTGTTAAATAATAAAAAAACGTTATTTTAATTTTAGCAACACTTTTTAACATATTATAGTCACTATATCCACTATAATATAAATATACTAGAATCACTCAATAAAAAATCATAAGTATTTACGAGGATACCCGAAGATAAAAATAGAAATGAAAATTGGTTAAAAATCTCCTTATTAAAATCAGAATAAAGATCAAGATTTCTTTGTAGGGAATTTGAGAGTGGAGATATGAACTATATCTCCCACTTTCAAGATCTTTGTCCCAAACATAGTATTATGTGTATATGAACTAATTTGTAGTTAATATATGGATTGTACCATAAATAAAAATTATACATCTATAATTTAAGTGCGTTTATTATATACTTTCTTTAAAATTTAATAATTTAACATTTAGACTTAATTATACTAAAATTTAAAATATTATATGCGATAATTGAAATTTTATTTTATTTTTGTTATAACAAAATTTGATATATTTTTTATTGAACAAAATAATTTCCATAAAACTTTATTATTTTTTAACAGTAAAGATTGGAAATGAAGATGAAGGAAAGTTTTAGGCTGTGAGATGGATAGTGGAGGATTATCTTCCATCTCATCATATATATTGCCATCCCTAATTATAAGTTGAATGGCTAAAAGAAAAATTAAATCTAACGTGCAAAATAATATTTTTTCATATAATAAGCACATATATCGAAATAAAAGATGTCGTATGTAAATAGTGACAGTGACAGACCTAAAAAATTTTAGGATTAGAAGCAAAATATATATCCTACAATAATTTTTTTAATACTACTAAAATATTTTAATTCTTAAAATATTTAGTAAATACTTTTATTCTTAAAATATTTTAATTTGATTTTGATATACTATCAGATTAAAGATTTTATGCATCTATTTAATTATGTATTATAATTAAAAAAAAAGCTACATTTTACATTTATCATGTAAATAATTATCTAAAAATTTATATATTTTTTAATATATCAAAATCAATTTTTATGCTTTTAAACAATTATTCTACTACTCATTATAATTTTCAAATATTAATTATATCTCATTCAATTAGGAAGTTTATTTGTTGTAATATTTATGACATAAAATATTTTTAATCTAAAATAGTTGTTACAAGAAAAAATATTTAAGAGA
>NC_029781.3:67081278-67081956 GCF_000817695.3 Arachis duranensis
TTAATTTATATAATATAATTTTTTTTTTTTTTTTACTTAGGGGTGGCAAGTGCCCCCCTTCTCTTTTAACTTAGGTCCGTCTCTGTTTGCAAATGTATACACTATGTTGGATCCATCACGGGCAATGTAATCACTCGAACATGTATGGACCTTTATTTTTCTTTGGATAAATACACTATGTTGAAAGACTTCGACGTTTTGTTTTCTAAATGATGAATTCAATAATGAGGTAAGGTGGAATATGCATGCATGACTAATTAAGTAGATATATATCGATATCTCAGCCACATGCGTTTTATTCATTGTATTGCTCCACGTACTTTGCCTGACATTTTTATGCATCACACATGTAATGCTAATATATCCGAAAAATAAAATACATAAAATTATATAATATATGCAGCCACAAAAAATCATAGTCAAATTAAATGTGCATTTGAGTAACCATGCATGGATGAGGAGACAAAGCCTATGTCTCACTATGTATATGTCCATGGTCATCTATTTACGATGCCAATATAGATAAGGTGATTATTTAATTACTTTGGACACTTTCGCAAATCATCAATGTCCAAGTTATATACACTTTAAATTATAATCGCCTAGAATTTATGATAATAATTCAATAATAAATAATAATATCGTATATAATGAGTATTTATTTAATTTATATTAAAA